>NC_134923.1:11650649-12250649 GCF_051014615.1 Bombus vancouverensis nearcticus
TTGACCGGCTTTCCACCCTCGCTAGGTGAGGCAGAGTTTAAAGGAGGTTGGCACGCGCGCAACTGCCACAATTTATATTCCCAGTCCAGTTTATATCGCGAGAGATCACTTCTCGCGCGCTAGGCTAGAAAAAAGGAAAATCGCGAAAGAGTAGCGGAGGAGATCGGACGCGTCTTGCGAACGTGCCGTCTCGCCGAGTTCAACTAATGGCAGCATAAACTCGTCTTAAAATCTTAAAATAGGTCCAGTAATTTATACGTCCTGTTGTTGCACCTTTGCCATCATTCGCCCGCTACGATCTCTCCCATTATCGATGCTTCTTCTACGCTAGAAACGATCGCGACTGAATTAGGAAGATAGGAAAGAAGTTGTTGGCTTGCGCTCGCGAATGTACACCTGCATCGCGGCGATAGCATACCGTGGGATAAAAATCGAGGTGCAAGTGCGCTATGAAATTGTAGATGGAAGGTGTTTCTTTGAAGTACGAAGGGTAGAATTTTGTAGCGGATCATTCGCTGTTGGCGGAGAATCGACATCGATGCGAGTAGAATTCTGTTCCTGCTATGCGCAGCAGTTTCTGAATACGGGTTGGTAACTCGAAGCTTGTAATTTGTAAAATTTCAATAATAATGCTACGTCGATTTCGCCAAGTTTCTACCGTATAGGGAAATTGGATAAAATGGAAATATCAATAAATTTCAAGTAATATCTGGCGCGTATTTATTTAAAAATTCCGTACGTTAATACGGTCATGGAATTAATTCATTCACGAAAACGAGTCGCAAGATGTCTCGAATGTTGCGTTTCATCTTCGAGCGGTGTTTATCCTTGCTAAATGTTATATCAAACGCAATGCAATCAAACAGGAATCGATAAGACAGTGAGATGCCCTAGGTGGTGCCGTCTGAATCGAGGTCATTGGGAAATTAATGCATGTTAGGGTCAAATACATGAAATTAGGAGAGCCTTGTTCAAACCTGCTCTAAACCAGAAATACCAATCCGATCTCATGCTGAATTTCCGGCGAATGTGGTCACGCACGCATTACGTGTAAAGATAATTTGCATACAAAAATCTAATATACGATACTAGCCATAACGCGGTGTAATTATAAAAGAACGAAGCTGCATATCGCATTTGTCGATCCAACGATGATACAACGAGCCTATCAAGATCGAAAGTTGATCGGAAGAATTTTATAATTACGAATGACACGAAAAGAACGTATAAAATAGGTAATACGGTAATAAAACTTCGTAAATGCATCTTTATACGGTTATGTACTTTCGGGCAATAAAACTACACATTCTATGCAATAACGTAGGCAACAATGGAGGCTCGATTCATAAGGACGCGTTATATTTTGAACTCTAGCCAGCCAGAATCAGGACCAACGTTGTTGCATAAAATGAGTTACGCGTGATGCGTAGTCGTAAACGCGAGTCAAATCGTTTGTCGTTAATCATTTCGAAAGATAAACGCTGTTCGAGGGCTTAGAACGATTATACAAAGAGTTAGAAATTGGAAATACTTTCTACTAGAATTACTACACGTACTTTAACGATACACGTTTTTTCCATGTACCTTCGATTAATAAAATCTCTTCACACGGGTAATATACGTAGGTTTGTTCGGTAAAATCCGAAGCATCCTGCATACTTGACTGGCTCTATCAAGAAACATTATTCTCTTGTAAAATACCTACACAAATTCCAATCGTACTCCATCACCGTAACAAAATTTATCCAATTCAACTCAGCATAATTCAAAATCGATTCGATTCGGTTAAACACCCTCCAACGAGCCCTCCGATAATCTCCATTCTACCTCGATCGACCGAAGCTTCGTAGAACACCTCCGCAAAAAAGAAGCTGCTCGTTTCCAGGAAAAGGAAAAAGCGTGGCCGACAAATGCACGCTTTGTAACTTGGCTCGAACGTGCATCGTTCTCCGTCGCCCAAGGAATCGTCAGAATTGTAGATAAGCGGGTGAAATTGCGTCCGCGTGCAACCCAGTGCCACACACGTCGCCACCTACGTGCACTTCACCAGGGTCCGATACGAAATAGCTGGCACGGAGCTGGCCGAAGATAGGGACGTGGACACCTTTCACGCCCACTTCCGGCACGAAAGGGTGTTTGCTACCGGACCAGGACAGATAGCAGAACGCCTCGAATCTGTTATCCACAGCGTGTTGGCTGCTCCTGCGGAATAGTTGTCGGGATTTCGACGAAAGGAGAAAGGGAGGAGGACCGGTAAACATCGGGGCTACGGTGTCGTTGCGATAAAAAGAGCTGTAACTGTTGGAATCCGGTCGATGGCGGCAGTCGACAGACTGATACTGTACAGCCGGAAGCGGACGTGAAATAGACAAGGCAGTCTTCGGGCGATAGGTCGCCAAAGAAGGAAAACATGTCTGTACAGAGCGTTTCAAAACGTTGGAGGAAATTTTGGTTAGATTGCACGCGTTAAAATAAATGCAAAAGTTCGTACAACGGAACTTTCACTCGTTTCGATCTTCGATCCTGACTCTTGTTGAATTTTGAAGAGGGGAAAGGATAAGTTTACGAACCCCTCTGCCTTTGTGTTCACCCATGAATAACATAAATAACGATTAATATAAATCACAGTTCCCTAACTCCATCAATTCGTAATAGCGCATTATTCTTCCCGTGTACGAACTCGTGTCACGATCATATTTAATAACATAGTACACGTACATGTTCTATTCTTTAGACTACTTTGAACGATTCGTTGTAATACTCTTCGAAAGCTTGAATTTCCAAAAAACAAGTTCCAAATAGGTATATAATGATAATATAAAACGAATATTCGAATATTCGAGTATTCTCGAATACAGAACAAATAGAAAGACTACGATAATAAACTGTAATGTCGAAAAATCCTCAAACCCATTTTCTGATCTTCGGCCATACATATACATCCGCAAGAAAACATATGCGAGCGTTGCGCAACAGTATTTTCGCAGCGGAGCGCGAAGCGCTCTTCCAAGGAACCGACAGGGCATTTTTGGCCAAGATATACAGTCGCGCAAATAAACAGGTCGCAGCCGAGCACCGAGGTTTGTTTGCAGTCAGATACGAGGATCCAGGATAACAATTTGTAACAACAAACTGGTCGTAGAATTTCTGGTGCGTGCAAAGGGCTGCAAAGGGAAGAAGGTCTCCCTCTACTACCCTATCTCGTTGCTTGCACGAGCCCCACCCCTGATGATCGTTCAGCCACCAAGCCAGAGGGTATTTTTTTATTGCGCGACAGCCAGGCACCAGCCAGTCATCCTGCCACCGCTAAGACGTCCTCCTAAAGCGTTTTTTCTCTCGGAGGGAACCGATACGGCTGCCTGCCCTCACCCCTTATCTCGGTCAAAACGCTCCCATGAACTTAAAGACGATACGGGTCGCAAGATACGAAAGAGTTGTTCGTGCAATTTGAAAATTTGGGAACGTCGAAGAACATAGGAGTTGAATTTGGGTAATAGGATTTGATAGAAACTGATATATCGCTTTGGCGTCTACTAAATATGTAGTAGGATAATGATATTGTTTTGACGAAAGAATTGTGTCAGTTAGATTAGTCCAAGTTAGACGAATTTTTCTACTGTTTATAAAATTCCGCGCAATTTTCTTGTAACATTCTAACTAAGAACGTAGAAAGCTAATATTACGAACAACGGTGTACGTTAAATGTAAATGTTTTTGAGGGTAAATTCGTAGACAATTGCAAAGTTACCGCCATTATTTCAGTGGCAATAGTCCTTTTCCGCCCTCGACACAATACGTAGTTTCTCTTGAGATCCCTCAATAAGGTCCATAAAAGCTCGTTGTGGAATCAGAATTCATATTATAAATAGATGTACATCCGAGCGTATGTTGAAATATATACAATGTAATATCGTTATTACATATGTACGTATATGTATGTATATTCGGAGATGCAGTTTGTTAAACCACAGTTACAAGTTACAAGTTACTAAACCATTGTATAAACTTAAAACGATTAACACTATCGCAACGATGAACGCGAATAAATCTACTCGAAACAATGTCACGATCAATCGTAAAACCTGTCCGTCCTATTCGTAACGATTTTCACGCCATCGAACCCAGTTCGAAATAAAACGTTTTGCTTCAAAGTATAACCGAATGCAATCTCGAATTGTGCGCCGCGTTACACGGAACACCGAAACAGCCCTAAGCGCATCGGAGTTTTCCAACAACAACATTTCCGACCCACTGTATCCATTAGCATTCCGCAATTATCCCCTTTAGAATCTCCAACACGTCAACTATTCCCATCAAACAATACCAATTCCCCGCGTATCTGTGTTCCCTATCTTCGCCACCCCTCCCCCTCGCTAATATCCGCGAAGGCTGGCGCGCGGTACTGCAGGAAGCGCAAAAATCACTACGACCAAACAGAGAGAGAGAAGGTCTTCGCCCTTTTCCGGCCGCAACGAGCACGGGCAGGCAAAAAGGGATCCAAGGAACGGGAGAAGGAGGGGCGGGAGGGAGGATTTCCTCTGTGGAGCTACGGGGCTACTCCAGTTTCGAGGTTATCCCTAGATAGGGAAAAAATGTCTCGGCCACGGCAGCTGGGTAAAATCGTATCTCCCTCGCCGCCCGTTGCCCCCGTTCCGCTTCTCCCTTGAAGCAGAGGGGCGGCAACCCTCTCCTTTTAACGAAGAGTACGTCCTCGTTGCCGTAAAGGGAACGAGAGAGAGAGAGAGAGAGAAAGAGAGAGTGAGATATAGGGGTAGAGGAAGAAAGAGGGAGTATTGGCCACCACAAGCAAAAACCTGGCAGCCATGGGTACGTACGTGAGAAGCGCGCGAACGTAGAGAACGTAGAGAACTTGTGAGCGTGTGGTGGAACGAGAAAAGAGGGTAGCAGAGGCGAGGGAGAAGGGTGGCGACGATGAAACCTCGGCAGAGGGAGAGAGATGCTCGAATACAGAGAGAACGAAGCTGCGAGACTCGTTCCAGCGCACACAGGCCATCCTATATTACGAAGTCTCACCCTCTATCCTGGCCAACCCTGCCCCCGGGTCCCCTCACGACTCGGCTGCCTCATCCCTCGAGCCCTCGAGATGAAACCCAACTTCTCTGCTACCTCGACTCTCTCGCTCGGCTAGCCCCTCGCCCCTCAGCCCCGTTTCCCTTCGCTCTCGCTATGCCCTGTCGAGAAGAGTAAGGGAGTCCTTTGGGGTTGAATCGAGGGCGCGGGGGCGGTCGGGACGGGCGGGAAACGGGACGGGTACATCGGTGCAGAGAAGGTAGAAGGACACGGCCAGAGAGAAACGTGTCCGAGGAGCATCCCTATACTGGGTGCTCGGTATATCATGATCACGATGAATATATCCGGTGATTTTGACCTCGGCTCGAGCATACCGGAGGACGTCGTTACTTCCTACCGAACGAAGAAATATTTTCTGTCAACGCTGCTGTTTATGAACGTCCCAGCTTTCTCTTCTCTTTTATCTCCTTTTCCCTCTTTTCCCTATTCCTCCGTTCTCTCGAGGCACGCGTGTAACGACAACTTTTCATTTTCTAAATGTATTTCCTACGTACATTCACGTTCGTAATTATTCCAACTTTGAAAATCAAAGTTTAAGTTGGAAAAACTTGGCTAGAGAATTCTGTATATTGTTACCGGTATCCGTGCGTTGTCGTATTCTAGTTACGTTGAAGTGATATGCGGTTTCTCGTAAATAGGTCAAGTAAACTGCCTTCAGCGCGCGTTTATGATATTAGCATTTTAAGCGTGGAATGTAATTAAGATTTCAAGTTATGCGGATCTTTTTCCAAAGGGTATACGTAACTGCCGAAACGTAACGTAATCTCGCAATTCGCGTACGATATGCTGATTCGATTAAATTATACCCTCCGATCCTACCTCTCCGATCTTACACTCCCCAATTCCAAACAAACAAACTTCGCATCAACTCCTCCAAACACCTTGGCTGATCAAAATACAGGAATCACCCTGTATAAGGATACGTGTACACCGAGTGGTACACGTCTATATAATACACGTGCGTGCGTGTACAGTGCACACGATGCAGTACACACCGATACACACGCAAACACAGGTATAGGTGAACGCCGCCGCTAGGCGATATTAATTTCTCTGCAAGGGCTTTCGTCTACGTAAGTACCTTTCCGCTGTGACTGTGCCAGGCCCCTCGTGACCCCGCGCGCAAGAACGCTCCGAGTTGCGACTTTCGGCGGTCATTTCAAACTGACGCCAACTTCCCAACCCCCGCCCTTCGTGTCACCCTCGCTCTTCTACCCCTTTATCCTCCTTCCCTCCGGCCCTTCTACCAGGCTCCCTATCTGCCCCTTCGCAGGTAGCTTCTCCGCTTCGTTGCTGGCTGCAAGGCTCGTTGCTTGTGGTAGTTTCACGTAGATTGCCAGGTCTGAATGGAAAATCCCATGTGCAGGTAGCCGTCCTTTCCTTCCGTAGCCTGGATCACACCGGTGGACAAGTGCGATGGTCTGTTTGTTCTGAGAACGGCAAAGATATACAACGCGTGGGAGCACAGAGGATTCGGGGAACCCAGGATTTCCTTGAAATTCCAACGTGTTCGGTGAAGGGTGGCCTGCGATTAGGAGCTGATGGTTTGCCATTAGGCGTGGCGCTGTACCATGTAGCTAGCTTGATGAGTACTCGCAGTTGTGTTTCGATGAAGTATATATCGTACCGTGTTTTCTAGTATTGTACGTAGTTTACCGAGCCAGGTAGGTATGGTAGTATTTCAGAATTGGCCACCCGGTTATTATATTTCAGCCGTACGTAAGTCAAGCTGACCAACGAAATGTTTTAAGAATTTCTAAATTTTCGCGCTAAAGTGTATGATCGATCGGGAAGTTTCAGGAAACCGAACGATTTCTCTTGATCGAGTCGATTATAGCGCGGCTTGATAATTCGAGCGGTAAGTTAAAAGTAATAGTTGCAACGATTGTCGCCTTTTTTGGTCGTTTAATCGGTAATGGGGTTTCCCGAAATTTTCTCCCTCGTTTCGTCGAGTTCTACTTGCGTAAAGTTTTTCAGTGCGAACTGAATTTTGAATTTTGCTGGTTCCTTGCGTGTTCTTAACTACGTTTCGATTTTATTTCATTTCCATTTCGAGATTATTACACGTGCGCCGACAACGAGGTAATCTTCCTTTGATTTTACTATTGAAATTAAATATTTTATGCTTCCATTTTTCGTCGATTATTAATATCTCGATGATCGAATAATTATAGCTCTCTGCTCGAAAGATTTAAATTTACTTCGTTTAACAGAATATATTATTTCAGAATACGCTACATGTGGAAATTCTTTTCGCTTTCGAAGATACATTAGAGTTGGATAAGTTATATTTAATAATTTCTGTCGCTGTCAATAGTACGTGATAAATAAATTATGTCCTATTTTTTACGCTCCTTTTTCCTTTTTTTTCGGTTATTAGTCTTGCACTTTGAGACTTTGTCCTAATTTAAATCAGGCAAATGATTTATCAGTGGAAGCTAAATTTTGAAATAAAAATAACCGAATCCCTGAAATCAATCTCAGATAGGAACGGTCGACTGGAACGAATTAAAATATGAATGACATTAACAATGACTCTTCCTTTGTTAAAATCCAACAAGTCTAATTTTACGTATTTTTAGAGCTTTTTAAATGACTATGAATGACCAAGGTATTGGATACAGTGGTGAAACTGAAATTGATGTACGTTTAAAACCATTACGTCGTTGTATAGCATATCAATATGACACAATCTAAACGATCTGTGAGTTTTGGAACAGTTAAGAAATCGCTAAATGACCCATTTAACATTACTTTGGGGCGATAGGCGGCTCGTTCCAACACGTGTCGTCGGCTACACAAACAGACTGATCGATAAGATCGGACTTTGTTCAAGCAGGAAGAAATATAGGACCGATCGGTTGTAACGGATTTGACCTGCGGTTTACGAGCTGATTATCTAGCGCCATTATCAAATCGAAGCATCGAAGTTCCGACGACAGGTGTAATTTGCGTAATGCATATCGGAGTGAGCGACTAGTCGACAAATCTGATGGAGATATAAAGATAATTTTTAGGACATTACTGGAGGAATATGTGATATGCTCGTGATCGATAGTAAAAGGAAAAAACAGAAACGCGGAAGTAAATCGCACGGCCATGTCCACACGTAGGAAACGAGATTCCCATTTTCTATTCTGTGCGAACCTTTGAAAGACGCGACGAAACGTTTAAAAGACTTAAAGCGCCAGAATAACGTTAGAAGATATAAGGACTTTGGAATCTTAAAACCTTCAACATTTTCGTCCTTAAAATCTGAATATTTTGACACAGTATCCGAGATTTAAAAACTATTTATAACCGTCCGATCTCGCCTCGAACTATCATTCTCGTACTTTATTCGTATTCTCTAAATTATATTCTCTTTTTCCCTTTTTCCAAACCGTCCTCTTCCCACCTATCCTTCAAACTAACCCACGAAAATCATCATCGATCATTCGCATTATCTCACTCTATTCGAGCGAACGACGCGAGCCTCCGCGTCATCACCGAGGACACGAAATCTCGCCGTCTCTAAAGCAGACTAGCGTCGGTGGAAGTCGGAATGTGGAGCATTTCAAAAGGATTCAGAGAGACTCTGGTGCTTGGTATGGACCGGCGAGTCGAGGATCCTTTGTAATCTCGTTGAAGACGATCGCGGGCCATCCGGCGGCTGCCGCTAGATCCCGAAGTCTAAAACCCGTATAGTGGCCCGTAGCCACCCTCATCGCGCGCATAAATCACAATAGAGGCGGAAAGTGGCGTGGAGAAGTTCTCAAGCAGGGATATGTTCTCGGTGTAGTCTTCCAATGTTCCCCTTCCAGCAGTCACTACCGTCGCCGCCGCCGCTGCCGCCACCGCCGCCGCCGCCGCCGCCGCTGTCGACGTCGCTGTACTACCGCCTCTGCAGAATTTTCCTCTTCTTTTTGCCGTTAGCCGGCTTCTTCTCTGCCTTCGCTCCTTTTCAACCCAACTAGTCATCCTTTTTGCGCCGCGGAGCTTCTTCGCCAAGTGCTGGCGAAGAACCGTGTCACGGACCTGGCACCGAGGCTTGATGTATCGCGGAAATATCGTCGAATCTTGGGCTGCGTAATACCACACGGACCGGGTAAATTGTATACGCGTCACGAGGGGAATCTTTGGTTCGTGGGATCACGCTGTTGCTGAATAGAATTGATCGACGATGCTGACATACGACGGGATTATAAGGTAGATGGCACGAGCGAGAGGATCTTTAAATTTGAGAAAATTGTGGCTGAGCTTAATCTTGTTCTATGGAAAAAGCACATTACCGCCGTCTTTCCATTAATATTATTCGACCAAAGTATGAATTCACTTAAGAGATTAAGGCGAATCAAAATTAATATCACGAAATGCAAGATTTGGACGGAACTTTAGCGTGGTTGCATTATGCTGTTAATATTTTATATACATCGAGGTGCTCCTAAACTTCACGCGAAATGAAGTACACGTCACGAAATGTAGCGACATGGCGCTATCACGATCGTGTAACACTAATAAAGTATTACAGCGCGCGATAAGCAAAATTCACGATGTATTTTTTCTAAGAAAATTCATGAAAGTCAGTCACGTGCACATTTACTTTCGTACAATCCGAAAATTCATGTTAGAACTGTCGTTGCGTCGCTCCTAAAACTCTTCCACCCGTGAAACTTCTCGATATTATTGAAAAGATTGTATCGACGTGATAATCACGATAAATCGAAATTAATACAGTCAAATATTTGACGGTATTAATTATATGACGGTAAATTGAAATTGCCACCATAAAACCAGCACCGAAAGTAAACAAACTCTGCTCGAGTAATATAAATTTATTCCATCCTTGCCAAAAACACCTCGTACACGAAATCCTCTAACAAATTCCGCAAAACAGGCGTACAGGCACGTTCAGAAACACGAGCGCAAAGTCTGTCCGACCGTGGAGAGAGTCGGCGGTTTTCATCCGCGGCCGTTCAAACATTAATCACGCGTTAACTAAAATTGATTAGCCCCTCGCGATGCTTTAATCCGCAATTTTTCTTGCAGTCATTCTTATCATAGATCCTTCGTCGATCTAGCTGTGGATACAACGTACATACAGCACCGGCTGTGAAAGCGCTCCTACATACACCGGCTCTTCCACTCTTCCACTCTTACGATCGTACACACACCTACGTACTTATATACACGAGCGCACGAATATACGGAGGAAGGAACGTGGAAGGGACAAATATGGGGGTAGAAAGACCGAACGTCGTCCTTTATATCTTAGGTGGTCCCCGTGGATCCTACGGCTGAGTCCTCCTTTCGTATCTTTACCCCCATTTCATCTTCTGCCACCCCGCCGGCTCCTGTGCCACCCTTATTCTCTCTCTAGCCTTTGCCGTGCTTCTCGGGATCGAGTCTCTTAGGTTGGGTTTCCGTTCTCCTCCCCCTCACGGTCCCTGGTCTCCCTTTCGAATCGCCCAAGGCAAAAAACCTGCCAGCCCCTGCCAGGCACCGAGCTGTACGGTCAGGGGTGGGCGAACGGGGGCGGAATAGGGTGGCGGTCTGTACCAGTGGATGAAGGTGGAGAGAGTTATTTTTCGAGAGCTCCGGGACGATGATTTTTCGTCCCTGCTCGATATCGCGCGGAAAATCAATACCGGGCCGCGCGATAACGTTCGAGCGGTGACGCTTTTGCGACGTGAACGATACCACCGTGATTTCGCGACGGGATGTTGAGGTTTCCGCGTGAATCGTTTTTCAATGATTTTTCCAGATTTATCGCTACTTGTGTTGCAGTTTTCGTCATGATGGTAGTGGTCGAGGAGAGTGTACGCGTATTATTAAAGAGCGTGCGTGTGCGTGTATTACGTTGGTAGATGTTGGCGGAACCGCGGATGGAAAATCATTGCCGAATATTCTATTTTTACTTGACGTATCGTTAATGGTTCGAATTTCAGTTCACCGGCTGGGTGTAAAAAAATCGTTAGAAAATTAATAATATGAAATTTGAAGATACCGTTGTAACAGATTGAAACGTTGCGAAATGAAACACGAGAACGAAATAATATTTCTTATAAATGCCACAGTGGAAAACGGTAAATCTACCGAAAGTGTTTATACCTTACACGGTATATTAACACGCGTTCTATAATCTATCAGTAGTAGGACTTTAACGCAACTATATTTCACGTATATTTTATCTCCGATCGTCACAATTATATCTAATTAACATCAATTTAACGTCAGATTATGTATGTTGGAAACGTTAATTTGCAAACACAACCTTTACAGCATTCCAATTACAGTCTACGTTCGCTAATCCTCTTCTCCCATTACTCATATTTCATAGCTAAAATATTATTAAAACAACGATTACGGTACTATAATATCATAGAATTATTAGAACGTTATTCGATTATCATCGAAGGAAATAGAAAATATATTACGACAACGCGATATCGTTCTTCGTAATATTTTATAGAGAAATAGAACAACCCCGGTAAGAACGGAACACCTGTTCGAAGCAGGGGAAATCCATAAGGTTTTTTCTTCTTTTTTCCCCCTTGGCCTGCCAGTAAATTCTCTTCGATATTTTCAAAGTCGTGGACAAAGGACGAAGCACGTCAGGGAAGAATGCAAAAAGGCACGCATGGGTTAGAAGGTATCGAAGGATGAGGGTTGATATGGAAAGATATTTTTCAGGCTTCCACCAAACGGTTCGGCGAGCCTTACAGAAAGTGGCCCTCGATCATGATCCCGGATCCCCCTCGTTCTGCGGCTCCGCCGGTTGACCCTCGTCATCGTACATCGAAAAACATGTATTAAGGTAACTTTTGAATTTTGGACGACCCTTTAAACGGATTAATTACCAGGGATATTCAATTTGTCGAACAATACCACCCTCTCGACCTTTTTCCTCGCCCCTGTCAAGTTAATTGTTGGAATTTGATGCGACGCGTCTGAAAGGTGTAAACCCAGGTTTAAATAATATCCGCGGAGATACGATCGTTACGTGAATTATTGGGATTGGAATTTTAGTTTTGGAATTATAATTTTCATTTGCGTTAGTTCGAAATAAACGCTCTGCGAATTTATACGACCATGATCGACCAAATAAATTACGAACGAACGCATAGATTCAGGAATCGAGTAGCCGCTATTCGCAGTGCTACACGATGATACAAACGATTTTTCGAAACGGATCGTTCATCCTAATCGGTATTCCGTTAATCACCCCTCGCAAGCCGGTTCGCTCACCGTCCACTTTACACGCTCAATTACCCACAACCCCGGGCGATTTCGCGAAACCAAAAAGGAAACCTCTGGACCGATATATCGGTCCCAAGGGACGCCTTATCATTCGAGAAGCACGGGAACGCCAAAAGTCATCGCGACCAACATCGCCGAGCTTCCATCGAAGGAAGACACATACGACTAATTGTACAGGAGAAAAAGAAAAGAAAGTAGGACAAAAGAAGGGACGAGGAACAATGCCGGATGACCGGGCTCGAATGGTTTCTTCAGGGTAACACGTCGGGATTAAACGTTCCTTTTGTTCGTTCGAGCCAAAGTCGCCAGTCCGGTCTGTCCGTACCCCTTTGTCCTCCGGTCTTGTCTTTTTGCAAGAAATCCTCTCTTTCTGACCCCTCCCCGCCTTCCTGTTCCCTATTCCTGTCCCTCCCTCTTTGCCTTCGTATTAGACCCTTAGGTAATGCCATCGTGGCTGCCACCCCGTGGACTCGAACGCCGAGACCCCCGCAATTTCGATCTCTCCACCCTTCGCAGACCAAAACTCCCGGTTTCCATCCAACGAACGAGCCGCCCACCGCTCCCCTCTGAACCCCTCGCCGCCATGTTGCCATCGGGCTCGTTCTCTCAGCAGGAACGAAGGAAGGACGTCCGTGGAGCCAAGAAAGGGAGGTGGGGCGGAAGGGTAAGTTTCTTGTTAGGGTCCAGACTCACTGGCGACTCCTAAGTTGCTATAGGCATGTGCTTGCCGACTCGGAAGGGGCTGACGGCGTAGGCGGCGGTCGCCAAGAGAGGGAGTAAGGTAGCGAGGGGTGCAAACAACCGTGACTCGACAAACAAACCGACCGGACTCGAGGCTGGGCCGCGAGTCGAATTGTTTGAAGATTAAATCAACCTCGAAGTACACGACAGAGTGCGGCCACTTTGCTTCGATTGCTCCAACGACAGACACCGAGGCGTAGGGGGAACGGGCGAAACACAGGGTGTCGGAGGTTTTCGATTCGAGGGGTGACAGCAGGCGTTCCCCTCCGAACGTTGCCTCTCGCTGTCGATGGTACGATTGTTCGGTACGACGTGTATCCGCGTGAACTTGATTACGGGACAATGGTTATTAGCTCTTTCGCGATCCCCCTTTTATCGCGTGATACTTTACTGAATGAATTTTTAGCTACCCTTCGCACGCACGCTTCGACGTGGGCATGTGTCGACGAGAAGTTTCCGAAGATGGTGGCAATCTACAATTTGTAAAACTACCGTGACAATTCTTTCGCTAGGATATACTTTCGAACTCGATGTTACCAAAATTAAAGATCGGTCACTGTTATTTACCGCTAATTATCGACTAAACTTCTATGGCGCTTCTATAGGATCTTGAACAGGGAAAGAAACAAATTATTCATACCTATTCGTAGAACTCTGTCATCGACTCATCCTGCTAAACAATCTCTCTGTAATTTGTCCTAAAAAAAAAAAAAAAAAAAAAAAAGAGGAAAAGAAAAAATGACAAAACCGAGCATGTCGTCGTTTCAAGTAGAAGCTCCAAGCGCTCAAAGCCGGCCGAGTCACCATTTCCGCGCAACCGATTAAAGCCGAGCGCCCAGAGAGAAGATCACACCCCCTCAAACCCGACGTTCCAGCTTCAAAAATCAAAGAACATCCAGCAATTCGCGCGTCCCAAGTAAACTCCCACTCGTCGTAATCGAAAATGTACAACGCGTTTCGAAAACGGATGATCGCAGTTTCGCGATATCGCATGTACGCCGTTGCTTAGAATTATTCGACTTTAAAAAGCGATGGACGTATCTTCGATAATTCAAGCTGCAGTACACGTAGAATTACAAAGTCGTGGAACACATTCTCGTGATCTTACGTAGTTAAAAATAATATAGGAATTTAAAAATCGGCTTTTCCAACGTTAACAGAGGGAATACCCGTTAAACGCGACGATTTTTCTGTCAGTGCTCGATATCACGTGAAAAATCGACTCGCCACGCTTTTCTATATCCTTTGTACGTAGGCGTCATAGTGTTCGAGAGTCGAAGTTTCGGTACGTGATTGATGGTTTCATGATTTACTGACCGAATGTTGAGATTTGAATTGTAAATTCGTACATTTTGAATAATTTTTACGGATTTATTGCTTTTACTACTCCTTTGTTTAGTGATCTAGTAGCTGGATTTCCTTGGACGATAATTTACCAACTAATAACGTCGGCGACTCGACGTATAGCGAGTTATCGAATTTTTACAAATTATTACAGTTATTACAATTATTACAAATCTATAATTTCCCGTCAAGATAACGGCTAACTCGTGTTACATGAGAATATTTAGAGAGATCTTTACGAAGAACGACATACGCAGTCAGCTTACGAGTAAATCTTGACTAAACTAAGAAAATAATAGCACGTTCTGCGGCGTTATAATAGAGGTTCGGTGCACAGTTAGGCAGAAGTGGAGATTTCAAGGCATTGATTAAAGCAGGACACCCTACAGTTATTGTCAAGAAACTCTCCGGTAGTTGAATTGTTCCAGGTATCCAGACTTCTCAATTGACCATGTTTCTTCGACTAACGTAAGGCTCCTTTTATCAGATGTCCTTACGAAATACCACCACACAGGGATGGTTATAATTCTCGGAAGAATACTTCACTTGTAAATTCCGTGTTCCACGCGATACTTCTTCTCGGTTATAATCTATCTTGAAAATGAATATTCTATTTCTCAAACGTACGTTCTTCCTATTTTATTGTTTTAATGCTACCACTTCTACGTTAATACCCATCATCCCCCAAAATAACCTTCTCCAACGATAAGATAAATAGAACGAATAGATAAATAGAATCTCTGATCTTCGGCCATCTGTCTGAAAGCACTACCATTGAAAATATCAATCTATTTAAAACCTCCTGTTTCGAAACACGTTACCTATCTAACACCACCACCTCCGCCAACTCGCTGCAATGCGGGCCGAGGCAATAATCCAAGAAGATGGAAGAAACTGCTGCAAGCGCATCGACGATTTCACGCGTCGAAAGCTGAATTGGTCGAGGAAAGTTGGAAGCGCTACTTCCGAAACACCCGGTGTGTCGTCGGTGGATCGCGGCTCCACCGAATCGAGGAAACGGCCGCGGCCGTGGCGTGGAAATCGATCAGGTCGCGGCGCGGCGGTGCAAGCCGAACTCGGCCAACGGTGGTTCACCAGGTGGATCGGCGCCGATCGAAACCGTGAACACAGGCCACTTCGATCGCACGACTGGACTCGTCTCTCTGGTCGAGGTGAACGTTCTTCGCGCGTACACGGCCGGACATTATTTAATAATGCATTACTACGTACATTAACGCGATACACCGGCGATACATGCCCGTGCCTGGGTACATCTATAGGTGCACGTGCGCGCCCGCATACACACACGCCCGCTACGGCCGCGTCCGCCTATCTTTGTATACCTTTCAGCGTGGTGACGCGCAAAGAGGGGTGGCCACCCTTTCTCTCACTCGTCCGCACCCCCATCGGCTCCCCACCGCTCTTTATCTCTGTCGTAGCGGGCCGTGGCCGCGCGTACAGTCTGTTTCATAATCCGCTTGTCGATGCTCCAAGGTGGATTTCACTTCGATATGCGTGGAACGTGGCACGTGAAATTTCGATTCCGATTTTTCGGCTATTCGAACGTATGGCAGAAAGAAAGAAAATTCAATTTTTTCAGCTTAATCGTCCTTGGACCGGATATAGCCCTTACTAACCTTGACCTTTAAAACGCCCTGGGATTTAAGTTGTTAGACACGTTGGTAGCCGTCTACGCTAGAAAGAACCTTAAGGCAGAACGTGTAGAATTTTTATTGCGCGAGCCCATTAAACGTTTCGTAACAACAACATCAACATTGGTAGCGTTTATAAACACAATGGTAAAGGCAATAATGTTTTATGACGCGAACTATTAATAACTTACAGTGGTCGATGTAACGAGCTGAAATTACTAGTTATAAATGAGGATCAATAGATTATGGTAATTACCGTGGTAACTGAATGATCGTATGATAAAAATAACGATTGCTTTATTTAACCGATACACCACATCGAAACAACTACTAAGTATTTCACTGAAATTATTGAAAGCCGAACGTTTGTAAAAAAGTTCCGGTACGTCGTATAAAATTAAACGACTCGAATTATTTCGAACCTATCCCGATTTACCAAAAACAGCCCGAAAGTAACTTGCATAGCCGCTTCAAACGTAAGCCGCCGTAAAATTATAACCAGATTAACAGACACCGTTAAACAACTTCATCGCTCAAGTTCATCACGTATTTACAAAATATCGTACACCAATACACCGGAGATAGTCGTCGCTGATATTTCACGAGCTCGTAAACGACGAAATCGAATCAGTCGCGCGATTAAATTAGACAAAAGTATGTAACGATTGGAGACGACGTAATAGCTGGTAAGAAGTAGGCCGTAAGGTCCGGTCGTATTGCTTTGATTAATCATCGTGCAGGTTGGAAGCGGCGACTACGTTTTATGAAGCGAACTGTAGTCGGTTGAACACGCGCGTGCGGATGCCTCGCACACGTACGCGTTTCCAGCGGGTTGTATATTTCAGGACTACGGGCATGGTTACAGTACAGCGTGCAATATGCACACCGTAGAGAGTGCAGCTATAGTGCTCGAAGCCTCGAAGTGCAGGGACCAAGAGAGGAAAGAGGGTGGCCAGAACAGAGAGGGTGGGTTTAGTGCGCGCTATAGTGGACAGACCGGTGGACTAACTGGGGCTCGTGTTACGCTCCAGAGAGGCGACTTTGCGCGCACCTATACCATCGTCAGAAAGTTTTCGGAGCAGTTGCTCGTGAAGGCGATAAACAGCTGAAAATCTACAGCATGTGTTTCCACTCCAAACATCGACCTGCAAACACGGATGCACACCAAATTTTGATATCGAGGCTGGCGCTACGCTATCGAGAGCGTGATTCCTTCAAATTCTTTAAACGCTGTACCTTTCGTTTCGGATTACGCGTCAAGACCACGGATCAGTCACATTTCCCGTTTCTTTCTCTCTTTTTTATTTCAAATCTATTTACATTCCGCATTCGGTTCGTTAATTCTTTTATTTCTGCGCTGAAACGACTTTATCAAAATTTACGTTCCCCGACTTTGGTTTCGTTTGATCACGAATTAGTATACTTTCAAAGATTCGCCAGATCCGACTCGACGTTTCCACTCTGCTTCATCGCGCGTTGAAAAGATCCCCCAACCGATTCCCAATTGTCTCTGATTATCTACATTGAAATCAGGCAAACGTGTCTCTTCAAAAATTACGCTGTGACCAAACTTCCTGACCGTAGTGTATATGCTCGCCGGGGGGTTGGAGGGCGGGAAACGATGGCGGGGGTTGGGACTTGGAAGGGCGAGAGAGAAGAATGAACCTGGTGGGAGTACACTCTGACCAAAATGTTAATTATTTAACCTCCAGGAAACTCTGCTAACGAGCTAGCGTACGAAATGAGGGTGGATGGAATGGCGGAGAGAGGGTTGCAGGCCACTGGACGAGAGAATCGTGCACGTACCCCCATGAGCAAGGGGACTCGGAAACTTCCAATTACCAACGAAGGAAAAGGTGTTTTGAAAAGAGCAGCATGTTACGAACGGCGACACCTTGTTACGGGGTTGGAGAACATTTTCGATGGATGAAAGTTCGATTAATGGCACAGGGTACACGGGGCAAACGATGGCAGAAGTGGAATTGGAAAATTTGGCTTCCAAATGAGTAAAAGTTACCGAGTAGTTAGCAATCGAAGATCGTAAAAGTGAAAAGAGTAAGAGCGCGATAAATCGTATTTTTTTATCTTTCACGGGGAAACAATCTGAAAATTCCATTGCGATATCAAGCGACCCCGTGTTATTAAAACCGTCTTTTTACTTTTGATTTTTAAACTGCTTAAACAAATTTCGATAAATAATTCGAACTTCCGTAAAAGAAATAACGCGATTACGGAATCGAAAGTTCCCATACTTTTGTTTCTATTTTATGATTATTTCGTATTGCCCTGTGTGACGGGAGTTGAGTAATGAGATCGTTGATTTGAGTTTATTGACGTACATATGAAACGAATAACAAAGGGCGGACGGAGAGGCGCGAAACTGGCACCGCATCAGGAGTTTGAAACAATGACATTTCGCGTCAATTGTACTTTAGTTGAAAAAAATACCGTTTCATCGCCGTGCCAGACTTGTCAGTTCGCGCGGTGTGTTAAATACACTATCGTAAAAATTGAACACGATAAAAATACAAGTTTATGAATATTAATATCTCGATTAAATCTGCTGAAAATCAAGGGATTTTTTTCCACCGGTATCATCGAGCGCATTTAACGTGGAAGTAAAACAAGCAAATTTTTCCTGAAAATTTTGTTAATCGTGTTAACGTCTCTTGACTCGTTAAAATGAAAGTGCAACGACAAATAATAATAGAAGATCGAGCAGCGAGCTCGGTCGCTTAAGCAAATCGCTAGAGTCGGTGATCTATGTTCGTCTCAGCGCTGGTTGCAAAATATTATGGACGCAGAAACTTTCTGCCATCCGTCTATCGAGCGATTTTAAATCGATTTGCAAAAGGTGTATACAATATGATGTGCTCGAAGCAGTTTCTTGGCACGGAAACCTCGAGACTTAAATTTAGACACATGATGCCACTAAACCCACTTCGCCATATGCTACCAACTTTTATGTTTCCTGCATTTATCAAACTGCCTCACCTTCTCCTCGCGACACGATTATAACGATCAAAAGCAAAACAACACAGACAGTAAGAGAGAGAGAGAGAGAGAGAGAGAAAGGGAGAGAGAGAGAAAAAAGGAGGACTGCAAATATGCGAAAATCGATTCGGGATGCTGCATACTCCCGTTCAAAGCTTTGCGATTAGAGCAGAAATAGAGGCGCGATAAGTATAGACAAGTGTGTCAGGAAATATAACTCGGCTATTTTTAACAACGATCGTGGTATCGATGGTGTTAAAAAACGTAAATGGCAAATCACGATGATTGAAAATATCCGTGTTTTAAATTATTTTTAAAACATCGAGTATTTGTATCAACAACGACACGAAACCGTCACTTTATCTATCGCTCGAAATAAGTTTGCAGCGATATCCTATGTACCTGTTGAAAATACCGCTACGATTGGAAGATACAAAGGCGTATAAAATTCGAATACAAAATACCATTTTTACTATAAAACTCTGAATAAAATTTGTTTCGTTTTGAACAAACAACGACAAAATAGAACGAATGCTCTTCGGTGTTGTAGTATTAACGCAGAGTATCCCAATTATCTTTCCAGTGACAAAGAAAAAGCTACTATTAATTTACAATTAATGGATATTTCGCAAACGTGAAACGGATACGCTGCAGCGAAGTAATTAAAAAATTATCCATACAGAAATTTGACAGGACACTAGGATAACAACTTCCGACGTTGCATACGAAAGCTACTTTCTCCATCTACTGTATTTACTCGAGACGATCGTCTCAAGTAATTTCAGGCCATCGAACAAACCGCTAATCGCCATTAATTTCTTTCCTCAGACGCATTAAACGATATCGAGCGATGGACAAAAGTGATCGTTTAATTGCTCGCCGGAAGGTCGACGGTCATAACGAGACAGCCTCGAACAATATGGTAACACGATTGTTTTCCTCCTCCTGTTTCGCCCGTTTCGTTCTAGCGGGAAGCCGAAGGGCGAGCCACCCCCTTCGGCGAAAATGGAGTAAATCGAGATGAGCGGCTGGAAATTAGTGCGTGGATGATTTTATTAGAGCGGCGGCGTGTAATGAAGATTTTACGAGCGTGGCTCAATTATTGGTTATTTAACATCTTCGCGATGCTCGAGGGGGTGGCTACCGATCTCGTAATTGTTTCATGTTACAGACACCCGGTATCTCTCAGCTGGTTTCGATTAGCCCCGAATTCGTAATTAGGCTCGTGGCTATCGGTCACGATTAATTACGGGGACCTTGCGACTTTATGGAAATTACGTCGAATGGAAACGCGCGTCGTTGGATCTGGCCGAGCGTAAACTCGCGAAATTGAAGAAAACGTCGCGCTTCGAAAGTATCTGAAGAATGTCTGTAAAAATGTTAAAGATTATTTTACATCTTCGGAGTAATCGAAACGCATCTTTAGACGCGGAATCCAATCACTCTGACAGTTCCATTCGCAAAAAGATCATCGCTGCGTGAAATATTTATCGAATTCAGCGCGAGTATCGGGAACCAGTAAACCTTGTCAATAAGCACGAAGCAACGCGAAACTTGTACGTTCGGTGGTTAAAACCACGTGAAAAGGAAGCAGGCAGCGACACCGAACGACACTCTATCATCGAATGATCCGTCGAGTTTCGTGCAACCGAGCGAAACGTTGGCTCCTTCCGGAGTTCAGATTAAGCGAGCTACTCGAAGCAGGACTTGGTACAGTTTCACCGATCGACTCGCCATAGATTGTAGGATGCTGTAGATTCTTGGCCGGAAGTTGGCCCGGTCTGACCACAAGTATCTACTGTTCCGTACAACAGGTTCTCGATACCTCTCGGACAGCGGGCTGTGCGACTCGTGCGAAATCATGTCGCAAGTCGATGTCCTTGAAGCTTCCCGTCGCTGCTGCGAGAGAGAGCTTAAGTCCGGGAACGAAGGAACGGGTAAGAGGCGAATAGAAGGCGAAGGTGGAGAAGAAGGAGGAGGGTGAGGGAAGTAGAAGTACAGAAGGTCCTCCGTGATACCATGATCCACCTAGAGGTCGGGAGCGGCCATTTTGCCCGTTCTCTCACCCTCCTCGCTGGCTGACTCTCACACTCTCCCTCTCTCTCTCTCTCTCTTTCCCTCTCGCTGCTCCCACCCCCCTCCCTCTCGACCCCTCCGGGTTCTACACCCCGCACAACCCTCTAACGGCCCCTAGAGCGTAGTAGTGTACGAAAGGGGAGATCCAGGGGGTGGCTGAGGTGGGTTGAACGAGGGTGAAGGCCTGCAAGTTGTAGTATATGTGTATATATGCCTGTACATACGCGTGGTATATATGTACACATAGTACATATGGCATATAGATATACCTGGTCTGCCCTCCAGTACCGGAAACAGCTCCGTCCCGAGCTCAACCAACGGCATGGTAGCCAACATGGCGAACCCAGCGGTGCTCATATTTTCGTCCGACGACCGAGCTGCTGGTCACCGAGAAGCCACCCTGCGACCTCGTGAACTTATCAGACTACACTCGATGGACGCGGAGGGGCTGCACGACCGTCGGATAGAAACCAACCCGCCTTGTTACGCGTTGATGGTGACTAAAGGCCACGGCCTGGATGACACTCCGTTACCGAGTAGATCGCCGTGATTTAGTTGGATCTTCGAACCTGTGGCACGTAACCGTAGGTGCATATCGCGTTGCAATGGAACTTTTGCCATGGATAGGTAGGCAATGGCTGCAGCGTGGCAAACGTTCGTCGAACGAATCGTACGACCGATGGAAGAGCGGAGATTTAAAATAAATTCGATACTTTCAAACTTTTGCCGGATAACACGACGAAATTTGAATTTCTATTTCGTTTATTCTTGGGATTGACCGTGACGAAGTATAGTCGGAAGGTTCAGCGTCATTGTACACGCGCATATACATATGTGATTTACTACATTTTCCTTGTCATTATACAGTACCCTTTGAAGTGAGTTCAATGACCTACGTGGTACATTGATGGCGTTGCGTTGCAGTTGAAAAAGGTAATTCATCGCGCAATAACTTTTTAAACGTACTGGTGTACATCTGAAAGATATTATGAAAAAAGTGCTAATGGATATGAAACGACAATCGATATTCGTTGATTATTTAAAGTTTTTACTTTAACGATGGTTTATAAAGCAACGGCAACTCCGTTTTCCCCTTCGCTCTCTTTATCCCAAATAAAAATGATTAAAAGTATCAAGAAAGAAACAAAGATACCACAAAATACGTTATAACTGTTTCGTGTCAACGAGTATCGCCGTTCATTTAAATTTCAACTTTCGTGTAGCGCGTTTCAAAGCGATTTTTACCTTACATTTAATATCTTTAGAGCGTGTAACTTCTCTAGCTATATTTATAATAATCATCCGGTCTTTCAAGCTTCTTTCGACGTCCCCATAATTAACGCCCTGTACTGTACCTACCTACATGCTTAGAAAGTAAATAAGACCATCGCAACCTCGCTGCTTGTAACATAACGCGCTGTTTACAATAGCTCCGTTACAACGGAGCGGCAACAATTTCTCCCTCTTTTTTTTTCCTCGCCTTTCCTTTTTTCTTTTTGAGCAACACACCCTATTTCCCTCTATGGGAAATATTTTATACGCGGCTCAAGAAGCCGTTCGAGCTAATGTTCATTTTCATGCTCTCATCGATGTCTGATCGTGTCGATCCTTTTAAAAACGACGCGAAATTTTATACCTTTCGATATTTATTAAATTTCAGTACGTTTTACATGGAGAATAACTTTAATACGAATTAATTCTTTCGGTGATGCAGTTTTTTTGCCGCGTGAAAAGCAGATTCGAAACTCTAATCTCGATCCTAGTCCTGATATTAGTTTTGTACTTAAGAATATCTCGAAGAATTTACCGCAAGATGCGAATATCGCGAATTTCGACCTATCCTCCGTGCCAATACCGATTACTAAGAACAACAATTCCAGTATCGTTCGACAAGCTCTTGGAATCACGGCACTCATCGTCGATGGTATTTCGCGATGCTGGAAGATAATACCGCGAAGAATCGAACAGTGGTAATCGGAGATCGGAACGCAGAATGGCCATAACGATGCTATATGGTAATATTTGCGGTTGAACGTTCTGGTCTGCGCGAAACATACCTAGGGCTTTGTGCGCGTAGCCGCATTATTTTTGGCAGCGTACAGGTAATAGTGTATTACGGTGTATCATGACCGCGTTAAAATATGATACGTTGCGCCGTGATATATTAAATTTGCCGCAGAGTCCAACGGCGTTCATATTTTCATCCGGCTGGCGACCTCGTGAACTTTCCTACCCGCATTCAACGTCGAAGCGGAAGCTAGCCGGCGAGTGTTGTGCCGGATATCTCTGTTATCAAAGGCAGCACGAGGGTACAATTTAAAAAGTCTAGATAATTCGACGGTGTTTGAATAAGGAAATTGTCCGTGCAATGCCGGCGTTTCCAAGAAAGGAGAATAATTGAAGTTCGACAAAATCTCATTCACGGACTTCCCTCGCTCGGCATCGACGATCTTTGCAAACGATCGGAGAGAAAAGTAGCAGAGTGGGTTTAAGTAAAAAGGTACTTTGAAAGAAGACCGTTCGTCGCCGATTTTTCAATTACACGCTGAATTTGAAAAATTTGCGAAGTTTCGCTATGTATCGCCGCGTTCAGGCAAACAAGTTCTCGTATAGGACAGACTACGTTACGTCAATTGTACGTTACAACCATGTATCCGTACTTTAATGTATCGTAACTTTAATTTTCTCGGAACTTCGATAATTCGTGTAAATTTCTTGACCGACAGAAAATCTGCGACATTTCCACCGAAACTACATTCACCATCCGTTTTTCGTTAAAAAGGTAGGAAGAAGTCACGAAACACGAGCGGCAGGGTGCATCCTCGCGCGTCTTATTCTCGGCCACCGTGTCCTTTTTAATTCAACCAACAAGTTCCGGGCCAGATATTCCGTTTCTCCGTGTATAACCATAATCACAAACCAGTGTGTACCGTCCCTGTGCTGTGTGCGTTCTGTACGTGCTCTTGCACATGATGCGGATAATGTGTACAACGCACGCTATTCGTGGGTGTGACGGAACGACGGTGTTCCACTCTGCCTTCTGCTGCTCGTACTCTGTTCTCTCCGGCGTATTTCGTCGTTTATAAAACGACGAACAATCAAGAGATTAATAAAGAGGGGGAACTACACGCAGACGTTCGCTTCATTTCGTGCAAATTGTCCCTTCGTTAAACGCGTTCGAGTCCCATCAGTGAGAACATTAATATTTATCCTTTCTTTCATTTTCTTTTCCCATTATTTTCTTTTTCGCTTCGCTCGTTTTTTTCGGAGGCCATCCCTGACCAGCCATAAACGCTCGCGAGCGACAAACACGCAACATAGGTGCGGTTGTATCGTAGTTTCTAACTTCATTTCGGCTAATTTCAGTCCACTGGCTGCACGATGCTTACGCCGCGGGGACGCGAGTCAATCAGTAAATGTTGTGCCCGGGGATTCGAGTGGGAGCAGCACTTCCGGCTTTGCAGGAAAACAGACTATAGCCACGTGTAATTCGACGCTTAAAGTACATTGTATATTTTCATAAAAAAAAAAAAAGAAGAAATGTAATCGGAAATAGGTTAGATTTGTAGGTAAACGTAGACGAAAGTTTAGAAATTTTGTGAACCATGGAAACAAATAGAATGCCTATTGGCAGTAACCAAACTGCAGGGACTACAGAGATTATAGAGGTTTCGTGACTGCACCAGATTAGGTCCTTTATAGCGATATTATAGAGACTATCGGGATTACACTTCTTACGGCAAGATTATGTAAAGTCCCTGCAGAAACTATAAAACGTTCGAAGATCGTAAAGCCAATAAAATCAATACGGAGGATTTAAATTTCTAAAAGAACATTTCTAGAGACGCCAGAGACTGAATAAATGATAAATCTTTCACAAAAGTCATTCGTTAACGTATAGTAGAAATTCGATTAGGGACGAACACGTTAAAGCGGCTCTCACGGACCTGCATCTATCATTTTCTCGCCGACGCAAACTGCATCCTTGCGCGCAAGACGCATGATCCATAATTTGCGCAAAACGCTGCTCTCATCTACTACCGGTGCTGTGCAACGACAGGCGAGCGCAAACATCGAGTCCCAGTAGCGCTCGGTCGCGCCTCAAAGGGAAAGCGACAGATTCGGTCGTTGAACACGTACAGAGCAGGCTTCTACCTTTCACCGAAGACTCGGAGCCAGGATAACTAGGAACAGAGAGAGGATCTCGTTCGAGTTGCAGGCTTGTTCCTGCGAAGCTCGACTAAAGGAGAAGCTTTTGCCTTGGAGCCGTCGCTGAGGGGGGGGGGGCAAGCACGAGGGATTCCGAGGGGTTGAGAACGAGCAACCCTCAGGATTCGACCTGGACCGACTCCTCTGCGAAATATCCTCTGGACCAAGGCTGTCTGCAACCATATATAACATGCTTCTCCCCCTTGACTCACTCCCCGTTCCTGTTCCCGTTTCCGTTCCCTTTCCAACTCTACGCGAACGTATACGTACGTTATTCTCCGAACCATTCCGGGCATTGCGCGCAACTTGCCGCGTACATACGCGGCCCTCTTGCACCTACGAACGCGTAAAGTTGGCGAAATCGTTTGCTCTGTTCTTTGTGTACACGGGTGTCTACGCTAGAACGCCACGCTGGCCATACGCGCATAATAGTCCTTTGCCGTCCGTTTAATACGAAAGGCGTAACTCTTCCATACGCAGTCAGATATTTCATCACTCTATTTCCTCTTCCTTTCTTTGATTATGCACGTTTGATTAACTGTGCGAGACGAATAAGACCGATTGCTTTGGATTTTCGTGGCGTCCAATTGGAATCACTGTAACCGACAACGCTTACGGAAATGCTATCCGATCTATCGCTTAGCGCGTTAACGTGTATTCTTCCGATCCAAGTTATATTACTATCTACCGTGTTAATCAAAACGCGAATGTTGATCAATGTCCAAGTATCGTGTATTTCGATGAGACACTCTTACGCCCTTTACCTGTTAACGCGTAACAAAACGTTTTGCGCTCGCTAAAATTTCGCACGCGAGACAATAAAAAGACAGGGAAAAAAGGAAAAGTAGTTAGAAACGCAAAAAGCTGAGCAAAAAGAAAAAGCAGAAAAAGGCAACAACATCCGTTGAAACGCACATCCAGAGTAACAAGAATCGCTAAAAGTGCCGCACCACCTCGCAGCAACCCCTTCCTGCCCCCCCTCCCAAAGCAGAGCAAAAAGAAGGCGAGAAGAAAGAAAAACACGTGAGACCATATATTATTTTCTCGCGGCGTATTCAATCTGCAAAAAGCCTCTCTCCACCGAGCTGGCTTATTGTTCGTAAGTCGCGTGCACTCAGGGCGGAGCTTGGAACGATGCGAAAAGGGTTGAGCAACGGAGGAATTAAGGGTGACACGCACGACAGATGCTCGGCGAATTCCGTCGCGAGAAGACGCGGCGAGAAATCGGTGAAAAACGTGGCGACATGGCCACCCTAAAAACCGGAGCTCGTATCGATCTTCAACGACCTTGAAAATAAGCGACGACACACTGACCCATTTTTCCGTGTTTTGTCACACCCATGGACTCTCGTTAATTTGGGAATCGCGGAAGAGTAACGCGCCGGAAGTGAATTCCGGCTGCCAACTTAAACAGCGAACCAGAAACAAACGCAACGGCTTCCACAAATCGTTAGTTCTTGTATTTCGTGTACGTGTAGATACGTTTGTGTAGGAATGGGTTAGGGGGAAGAGGGTACGTAGGAGAATTTATCGCTTGGCTCGTTACCTAGTCCATGTGCGGAAAATAGGAGAGTCGCAAGCAGTTCGATCGAAACGCGGAGAATATCTACGGTACTTGGGAACGCGATGAAGCGAACTCCTCTTTGCTATCAATTAGATGATTTGATGGTCGAGGAGGGAGCTAGCGATGAAAAATTTGTGTCATGAGTGAGTTTGAGTTAACGATGGTTTTGAAGTAGATTGGCTTGATTTAGAGATGGAATTCGAACTTAACCGTACGAATAAAATATCGAGTCGGAGATGCGGATGAAGCGAAGGCATTACAAAGGTAACTCGTTGAAAGTTTTAATGTTCCAACTAAATCTAAAACCATTGTGAAAGTTTTACGATGTTTTATTAATATGAATTCATATCGACTTAGATTCGGTGTAACTCCCCTTACTGATTTCGTTATGGGCTGTAATGGAAAGCTGAAAGAAAGTACATTATTGTTTAACGATCTCGAAGTCGATCCGTGAAACGTATCTATCGCGTATGCTTTTGAAATTCTCTAATTACGCAAACCTTTGACACGATCCTAACTAAAAGAAGAGATAAAGCAAATACAGAGACTAGCGGAAAGGCACCGTTAATTAGATTGCGGAACGCGATACCGCTCGACGCGTTCTCGAAAATATTATCCACGAGATCGTAGTTCTTCGTCTTAATAAATAGTACGTCAGTTACAAAGGAAGCAAAAAGCGTGGCTGTTCGCGGTAAACTCTTTCGCCATTCTTCTCGCGCGTCAGCCGCTGCTAAATACACTCTTGGCGAGCACTTAGAGGCAGCCATCCTCTCGGTAATCCGCAGATCCCAATAGTTAAAAACAGTTTCGCCTGTAACTCCGTGGACGGCAACGCGACAGTTTCTCGCGGTCTTTTCCTCTACAGCGGATAGAGCCCTGCGAGGCAGACTCGTCCCGCTCGGTAGCGCACACAGGAGGACATGGATTTTGGATTCGCCAGCAGGTGGAGCACCGAAGCCCGCAGCAATCGTACCGCGGAATTATTTAGAACAGTGGATACTAGCCACGTTGTAGTTAGGTGGGCTGCGGTGTCCAGGACTACCACCCCATATCCACCCTACCTTTGCCACCCCACACCACCGGCTGAGGCCGGTGTTCAACCACCCTCTCCCCTCGTAGCCGCCCTTCTGCCCCCATGCCAGCCAACCATCCAACCTCCTCTGTCCCCTTTTGCCCTTCGCCAACCACTGAGCGTACTCCACCTCTAGCCCGGCTTAGTTCAAAGCAGCCCACCACCCTGCTACTCTTCCCGCAGCCCCTCGACACCCCCAGCCTCTCTCTAACCACCCATCTACCAACCACCCCCTCGCAGTAGCTCGACGTACCCTTGCGTGCCTGCCTGCCTGGCTGCCTGGCTGCCTGCCTGCCTGCCTGCCTGCCTGCCAGCCAGCCATCCACCTAACCTAACCACCCATCCTACCCACCTACAACCCCAACTACGCTACCAACCACCTACACTCTGCTCCCTTTACGCCCCATCCCATGGCACACAGGCTTGCCCGCTACGCCGCAACCACCCCCGAACAGAAAACACAGCTGAGCCAACGTGCTCTCCGGCTGAAATGCCTTCCACCTTTCAGAGGGAAGAGTGTCTTGCTTCAGCCCTCTGCGCGCACCACCGCACCACCGCCACTGCCACCGCCGCCTCGTCCTCGTCCTCATCCTCTTTTCCTTGCCGTTTCTCTCGCAACTCTGCTCGCTCTCGCCCCCTCCAACACCCTTCTGTTCTTCCTTCTACCACTGACGTTGCCATTCCCTCCCAGCGGAACATAGTAAAACGCATAACTGATTAAATAATCGAAGGCATCTAACTTTCGACTTTGTATGCCCTTGATATCCGAGTCTCGTCTCGATTCGTTCGTTCTATCGGTCAATCGAATCGAAGTTTAGTCGCAGATCGAATATTTTATCGATCGACTTGCGTTTGGTCTTGATTTCTCCATGATCTACTTTAAGGAAGGGATCGCGGAGGATGGTTGCGGCCGATCAGAAGTTCGTCGAGTGTCATCGAGTGGTCGTTGATAACTGGCCGTCAGAAGAATGTTTATTCGATTATCGAGGCGATCGGTTTCTTAATTAGTCGAAAGGTTTGCTCGCCTACCCCGAGCGAAAGCGTTTGTCGTTAGCTGCAGTGGAAAATCCAGAGGACACTTGCATCTAGACGGTGGCCCGTATTTCTTTGTCGGCCGCGCATTTATCATTCAATGAATAATTCTCGGATTTCCCGACGAAACCGGTGCCCGCTACGACGAACAGGTATGCGGGAAACTCTAAACTTATCCACGCGGTCGATTATACTTGGTGTCCGCTTTTCCGCTAGACCGGACCTTTAAAATATAGAATATATTCCAGAAATTCTACCGCTCGAATAAAAGCAAAATACTTGGTAAAATAACTGGCAGTAAAATACTCGTTTCTTTTCTTCGAAACATCGATATATTAATATAGGTCTTTATCGTGAACGATACACAACGAAATAAACATCTTCGTAATAGGCTATAAATTAAATATTCTTTGTTTTATTTCACATTCGAACGATCAACCAGATATAGAGTCGAAACGTAGATCGAACGATACGAAACTCCACCACACTCGCCTCTATGAAAAACGAAATCGCTTACTCTCCACGATTTACCAGTTGTTCTTCGCAAAGGCATTTTTAGCAGAACATTTGTTCATTAACGTTCGTACTTTCTGTACGTTGCTCGACGCACGTTTACCTAGTTATAGTATTATTACCTACTCTTTTGAGCGCGAGCAGTGTCCGTGGCCGTAAAAGGGTAAAAGGGGTATTTCGCGGGTCGTCTCCGCAGACGGTGATTACATTCGCATTTTTTCCCACCGTGCTCTTAGCACTAGGCCGCGCATTGCGTGTCCCCCACCGACGAAGTTGCCGTGTTATCTTTATCATTACCGGCGGCGCTAGTTTCTATTTAGTGCTGTGCGGCGGCGGCGTCAGTCGTTTCACCCTATATTCCTTATTATTTTATGCAAACAAATTTTTTGCCTGTGTCTCTGTTTCACGTCGGTAGCGAACAAACAACACGTGAAGCCCTCGGGTTCCACGGCGATCTAGCCGTTGCGGTGCGGCGCGTTAATAATCGCTCATTTGCGTAATTAAGTAAAGAGCGAGCCGAGCGCGAGCTGGCGCAGCCCCCGGTGAATTCAGCATTTCCGCGTGGCACGGCGTGGCGACGCGATTCTTGCGTAATAATTTCGCAAGCTCGTTCGGCACTCGCACTACGAAGTGTCAAGCGGGGACACGCGATCGTGCAAATACGTATAGGATAGGACGACGATTCGATCGGTATCGATCAAAGCCAACCGACGACTTACGTACGCTACACGTCCTCCTGTCTATCCTTCTGTAAACCAATACACACATGGAAACCTACGTATATGTGCGTTTAGCGGTATCGTTCAAGCGCGTAGTGCAGCCCTCTCTGAGCACCCCTTCCGGTTCACCGTACTTACGCAACCGGTACCCGTTACCCGCTACCGTGTGCATGTCGCGGAGAATACCTGTCTCCGTAAACTGTATTCCCTGTGTGTACGTCGTAACCCCTAAGCCCCACCTTGCGTCGAGCCACCCCCGTGAGGGCGGCCAGAATAGGAGACGGAGCGACAACGACGGAATAGTCAGGCTACAAGGCCGAACGGGAGGGTGGGATGTGACAGTGTGTCGGAGAGATGGAGGGCGTTCTGTTCGTTCTCCGTCGCTCCGTCTTCGTCTGTTACTCGACGCAGCGTAGATTTGCAGATAGCCGAGTAATTTAGTAGTGGAAAGGGATTGCAGATAAATATCGTTAAAAAGCTGAGAAACCGCGAAGGATTTAATAAATTCGAAAGTTTTCGATGGTTATCGCGCGACCGATGGAATTTTAGATCGCTGAAATACACGATGGTTTTGGATTTAGATAATCGGATGATTAAACGTAATTGAAAATATTTAGCGACTCGCGGAGTAACCGTGGTGGTAGTTGTCGAAGTTTTTCAAAGTCTTGGAAGAATCGAGACAATGGAGTTTGTTCGAGAACTTTAACGTAGCGGAAATATGCGATAGTTCAGCGACAGCCGTTCCGTTCTACCGTCTTGAAAATTTCTCAGCAACTCGATTACTTTACGTATTATTGTAAATTAGGAGCCCTTGAAAATCTTCGGAAACTGAAGCCCCGCCTTAATAAACATAAGCACCTTGAAAACGACGAATGTTTTACGAGATGCCGATCTCGCATATCTTCGTTTATTAATCTCACCTCAAACTAAAACGAGATTACTCGAATTAATAAAACAAATTTACCACCGATTCCGTGTAGGTATCCGAGTTTCTGTTTTTTAAGGAGGTCGCTGCTCGTTAAGTAAATTTCATATAAAAGTAGCTTAAATCTTTAACGCAGGATTTTAAAGGGACGCGATCCAGCTTATTATTCAACCCAAAACATACCTGCATACATAACGTAACTTCCGTACGCATGCATGATAACAGCTTCGTTACATTTATTACTTGTTTACACGTTACGTCACATACTCGCGAGGCTCGCAAGCCAGTCTAGCGGCGATCCAATATCTTGCGCAATTTAAAAATCCTCGAGCCCTCTGCCATGCTAACGATCCCCAAGATTCTGAAGACTTCAAAGTATTTCGAATTCCGATAACACCTAATAAAAACCATTTCAGGCATCCATACTCGTGGAAGAAAAAAGCGAGAAACAAAAGACGGAGAAAATCCATGCGCGCACGAGCTCACGTACACGCACGCATACGAAATCGCGCGCCAACTCTCGCAATGCGTGCTACGAGAAGGCCGAAGACAAGGGTGAGAAAGGGCTACAATATTCTCTATGTATTAACCACGTATCCGGCACATAGCCTAGCACAGTACATGGAAGGAATGTTTGTAAGGTGTAATACATAGGCTACGACGTACATACGGTCGCACACGCTTACCTTGGCGCATATACACGCGCGCATCGATACTACACCCACGGAATACTAGCGTACAGGGGTAGTTGGGTGGGAAACGGGGCTGCGAGGGGTCGAAGCGAGGATGGGCAGAGGGTCCCAACGCGGCTGACACACAAACAACGGAACCACCTCCACCTCCTGCGATCCTCTCCACCCTTCGTCCACACTGTCCAACCACCCTCCTTCGACTCTGCCCAGCCAGGCCACCCCGTGAAACCCACCCGTCCTAGCCCGCCACCCCTAACCAGCGATAGGTACAGCTGAATTACACATCGCGAGCGAGACAGAGAATCGAGTGTAGAAAATTATGAAGAAAGCCACCGAAGCTTTCCCAGTGGTTGGTACCGGTGTTCGAGAAACGCGCGGTGGTGCTAGTTGTTTCGAAGTTGCGACTGTACATGGTGTAATCGCGAGCACGGGTCGCTGGATCTCGCGGACAACAGATGGAGAGCGAAAGTTCGCAGAGTTCGATCGGCCGCCGATCGATCTCGCGGTCGAGCAAAGGCGAGCAAACTCCCACGGAGGACGTCGTCGCGTCGAGTTTCGAGAGTCGAAGTTCGTATTTTTACAAAGAAACTCGCAAGAGGGTGAAGCAAATAGGGTTGTAAGGTAGTAAACGTATAATTTTACGGATAACAAATTTTGAATCGTTTTCAAATCGCCTAACGGTGGTACTTATGTTTGAAAAAAAAAAACGCACGTCGGTGCATCTCGGTTTTTAGCGAATATTTCGCAACGCGTTTCATCAAACGACCTATCAGCAGCCATCGTGAATTTATCCATGCGAGGCTGTCTCGAATCAACTATTAGATTCAACCTGCGGCTGAATCACACGCACTTTGAAGTGATCGCGAAACCGAGTAAATTCGGAAAACGGAAAATTATGAAGATGAAACTGCACGATTCACGGTGCTTTTTTCAAACTTCTCTATAACGAGGCAAATGCCGCATTGAAATTCATGCGACCTTTTGATGCATCAACTTCATCTCTTTTTTTTTTCCCCCCCCGTTTTTTCTACATTTCGCGAATCGGAAACGAGCGAGTCGGTGGAAAGCGAGTAATTCGTGCCGGGACGCTTAAACGAAATAAAATACAATGCACGTCAATTGGAAAAAGCACTTTGCACTTATCTCGATATCTTTGCTCGTCAATTCACCCCACATCGCTCTTCAACCCTATACACACATCCATGCAGAGGCCAACCCTTGCCAGCGGTAGGTACAGTTGAATTACGCACCCCAATGCCGGTGTGGAATTAGGGTGGCATGTGAAACGCTTGGAAAATTATAAGGAAACAGGTGAACATTTTCTCTCTGGCCTATGTAAAAAAGGAGCTTTTACCCGTGATAAGCGAAGTTAATCGATTCCCGTGAAATATTCATAAATAAAATTAAATGGTTGATTATGTGGTAAAAATATAATTGGTGTATCGTGCAAATGTATTAACGTTGATGTATTAAATCACGAGTTAAATGATAATTATGAACCGTGTGTTTTAGGCATATGTAGACAGAAAATCGATATTTCTGAAATATTGCCTGCTATACGGTTAATAGCATGCTATACGGCGAATGAAGAAAAAATTCGCAAATACATCGTACAGGAAAAGTTTATTTCTGCTATATTGGCAATAGGATTCTCTAAGATTTTTTAACATACGAAGAAGCACGTAGAGATTTTTTAGGGAAGCATAATGATAAAGAATAAATGGATTATTAAACGTGTATGTGAAAAAAATTTTTCGAAACGCGAATCTGACCGAAGTAAAATATTGAAAAAATTTCATTCGACTAGCTTAAATCACCCGACATAAAAGTCAGCATTAAAACGAGTACCAACAAATGCAAAATTATATATCATCTAAAACAAAAATCCAACTTCCATTACGTTAATACTAATATACATGCATTTAATCCTCGAGATGAACGGAGACTTCGAATCGAATAATATCAATAATAAAAGGCGGAGGTAATTCGAATATCTCGGTAACACGGATAAATCGTCGAATCATCGTGGAAACTGTAGACCGGGGTATAAATAACATATTCAGCAGAGGTATAAAAAGACCGACGACACCTGGGTACGGAAACGAGTGTGAACGACGGAAAAGCCAGTAATACCATAGCCGCTGCACGCTATACGTCATTCCGTAAAGGTCAGTCGGCGTTTCCTCGCGTAGAAATTCAGCGGCGTATCGTTCGTTTCACGTTTAGCGGACGAGAGCCGGCTTTTCCATCAAGATCAAGCTTTTCTTTTTCCTGGTAGACCTTTCCGTGGAAGCGATACGCATCGTTACTCTTCTTGTCAGCTGGCAGAGCGGAGCCACGCCGAGGCAAACCTCTTCTCTTCTCTTCTCTTCTCTTCTCTTCTCTTCTCTTCTCTTCTCTTCTCTTCTCTTCTCTTCTCCCTCTTCTCTTCTCTTCTCTTCTCTTCTCTTCTCTTCTCTTCACTACTCTTCACTACTCTACTCTACTCTACTCTACTCTACTCTACTCTTCTCTACTCTTCTCTTCTCCTCTCTTCTATTCTGTTTTCTTCTTTTCTCTTCTCTTCTCTTCTCTTCTCTTCTGTTCGTGGTTGACGAAGGGAACAGGAAGGGAAAGCAGGAACGCAGGGGGTGAATTTCGCATGGATTTCGCACGTTTCAATGGAACAAGGCACGCTGATGTCAACCTACCTGCGTTGGTTGGGTTCAACGCACCTCTAAAGCAACCACACCTCTACCCACCCTCGTGGAACGTTCACCACCTTCCCCTCTATTTCACCCTCGTCGACCGACCTCGCCACCTACCTACACCGCCTACCCTACCTACACCACCCTCGAGCGACCTCCATCCCTCTGAACCCTCTAACCACTCTACAGCCGACCCTATCTACCGACGTACCCGCGCACGGTTCTACATACGTGCATGTAGTCCCATGTACCTCGGTTACATACGCGTCTGGTATATAGGCGAGTATGGTATCAAAATGGACGCGCGGAGCTACAGTGGTAGATATAGTGGTAGATACAGCGGTAGATATAGATACGCGTACGCGGCGACGGAATACACCCACACGCTCGACCTCGTGTCCAGCCGAGGTAGAATGGCCGTGTGTGCGTGATAGCACGCCTCCCCGGTATCTGTTATAACGCGTGGACGCATATGTGCGGCGCGCGGCACTCGGCGTCGGTGAATGCACACGCGGCTCACCTACGTAGAACACGTAACGCCGTGGTGTGTGCGCGGCCACAGATACCGAGCAAGGGAGAGGCCGGCTGGTATCGTCGACTGGGCTGATTGTAAACGCAGAATTGGGCTCCGGTCTACAACCACGGGGGAACACGGGTACGCGCTGATAATCATAGGTAGCGATGCATCGCCATGAAATTGGGCCCCTGTCCAGGACTCTGGCAACCCTAAAGGGACTTTGAAATATGGTCACGGTTCGCCGGACACACGACACAGCTTCACCGAGTTCTCCTGATGTTGCTTCGCCGCGTCGCACTACGCCGCTCTATTCCGCGCCGCGTCGACCCGTGTACGCGCCAACCTCTACTCCACGTCGTTCTCGATAATCCACCGCCTACGAATATAGGTCGAAACCGTAAGCGCGGGATCGCAGGCGCGCGTGCTCGCGCCGACCCTCTATTCTCTGCTGCTTGTGTGTGTGTGTGTGTGTGTGTGTCACGCGTGTGTCGTTGGAATTTTAATGGGCCGTGAGGCGAGCTTAGGGCGGGTCGCGGTCGTGACGAGACGCTCGTGGCAACGGTTGCTCGCCAGGATGAGAGCTGCCCGTTTTTGTCGCTCTCTGCCCTCTCGCTGATTGACGTCCACGTGATTGGCGGATCGTGAAAATGTCGCAACTACTCGTTCTTATTAGCACCGACGAAGGATACAGGTGGAAGAAATGTGGACGCTGTTGCTCGTCGACCGGTGTCTACTTGCTCGCGCGTTTACTATTTAGGAATCGAACTGGATGCTTTGCGTTTCAAAGCGGAATAACAAGCGGTTATTTGCGAATAAACCGTAGGGTTTGTCGCCCTTGAAAAAGGTACACGCTTCTCGGTATCTCTTTGTTAAGGACTGAATGATGTTCGTATTTTGTATCGATAAAGTCTGATGAAGTGCGATCAAGTGCGATGGAATTCGAATCTTCGAGTGGACGTAACTGACTTTCTACGAACTCCGTGATCGTCTGTCGAACGTGATAAACGTTAATCGGTACTTTGATACATTGGCTCGAAGATAATTTTCAATCTGTATGAAATATTACTTTAATTCTTCTGAAAATCGACTCGCGCGCTGTGCTCCGTAATGGCTTTCGTAAAAAATATTTCCATCGTATTTCTATATTTCATCAAAAAGATATTAAAGGTTCTTAAGAGTACATAACAAGCGCTTCTGGGAATTTCAAGAATTTGATATCGTCTTCCTCGACCCGATGACTATAATCAGCCCTTAGGGGTGCAATTTCCAGCGTGTTAATCGAGCCAGGTGTAATTTAAGGCTTGGTTTTTGTCGGTTTCGCGAATAAAACACCCTAGGTTGCCGCGTGGTCAGTTGAGCAAATTTATTTCCGAGTATCTGTTAAACCAGGCTGAGCCTCTTTTTGCGCGCGTTACGCGCGCATAACTGCACGCGTGCTTGCAAACACCGTGCGACGATATTTAAAATTTCACTATTCGTATTTTAAGTATACAGCCGAGCGGGAACAGATCGCGCAAACATTGGTGATCATTGGTGGTACTGGCCGAGCAGAGAGCCGGATACTTTCGTAAATATTTGAAGACTCGCTGAAATTAATTACCCCTCGAATGCCACGTTAAAACAATCCCTCCAAACCTATGCTACGGAATGAACCTGAGATCAAATAACGATAATGATGTTCACAGGGTGTCGAAAACTAGGTCGTAGACTTTGCGAGTTTATAGCATTCGCCGATAGGATACGATATGATATACAAATACCTAACATATGTTTCGTGCTACAACGAATTAACCGCTGCTTCGATAGAAATACATAGAAATACTATTTCGTGATTCAGCAATCTCAAACCAAGACGCTAGACAAAACAGTTTAACTACTCTGATATCAAAAAATTGCATCAAACGGTAAGGCAACTCCACCGAATGCGTTCTTCCCTCGTTGAACAAAGTCGAACGAACGAAACTCGATCATTTGTCGTGCACGCAATACTTTTTCTCGTTGCGTATCGTAACTCGGCTGACTAAAAAAGACATCGGCGAGCAATGAGAAACCACCAGCATTACAATAAGACGGCTGGAGGATCGGATAACAGAGACGGGAAGAGATTCGCGAACGCTTTTAACGCCATTTACAGGCAAAAGTGCAACGACGTGCCGACACATTTTCGGAAGGGTCGTTTCAATCAGAAACCTAATATTCTTTTCCAATTTCGAGGCAATCGATCCGGCGGTCTGGTTGAAATTCCCTTTGCACTCGCTGCCGATCTGGCGCACACACGGGTGTATCATGCGCACGATAAACCGATACCACCCCCGCATACGTGCGGTCGCGCGCATTCCACGTGAAACGTAACTAATTACCGATGCCGTTATTGTAAAAGTAACCGTTCGTTACTATGCGAGCGGGTGCTCTTTTAAATTCCAGATAAATGTACGAAACATCGGCTGAATGCAGCAGCGCGCATGGATCTGCGAGCTTCCGGGATTCATGAGCCCGGATATCTGTGTTTCGTTCCTTCCGTTAAATCGTTGTTATTCACTTCGGTTATCGATTACGTTCGCTGTCCTGTATTTTTATGACATCTTGGAATATTGCCTCTTGCAAATATATTTCCCTTTTGCTTTCGTTTTACGCGGATAACGAATAACACTTGCTAATGAGTCGATGAATCGATCCTCGTAAAGGAATTTGTTTAACAGACAACGTTATACTCGGTGTTAACGTTACTCCTTCAGCAAATTTCAACTCACCATAAGTGGATAAGTCCGTTCGTTCGGTGAAACTGAAGCAGGAGCAGTACCGAGCAAAGGACAGAAAGAAAAAAGAAAGATAGGGGAGGACGTACTATTTCTAACATCGTACCGGATGTACGGTGGAGAACCAGGCCGGGGCGCGCCTCGAACTTTACCAACTTCGTTAGCCGAGATTACACCGACGACGCTCGTCCCCTAAAGGGGATTAAAAAATTAACAGGTGTACGCGATGTATCTATATTCAGCTGTTCCTCTACCTTGTACTTTATCTTGCCATCCGTGTGACGACACCTTCGTGCTAGGTGTGTCGAGGTAACTCCCTTTTCCCGGTAGAGCAAGGGTTCCGTTAATCTAGGGTCCGTGGGATGGAACACGGCAGAGGGGTTTGATGGAGAAGCAAAAGCGAGCACGATGCGAGTTGAAACGGCGAGTCGAGCGGAGAAAGATATATATATAGAGAGAGAGAAAGAGTAAGAGAGAGAGAGAGAGAGAGAGAGAGAAGGCGCAAAGCGGAGGATCTGACAGCGAAAGAGGAACCAAGGGAAACGGGAAGTTGTCAGAGAGAGAAAGAGTGCGGGTAAAGGGCCGTGAGAGCGACAAAGACGACGGAAAGTGATAGTAGGGAGAAGCAGTGGGTGTTGGGAGGGAGGGAAGGAGGGGAGAACGAAAAGGGTTCTAGAACTGGGGGTTCTTGATAAAGGTGGGGTCGGTAGATCCGTTGATGAAGGTTCAGGCCAGAGGGTTGCTCCGCTCTTCTACTCTGATGGCTCGAGGGGGTGGTGGGTGAGAAGAGGGCGGCAAAGTCGGTGGCAGGGTCGAGCATAGAGGTGGAAGAAGACCGAGGGTGGGTCCAGTGCGGTCCAAGAAGCACTGATTCATCCTGGAGTTATGCCCCTGACGGTCAAGGAAGATATACAACGACGATGTATTTTCGCCGAGAGACTCTTTCTCTCTTTCGCTCCACGGCTTTGCATCGGGTCGTCGCGATCTTCTTTGCTGTCCGACCGCTCAAAGGTACCGGGGATGAAGAAGAAAAAGGAACAGGGTCGATGCAGCAGCCACTGTCGATAACAAGGACGACTGTGGTTTGTACGCGAACGTGCACAGGGGGAAGAGATCGAAAGTGTCAAAATTAATAAGGACCGTGCGTTGCCCCATTAGCGGTCACAATGCGGTGTTCTTCTTCGATTGCTTACTTATCCGCGCAATCCGACCAAGCAATTGGAGGGAACTTTTTTTTACGGCAGTTCCCGTTCTAGTCAATCGATCTCTGGATCGATTGCAGGAAATTTTACGTAACTAAAAATTTCCGCGTAAAATATTTAAACGATTCGCCGTATGCATCACCGTTAAAGACCCAACGTTCTTGGCGCTTTGAAGTAATTTCACCAATTTTATGTTTATAAAGAAAATTGAATCTGAATAAAATACGCGATAATAGATTGAATTGTACAGAACGAATCTCAAAGGAAACGATCTACGATAAAGAGATTGCAAATCAATTTTCGATCAGCCTATGTTTTCGACTGTCTTACTTAGGTGATGACAATATGGATAAATGATACAGACTGTACAAGGATTGTCAGGTAAACTTCCCCCGGGGATTTTTTAATCTTCTTAGTTTCTTACTTCGGCTCTTCAGGTAATTAGCGTCAGAGTGAAACTTTAAAGAATGATTAGGCACACCAAGGCACCATTGGGGATTTCAACGAAGCGAAGGGTTGAAGTGGTAAGAGAGGACTTTAGTTGCCGCGAAAACTTCGTCGCTACTCTGCTTAATTTAAGGGACATTAAGTTCATGGCAAATAAACGCGTGCTTTCTTTCAAATGAAAAGTGCAACACAATGTGACGCACAATGGTACAATAATTACTTTGATACCCATAGGAATTCTCGATAATCGTAAAAAAAATTCCCGAAATAAAATTCAACGTGCAATTAACACTGAAATTATAGCCTTGAAAGTACAAAGAAACAGCACAAAATATATCGTTCGATAAGCGGAGAATAAGATTAGGTCAAAGCAATAACTCGAATAATATGGAAATAAAATACCTCTAAATTAGAAATATCATTAAACGCTACGAAATTTATGTTATATAATAGTATATTATATACAACTCTCCGTGTATGTACATTCCCCTTAGTAGTCAAATAATTTATAGAAAAATTTCACTTTCTGATAGTGTAAACTTTATTTAAAACTTCCAGTGTATTTCGTCCTCTGACTTTTTATTAACACAAAAAATATATTACATACTCGGTTTTACCGTACTTTCTCCTATTTTAATTGCGCAAATTGTATTTCTATCTTCGATCAGCTAAGTTATCGAAATAATCCATTTTTAATTTTCCTTGCTAGGAAATGCACATAATTCATAAGACTCTATTTCACGGAATTTTCGAAACATTCTAACTGCATTGTAGTAACCGACCAGGTACTATACATACGAAGGATCACGTCGAAGGTATCATTTACCAATGAAGGAAAAAAATCCATATTTGTACAATGACGAAGACATCACTCGACCAGAAGGAAGGACAGAAAACATTTTCACCCTCCCTGAGTGTGCTCACGGAGAAATGGTACGAGCATTCCATCTTGAGCTAAAACCGAGCTGCACGTCAGAGCGATGCGCGTTTGTGTGCGTTCGTGTGGATGCGAACTATAGGGTGGCAGGGTGTTTGGAAGACGAAGAGGACCACGGAATTTCGGAACACCGCATCACTCTACTCTGTTGCCAACCCAGGAAAGGGTATGAACCTGCGATTCTGCTGCAAAGTCTCCCTATACCTCCGAACGTTAGTTAAAAATAATTTAGAAACCACGTAAAATATAACTAAAATATCAAATTCATACTATATACTTGATAGAGACATTTGTCGATTTCTAACAAACCTTTTAACTAGGAGTTAACCAAAATTTTACTAGCAGAAGTCATATTCTATTTGTGAGTTTCATCGATCCGACGATACTAATTAGGACTTTCTCGTCTAATAAATGATCGTAAAAAAATTGCAAATTGTAGGTTACAAAATTCGGCTAGCCAAATAATTTTGTCAATCTTCGTATTTTATATGAAATAAGACAATCGGCGGACTTGTTATTCGTACATGTAGACCTTCGCTTATTTTTTTTCGCCACAGTTGTTACAATCATAGAACGAAATTACGTTTGATTCCGATAACGTAGAACTCGTGACTCGAAAAATTCTACTAGTAATATTAATTCAATTACACGAGAGGCCCGAGAAAACATGTTTCGTTAGCACGTGCACTAGTGGTTTCGTACGGTGAACGAAACGCGATCAGAAACAGGCCATCGCGCTGTGTTACTCAAAGGGCCACGGGGGGTGGTAATAAGGGCAACCCACCCTCGTTCCATTACACTCGTTATCAAGGCTCGCGTGAACCGTTTATTAATAACGAGAAGGAAAGCTAATACCCTTCCATGAAGCCCCACCCTCTGCACTCGGCGCCGTACAACTCGGAATTCGAGCCGCAACTTCGTTTCTTGAACACGTGTGTGCGTCACGGTTATATCTGTCGCTACCCTCAGCCGTCTCTCGGGCGCCTTTCCACCCCCGAACACTCGCCCCTCGAGAAGGTCGGACGAGGGGGTGGATATCTCGGCGTCCTGTCCGTAATATCCCTAGCCCTCCTGCTTCCAACTCGCTCTCTCTCTCTCCCTTTCTCTCTCTCCCCACCTCACCTCCCCTTCTTCATCCAGCCGTCCTAGAGCCATGAGCCAGCCCACGTTCACCCCCGAGGCCAGAGAGTTAGGAGGGTTGCCTGGCGCCCTTCTACCGCCCCTCCGCCAACCCCTCGCCCACTTCTCACCCCCTTGACGGCACATAAAGTGCGGACTGTTAGGGGCTGATGGTTTCAGGGGGTGGTTGGGTTAGAATGGAAACGGACCACAAGTGTACGAATATCTACACGCGTAGGTACGTTAAGGAAACGCGGGGCCATGGTCTGATTTCGCTAAGTATTTATTTATTGGGAACGCACGTTACTTTCTCGAAACGTTCTTACCGCAGAATGATCGATGCTTTTTTTTTTTAACTATGTACTCTGTAACTAGAATGTTACTAGCTTATGGAAGAAAAGAATCGTAATAGATCGTCGTTTGATTTAACCTACGGTCGATGCAGTAATAGTAACATCGCATTTAGCGTAAATAATTTTTGCTAAATTTAATTTACGTTTTAGCGATATTTACTGCGATATACCTTATGTTTATGTTTCAACGGTATCTTATATAATCAAATGCAGAATTATTGATTATCTTAATTATTACCCGAAATCACAGATGCCCATGTTACCTGGAAATTTGACATAATTACGTTCGAGCTATCTCGGTCGTCCTACGGTCCACCAAGAGAGCCACAGATGACACACTAACGCCCGTATGTGTGAATTCGCTCGTGTCGAGTAATGATACATATACAGGTCTAAACTAGTTAACCGCATTAACAGACACGGATTTCGGTATGGAAATACCTATTTTAAGAAGCTATGCACGATCAAAACGGGATCTGACACAGCATCAAGCAAAGTAACATTTTAATGCAAATCAATAACGAGCTGCAAATCGATTTTCTCATATGGATTCTATAAATAAGAATTGTCCGCACGAAGTGGACCATCGGTCTGCTCTTGCCGAGTGTTGAAAACTTCGTTAAATATTTTTAAAATACGAACACGCGTTTTCGCGATTACACGTTTCTATTAATATTTCATTATTTACGTTTCGTTGTTTAATAAAATTAAAAAAAGAGACATTAATATTTCATATCGATGTTTCATAATTTAGGACACTATCGATATCGATACGATACCGTTATCGATGACACCGTGAATATCGTCGATTGAAAAATATTTTATTATATTAACCTCTAGCTGCTTGTATATCATATGACGACACTGTGTGAGTAATTACGATCCTGCGTTGACAATAAATCGCGTAATACGTGCTATGATCATAACCATGAATGATATTCCTATTTAAATATCAAATGATATATGCTACAAAAGCAGTCGAATAACGGAATACGCAATTTGAATACTCCGTTGTATAACGCAAGATACTAATAAAAGATCATCACGAAATTATATAAATTACAAGACTCAATACCTAAATATGTTCTACGTATTTCTAGGCATGTTCATCTGGTTTCTTCAGTCACGCCTCTTCCTTCATAAAGTGCAGATAGTTAGAGGCCGATGGTTTCAAGGTTCAGTTAGGTCAAAATGAAACCGGACCGCAAGTGTACAGATCTGTACGCTTGTATCCATGCCTGTGTCTCGTGTCTGGCAAATGATTTCGTAGTCGTCGCCGTAAACGTAACCAGGAATGCGTCCTGAGGCGGCTGCGAGTGCCCTTTGTCACCGAGTAAACGATTAAATTGCACGTCCAGCGGGAACTGCTGATGTACAATATCACTGATGTCCGGTCCAGGTTGCGGCCTTCGTCTGGATAATGGGAAAAGGATTTGGGATCCCCCTTTCTTCTTTATTTCCAAGGATCACGTGACGTATTCATTGCGTCTGCCACATAGTTTTTATGCTTTATGACGCCGTATTGTCCCGTGAAATTTCATCCTTTGGGATTTGAATTTTTATTTAAAATTCAATTAGTAATTTTCAGTAGAAATTCGAGCCAAAAATGTGCTAATTCCCTACATGTTATCCATGGTAATTCGCTACAGGTAATTTTCAATAGAGGAAGGCAATAAAAAGGAAATAATAATCGCAGCAAAATTTGATTTGGCTGCATAACTGGCGTGTCCATCCGCAAATATCCAATACCAGTAATTACTGAGATATGTTTATCGTCCAGCAGGAAGGGAAAATCTAATCGCTCGCGCTGACTCCCTTTCATTTTCCATCTTCGTAGTTGGGTTTGCGTGTAAGGGGATTATGAGTACAAGTCGAAAAGGGGCTTCTGGATAATGTATTGTCCCCGCTGTGCATGTCGGCTGGAAAGAACGATTGAGGCCCATTGCACGTACTGCCGCCTTAGAGAGCAACTAGTCATTCGAAGGAAGTATCGAATCATTATACGTTTGAACCGTGAGTGCAACCCTTTGAGAAAGAAACTACACTGTTGTAAAATAATTGGCGACCGACGCGATCCCATTTTCCCGTAGTAAATTTCCTGAAATCTTTGCAGTTCACGCACGAAATGTCGATTATCTCTCTCTTTTTCTCGCCAACCGCGAAATATTCCCGAAAATAGAGTTCAGAGTCATAAACATCCGAATATAGATCCGAATCTTTCACGGAAACGGATTTCCTAGATACTTTAACAGTTGGCCAGAACGATATTTGAGAATTATTAACGCGATTAAATTCGTATTCTGTGAAAAAGATTTCGCTCGTAGAGAAAAGGTTCATAGAATTTATCTAAAAAAATAAATTGCGAAATGATCTCGAAACTTGATTCAATTACGCGAAGTGTCCTTTAGCTTCGTTAAAAGAACGTACAAATGGAGTAGAAAGCAAGAAAGACGGGCAAGTTTTATTAAAAAAAAATAGAGGACACACAGACGGCGATGACAAAAAGTGAAGTCTTTTTTTGTTTCCTACACTAGGTTCTGTTTCTCTCAAAAACAAGTTAAATGGAAAGAAGGGGATCGTTGTCTTGAAGGGATTAAAGTTCTCCTTAACGAGCCTTCTTGCTAGCAAAAATTTTCGAAGTAATGGTACAGTATCTTGCTAATCCTTTGAGGAAGATTCTATCATCTCCAAGTTTTATTTTTATAAAAAAGAACACGTAAATTACAAAAATTATGGCTACAATTCTACTACGCGTAAAATCCAAACACGTACACGTATATTCGATATCTCAAATAAAAATGTCTAGATTATCGTACTGCTTCGCCGTTATTAATACTTCGTGTACCAAAAATATTTTTACATTCGATCAACGATTCTACTTCCGAAACGAATTCATCGGTCCCATGGATCGGAAAACGAACGCTTCATCGATGCAAGTGTCTTTTAATCATCCCCGAAACCAGGTGATCTCAGTGACTCGGAGCGAGGTAAGATCCGGAGGAGCAAGATATCCGTGGCGATACGCTGTTGCCCAATATCAGTAATTTCTCCGTGGCAGTTTCACGAAGTTTCTCGGGTCACCCTCGTCCATAAAGCGTTTCTCTCGTCTCCATCGTGCGGAAGGAACGAGCGGACCGAATAGTACACGGGGAGAGAGGACGCGAGAACGGTATGGGGCCAGTAGAAAGGTTCAACTAGGAGGAGGACAGAAGCATAGACGCACCGGATGTGGCTGTGTGGGAGAGACAGAGAGAGAGAGAGCGAGAGCGAGAGAGAGAAAGGGAGGAAGGGAGAGAGAAAGAGAGAGTGAGAGAGAGAGAGAGAGAGAGAGTGACGGCGAGAGCGGGTGGTGGATAGCAAGAGCGCACAGGCGACTGAATTGCGAGAGAGGGAGACGCAGGGTGAACAGGCGCATCCCCTTGTGCCGATCCATACGCACCCCAATATCGCCCCCGGGCCGTGCAATCACGGCATACAGAGAATGGGATGAGATCGAGCCGTAGAGAGGAGGAACAGGGGTGGTCGAACGGTGACGGTACAGGGGAACGGAGGCCAGAGGCGGGGGCAGAGGATGACGAGGCTCACCCGACCACCACCAACCACGGTGCCGCCAATTGTGCGTCGTTGACAGGCCTGCATCGGGGGAAAACTTATTGTTGCGCGCGGAAAACCAAAGAGAACGCTTTCCCCGAGGGAACACCGAGCGCCAAAGTTACGGATTAAATGCTTCGTGATAGGGGTTGAAAACGACTCCCTGACTTCCTTCCTCGTTCCTTTGGAATCGCGTGATTCTTTGCCCGCTACTTGACGCGCTATTTATGTTCGAATTATCCGAACGAAATCAGCGCTCGTGTTTAACGGAACGCGATAGATCGGGGATCGAGATCGAACAAGTGCTGGGATGAACGATGGAGACGGCGAAGATTCGTATATTTTCCCAACCGATGGTATCTGGCGTATCGAGAGTCTGTATTTAACGCGTTAACCACCGGCTTGACATATCGATGTTCCTCGATCGAAAACGGGTCTTGAATGAACGTTATTAATTCTTTCGGCCGTGGATCACTCTTTTACGCCACGCATCGACATTAATCAAGCGTTTAAAATTCCTTCGATTTTTACGCGATCTTGCTCATCGTAAATTTTCCATCTCCCAGTGGATGAACGAGTCCGGTAGGCGAAATCAAGAATGGTTCTTGCCGGTTCAATCGCACTGCTGGCTAGATACCGTTATTAAAATCCAGAAAGGCCAGTGAGCGAAACTGGAAACCAAACCATGTACTCGCTCAAATTGCCTCGAAATATAAGTGCAATAATCTTCCCTTTGCCTTGTCCTGGCGGATCAAAGGACCGGATTGTATGAAACATTATTGAACGTCAAATTTCAGCATTGAAATTATTCAAATATACGAAAGTCGAAATATCAGAGACCGACTGGACGTATCGTAGATTATCGCTCGGATTATCATTGTAAAATTAAATTCTCCGTCTGACGAAAAATTTGTCGTTGTGCGTTCACAAAGCATAGCGTTCTCTGTCTGATTTTCTCCCTCTCTCTCTCTCTCTCTCTCTCTCTCTTTTTCTGTCCCGCTCTCGTCTCTGCTTCACGCTTCCGTTTCTGCGCGGCGCATCGGCACAAAAGCAGATGTCAAACTTGGTAAATTGAATGAAACTCTCGCGGAGCGACGTTAGGAGGCGGTGTTTCAAGGAAATTTAGTACTTATCTTTTACACGAGCCGTACGCCCTTCGCCAAACGTATCTGCCGCGGACGGTGAACGGCGCGGGCGGAATGAAATTGAGTACGCCGACATCGGTGCTGGAAGCTCCTTCTTGCGGATTTATAGCGGATGATCCCGTCGAGTTTTACGAGAACACCGAACAAGAACAGGTGTACGCGAATGGCGCGATGCATTTTTGAGCATTTCATTTATCTCTTGCTGCTTCCCAGTTTGACCTGGTTCGAGTTGCGTTTGAGGTTAAGTTCGGTCGCCTCGTTCCCGCTGATCTTTCCCCATCAAAACTACATTTTCATCGATTCCTTTCGAAAGCAATTTGTACCCTCCTCTTTTTCTCGTTAAGAACAATTAATCCTTCGTTTTATGAAATCGAATTACGCTCGGTAGATCGTACTTCTACGAAAATTCAGTCTCGACTCTAACTTCGGCTTCGATTTTTTCAACCACGAATACATAATTACGTTCTGGTATTTTATATTTGACACGTATTTGACAAGGTATTATAGCAATGAATGGCTAACGCTAGCTTCGATATTAAGGCGAGGAGGTTAAAATAAAAAGAACGGGGAAGGAAGGCGCGCGCGGCCGCGTGTTGTTTCGCAAAGAATGGTTCGAGTTTCATTCTTGGAAAGAGGAAGAAAGGTAAAAAGGAAGGAGAATAATAAGGATTTAGGTCTTTAAGATGTACCATTGTAGACGTCATATATTGTGGAAATATTATGTGGAGAATATTGTTACAGAACAGCGCGATAAAAGATATTAACCAGGGAAAATCAATACGGGTATGGGCGCGGACAAAGGGGGAATTCAAATTGAAACTATAAATTAAAAACAAAACTTCCAATCGCCTAAAAATGGCCGTTCGTGATAGAAGCATTTCCAAGCTTGTATTTGGGCGTGTTAAATTTATTTATAATTCACTCGCGAAGCAACGAAATCGTTGAAAATGCGGTTCGAAAAGTAGGTAGGCACTTGGTAACTACAGTACAATCAGGGAACAAAAAAGCGAGGGGAGAGGAAGCACAACAATCCAAAATAAAACCATCCGCAAAGATCAAAAGAAATATCGAGAGTATAAAATATCAGCACGACGCAAGAAAATTATCAACGATAATTCTATTTTCTTTCGGTATTTTCGCATACGGAATATTTATATCGCAAATGAAATATTTAGTTTATCCAACAAAAACGTACGTTTCGTTTTCAACGTAAAATTTTGCCTCAGCTAGCAGCGCTGCACCTCCGCGTGCACGTACCGCATATCGACCTGCTCGAGCCAAGGGGTTTGTCATTGCGGAGGGTGCATTCGACCCCCGGCTGTTCCTTCGGGGGGTTGCAATGACCAGGGACGATCCTAGAAGCTGCATACCGTCCAACTGTAGCCGTGTTAGCGATAACGGCAGTTGCGAGCCAGCTTAACGTCGGAAGACGGTCAGAGAAGCGTCGCCCGGCTTTGAAATTAGAAAATTCACCGATTTGTACTCTGACTGCGGAATTCGTCGCCATTACCTTCTTGCGTAACAATTTACTAACTAATGGAATGAATACATTGACAACTTACAGGTTACACACGTCTGTTGCGCGGACAGTTTTCGTAAAGTTTCAGGTTACGGTTAGAAATCCATAGAAAACTGCTTCTTGCGATTTTATTCCACCGTTATGTGAGTTAAATATTTGGAATCCATGTATTTATTAAAGAGTAGCAGTTCAATTAAGAAATTTATCAACTTCCGCTATCGTTAAAGTCAAATACATTTTCGATGTAACAGGAAAACCACGCTTTGCTGCAGTTTGTCTACGAAAAACGCGAACGCGACTACAAACAGTAATTGCTTAACATACGCCGTACAGGAGCAGAAGTCGCTTAAATGAATCGTAAAGCTGTTGCAATTATTTCCATCGCGGAGAACGCTGGCCCGACAGGAAATCGAAGAAAAAGGAGAAGCGCAGCCGTTCAACCCTTGCACGTAATGCCACGCAACTGTTTTTTCATGAACGAAACCCCTCGTCGTATCGTGCGGGAATGAGGGCGGAGGCGTGGGCGAGGGCCCGGACCTCCCCTTAATTAAAATTAAAAGACGGCAAACGTCGGATTCACCGCGTCATTTTCATCCCCTGCCGCGCCACCCTGGGCCTCACAGTTTCCATCCACGCCCTTCGTCCTGCCCGCCAACCCTCGTCACCAACCTCGCTAGCCCCTCTCGCTGTTACCAGCGTTGCCCGCCGATTTATATTCATAATTACAGCGCCCTCACACCAGCTGGTTTCACCTGGCTTCGCAGGGGTGGATCTCTGAAGAGATTATTAGCTGACGATGGAATCAAAATGGTAGGGAAACTTCAGCAATGTATTGCGTCCATCGTTAGGGGTACTTTTAACCCTAACTAGATTTTTCCATTTGGCATTGTTCAAAGCCGGTATAGAAAATACTGTTCTCTAGTCCTTTTCCAGGTACAGATCTGTCTACGAGGCGACAGATGTTGGATTATGCCACGGGACACAATGCCGTCGTAAACGGTACGGGACTGTTATTTTTCAATAGAAAAGTAGACGATCCCATGACTATGATGTCGGAAAATTTGATCCCTGCGTTAAATGTTTAAATTTGACAATTTTCGAACTATATTTTATAGCGTCTGTTGTACAAGTTATTAGAAGTTTTGCACAGGGAACTGAAATTCTTTCACTTCCAGAAGAATGAAAGAAACACAGCAATGAAGTTTATATCGGTGAAAATTAATTAACAACGGTAAATTATGACGACATGCTGGTAAAGAAAGAATTCTATCAAAGAACGCACCGTACAACTTATGAAAAATTATTTGATGAAGGAAACGAAAGCAAAAGAACAATTCGAAATAAGAAGCCAGCGAGCAAAGATTGATTTGTACAATTTACTGATATTGATTTGATGAAGACGACACACAAAAGCCGCAAGAACGGATGGCTTGTTCGTACATCGCAGTTGCAATATTGCTGAAAAATTGAATCAATTTAAATACGAATACACGCTAGAGTGGACGCTGTATCTACGAGTGTGTAACAAAGTTCGACTGGTTATTTTATTAATTTTCACTCAACGTTTAACATTGGAATCATTCTGATCCTGTCACGTTTGGCTCAATCAATCTGTCGAGATTTTCCGTCCACTTCGAGCTTTAACACTTCGGTATCGTTATTAAGTATCTTCATGCAATTATTTCGAAACACGGTGAGTCGACACGTCGCCGCTTTAAATTCGAATAAAATACATCGAAATCTGATTTTGAGCAAGTCTCTGTATAAGAGAATCAATATTTCATATTACAGATGCTCAATGCCGCGCTGAAATTTGTGAAATCTTTAATTTCACTTGCCGAAATCTTGAATCATTTAAAAAAATACAGCTTTTCCTAGTTGTATAAACCTGAAAGTAGTATAAGCTAGTAATTCATGGAATAATCGCTAACGCAATTTTCTAAAAAAATACTATGTATAAATTCTTTCTCGTACAAGCGTGTCCTAATTTCTAACTTATTTGGCGCATTGGATCTATTATCCTCAACGTTAGAATTCGGATTACTATCGTATAACTAGGTTACGTCAATTATCCCCTTTAATCAGAAAAATCTCATATTCTTCCAAACTTCGCGCTCTAACGATTTCTGTTTTAAACGTTTCATTAAAAATTCAGCAACTTGGCGCGACTCATTGACCTGAATAAATAACTAACAAACCAAGGAAAAATATTCAATTCGAGAAAATTCACTCGTCGCACGAAAGTACAATCGCGTTACCATGTACGCAATGTAAGGTAACAGAATATAGCAGTTGACCGAATAAATTACAGAAATGGGCTAAAAGTAGAAAAATCTTCGAATAATGATATCGGATGACTATTCGCGCGCGAATAGGAATGCCACCGATGATTATCGATAAATTATCGATAACTCATCGTTGCCTACGTATCGACATACTTATTGACATTAATACGTTAACGATGTTATCGATACATTGAACGATCAATAATATTGTGGTATTATCGGTATTTACCGGTAACGTTATTAACTTAGCGGAACCTTTACACTGGAGAAACACTGGCTCGACATCTTCAAGAACCGCGGCCACTTTATCCGATCCCGTCGTATTTCAAGTTCAATATTACACACCAACAAAACGGTGTAAAGTACAGAAATAACAGCTTCCGGAAAACGCGAGGGGATATTTACCTGACGTATGATACCGCGGCGGGCGTAACATTTGCCCAATAAAGCTATTGACGCGACAAACAAATCTTCAGCGAACGGACAGAGGGAAGCTAGGCAACATTTTACAGTTGCCCTTATGGCAACAGACAGGCGATTCCAAAGCGCCACGTTACGGCTATTAGATTATTATAACGGCGTATATGAGAGGCAAATACGGGCACGCAACACTTTCCGGGTTACAATTTCCTTTAATTATTAAAGGCCCGTAAATCTCATCCTCGACGGTTTCGTTCTCGCGACTACGACTCAAAGTCGAGATCTGTGCCAAACATAAAGTATCACTTACCGAACCTGCCGCACGATCGGGACGCCCAACGTCGTGGAATAATTATTCCAACCATCCCTCTCTTGGGGAGCGTCGATTGTAGCCGTTATTTTGGATTGATTCGTAGACGGATGGATGTATCCGATTTGGTCCTAAAGGGATAAATTGTCTGATAAAATGTTAAACGAATTTGAAAAGAAGTGTAGTTAGTGTCTTAATACAGGCGAATGTGTGTATTTCGATATATGTAAATACAGATACTGCAAGTACAAATATTTACACGCGATTTTCCCTCGGAACATTAAACGATATATTCTACGCATCCGGTGTATTACTATACGCAATGTATAACTAATCACTTGCAAAATTTGGACTAGATCAGTATCGAACATCACATATTCCCCAATGAGGCCGTCACATGATATTGGATAATACATTTTCCTATAAAAGTGCCAATAGCCGTAGCAAATTCCACGTACGAAAATTCAAATATCAATTACATTTAACTTTAAATAACGATTTATCTTCCTATCTCCGCTGTCTTAAACGTCGAAACCAAATTGTACATTCTTACGGAACTAAGCATCCAGGCCACGAACATCGAAGCGAACAAAGAACCTCGGAACGCCACTGTCACCGACAAGAATCACAGTCGTGTACTTACCATGCGTAGACAGATTTCTCACACTTGACTGAAGAACGTAATCGTAACTACCTCTTTAATGGAATCAAATCGGCCAGAATCGAATTCCTTACGATCATCCAGCAGAAAAGGATTGAGAACCCCTTTAGACAGTAGAGCCATCCCTATCCTCCCGTTCCAGTCGACGTCCATCCGTTCACGCAGTGGCAAACACACCCACGCACGTATACACGTCGACGGACGAACACGCACACGTGTGCCACAAGCCCACAAAAGATGATCTGAATTACGCCCGACCGCTGACTGCCGCACGTGTGAATTCACCTATGTGCGTCACGCATGTACCGGGTGGGCCAGGCACACCAACGGATCGGAAGGGCGAATAACGTTCGTTGCAAAAAGCCTGGCGAACATTTTGCGTTGTTTGACGTCATTCGTGCCGGCGGGATCGATATCGTCCTGTCAAGTGACGTTTTCGAAACGATCAACAAATTTTTCGACAGCTGAAACTCGAATTCGCCACTCGGTTCCTGTGACGCGGAACCTCGCAATTCGGCAGCTCTGAACTTTGCAATTTGAATTCGGTACAACGAGCAAAAGAGGATAAATGCGGAGGATTATAAAGTACATTTCTGGATATTGATTTTCAGGACTTAAATTCAAACGAAATAGATATGTGCGATACATAGGGTGATTCGTAACTGCGGATAGAACGAATAGAAGAAAATCGGATCGAGCGAAAGAAGTGTTTCGTATCCGACAAGTAGCATTCTATTTTAATAACGAAAATTCCTTAAAAATGCAGCTTTTTGGCGCCTGTGAACGAGCACCAGCCGTATTACGGCCGTTCCCTGGTGGTTTCAGTACAGTTTTGAATAATAAATTGCACAGTACGCAGATTACACTACTTCGCTTTAACATTTAAATTTTACCAGTACTTAATAATATAATTACTACACTCTTGCAGATACGATACCAAATACGGAACGAAACTAACTCAAAACAGTTTGAAAATAATTAATCGAAAGAAAGCATTTTCATTTTGTGGCAAAGCGTTAATTGTTAAACTCTATTACAATCGCACACTGTGATGCGCTTTAATTTGTGTCTTTTAATAAAAACGTCCTTTTATCTTACGCTAGAAAATTACTAAAAACGTGTTAGATAGTCTACTGCTCTCTGTTAGATCGACCTGCACTTGTGAAAATGTTTGACACTATACTTGAGGAAGAGTTGTGTTGGATTTCCTACGATTGATTAGAAGCAACAAGTTTTTAATGCGCGAGTATTGTCTGGCATTCTGCGAAGCTAAAAATCGTAACGAACGATCAATATTAATTATAAATAATTACGATATTAAAAATAACAACAAGCTTTCTAACCATTCGTTATAATAGAAAGAACATTAGCTTGCAATGGGGAAAGTTCGAAGCTCGAGAGTTTCACCTTTAATTTTCCCAGACTTGAGTGCTTATGGCTGATCGATTTTTGTATTCCCAGTTACCTATTTTATCTTACAGCAACAACGTGAAATGCAGTGGTACTGCATCAGCTATAGAATTATGAATTCCATTCGTTGCATAGCTCTTGGACGTTCAAAGCCGCGTTAATAGCTGTATTCGATGAATAAGAAGTACGCTGAATATTTAGTGATTACGGAGTAGAAAAAAGAAAAGCATTTTTTTCTTTTTTCTTTTTTTTTTTTTTTGAACGATGTTTTTTCATAAATCTCCTATACCTTCCAAGTGGATTTCATATTTAACAAGTACTTTGATATTAATTAAAGATAATACAACTTTTAACCACGTGTATTTTTGTTCCTTTTAAAGAACAAAATTATAACCGATCGTAGAGAAGCCAACACATTGTCGTTGAATCGTAATTTTGTTGCGACTCTTGGAAATAATTTTTAGAAATTTCTACGCTTTTGAAAAGCCTCACGAACGGGACGTATCTAAAAAATTCCTAAAATTATCCGAAACCTGTTTGAACACCGCACCGATCAGCGAACATACAAGTCGAGAAACAGAGAGCCTCGGAAAACAAAGTTTCTGAAGTTCACCTAAATCCCAAGGCGACCAAAAAATAAGCGTTTACCCTCGTCGAAATAAGCACGTGCGCCAACTGCTGTGTTTTCGTGGCGCTTGCGAGAAACTGGGTCAAAAAGTGTGTTTATTTATTCAAAGTATGCGACATGGAGTGTGCGAAACATTCGAAGGGAAACGTTCCGTGCACGTGCACGTAATGGGACAGCTCGCAATCAAGATTCATAATCGGCACATGTATCGTTGCGCAGTTTCGATCGGTCATCAGTCAGGCTGACAGTCAACGAGAGGTCGATGCGGTTCTCCGCGTAATAAAACACACGAGATTCCCGTGCATTTCGCAGTTTAGTCGCTGTAACGTTTTTCAGGTTGATTTTCTGCGTGGCCCCGGCTCTCGAGCGTGCGTGTACAGGTGGCCGCGCGAGCACTTGATAACACATTGCAGGCCGAGGTATTACAAATAATAACGATCCGCACGCGGACGCGCATACAGTGTGTACGCGAACCCACAGCGAAATAATAAATCTGAAACGTCAAACGGCCGCTATCGTCGCCATTATAAATATTTGTCTCTGGCACGCGATTATTTACGACGGTAATAATAGTCCGATGTTCGTTCGAAGATTCGAAAAAGTTTCGTTCAACTTCTTCAAGTGCTTCTGCGTGTTATTCGAGTAGGGTGAGGAATTGTATAAGAATTTTATAGAAATCCTTTTTCCTTTAATCGTCTCGTCCCCTGCAAATGCCTGTTCATAGCATAAGACGCGTGATAATGGAAAGGACATTCGTACGCCTGGCATCGATCTCTTCGATCGCGGTGTTTGGACAGTGACATCTTCCAGACTGGTCGTTGGAAGAGCCGCGAAATACCGAACGATCAGAGGTCGAGGAACGATCGAAAGCTATCGCGGGTAATTTCAGCGAGGAGTTCGTCGAGAAGGTATATAATCTTGGGGCGTGTTCTCGCGTGCATGGAGAAAAAAAGAGGAAAGATAGAGGGGGGAGGGAGAGGAGGCAACAGGGGTGGCGCGCTTTTTCTCGACCAGTCCCGGCGTTGACCGCAATCAACGGTTCTCGCGGCGAAGTAGGATGCGTGCACGCACGTATGCACGGCCGTGGGGGGCCGGGTTCGGTCAAGTGTGACGACGACGCAGGCCGCCGCACTCACGGTGCTTCTGACCGCAGCCCCAGCAGCTCGGCTGTGCCCACCTAGACACGTGTGTCGACGCGCACGCACACGCACAGGTGCGTGGACAGTCCTCATTATAGAGCGGCCCCGGCCGCAAACACGAGCACGTCGGTGTCCGCACACACGTAAAGCATGCGGCAATATCTGTGCTCCGGCTCTGGTACAGGCCGGTATTCATGAACACTACTACACATCTACGCTATAAATACTTATAATCGAGCACGCACACAGCACGGCGTGCACGGTGACACACTCAGGGGCCCTCCAGCAGCGCCGGTTTCCCCATTATCCACTCGCCCACTCGCCCGCCAACAGGCAGAATACTCGCATGATGACTATTCAGGGAAACTAGCAGGGGAGTGGGGCGTACAGGCATGGGTACATCGGAGTGAGAGAAAGGTGGGAGACGAGGGGGTTGATGGTGGCAGCAGAGGCAGCGGCGGCGGCGGCGGCGGCGGCAGCAGGGGTGTATATGCCAGCGTAGGTGGGCAACCGAGGGGTGAGATGAGTAGGGGGTGGTATAAATTATACCGTTCAATCGATTTGCTGTCAGAAGACCCTCCACTGGCAGCGAGGAAGCTCATGCTGCTGTTGCTGTTACCGCTACCGCGTTGCGCTGCTACTGTCGCTGTTGCTATCACCGACAGCGTCGCTGATGTTGCTGCGAGGGTGCGTTTAAGCGAACATATAGACACGAAGGGGCGCACGTGCGTGCACCAAGGGAGATGATGTGCATCGACGGTTGCAGGGGCACCGCGAGAAAGGGGTTGCTACGGAGTACGGATATGGAGCTGATTCCGAAGGGTTAAGGCTCTCGTGAAAGGGTTCATCTCTTGCTAGGTGGATAGGGTTGATGGGCAAAAGAGAGAGAAACAGAGAGGGATAACGAGAGAGAATGGGAGGGAGTCTAGCGGCGATGTCGATGCGATGCGTTGATGCTCGAGGAGTCGCCAGTTTGCTTTAGGGCCACAATTAACCTTTCGATGCATCCGTATCCCGTTGACCGATATATCGCTGCCTGTTGGCGCGTTTATTTACGCGACACGGAAACCCCGATGAAGAAATAGCGGATTCTCTAACCATCCGTATATATGTCCTTCACGCTCCGGTTTGAAAGAATTTTTAGATCAGAAATCGTAGAATTCCGCGTTTCCATCTTATCAGTCTGTTCGGCGAAAATTTATAAACAAAGTATCGATTGAATTACCTTAAATGTATCGTTCTATCCTTCTAAATTGTCCGATTAAACTACGAAAATGTTCCTCCATGCACCTCCAACTAAGATATTAATTCTTGTCTACAAGATCAATGATCAGAGCCAGCTGCGGAATTCCAATACCCAGAGTGCAGTCTCAAACAACTACATTCGAAACTGCTAAGCGGTCGAAAAAGAAACGAATAACTTCGGAGAACTTGTACGATAACCCGTTGATCGACGTTCCCGGTATTAACTGGGTCAACGTGACGCGATCATTCGACGTACCTGGCAAGCGCCGAAATAACAGTCAAAAAAGAATACGTAACGTCGAAAATAAACTTGACTTGGTCGGAAATTCGCCAGCGGAATGAACAACGAGCAACTAACTTCGCGAAACCTCATATTCGTAGCGGCGAAAGTGGCGCCAAACGGATTCAAATCAAAACGCAAACAGGCAATACAAGGACGAGCGGCGGAAGGGAAGCGGCGCAGGAGTGAAAAACAATTTCAATGAATCGCGGGAAGCGCGGGAGAGTTAATCGAACGGTCTCGACCGTTCGCGTACGGGGTGAAGGGGTGGAGTTTGGAGGAGGAAGAGCTAGAGGATCGTAAAGGGGAGGGGGTGGCATTGCAGGCTAGCGCGAAGGGAAGGAAAAGTTTCGCGGCAACTTTCGTAATGCACGCCGGATAGTTATACAAAATTGAACGTCGGGGTGCCTCGGAAGGCAACAACGCAACACTCCGGGCAATGTGCCGTGTCTGGCGTTCGGGGTGGAAAGGGGTTGAAGTGGCAGCAGAGGCAGGAAAGGCAGTAGTAGGTAGAACGCGGTGGAGCGAGGAGATGTTGCAGGTGGTTGGGGCAGAGAGTCGAGATGCGGGAGTGTGAGTCCAGAAAAGAGGGTTAGGTCCCCGAGTCCTCGGTAACTCACCCTCCACCGCCGTAGAGCATCGCCAGAACTCCAGTTGTCTCCCTCTGTCTCGTTTCCTCTCACGTACCTCTTGCCATCTGCCTGTACGACTCTCTATCTCCGTCTTCCTCTCTCTTCCTTGCTCTCTCCCCCAATCCACACCCTTACGAGCATCACCCCCTACTCCGTCCACCACCCTCGTCCAACACCGTACGTTCCTATGCCTTCTCCTTGCTTCAGGGACGCACGATGTGGTTGTAAAATTCCAAAATCCAGAGAAGCTCGCCTAGTTGCTCTTCTTTCCGCGCGTTTCTTCATCCGTTTCCCCGGTATACTTCTCCGTCTCCTCTCTGTTAGCTCCGTCTCCGTCCATCCTGCCTGTTCCACTTCTCTTTCCCCTTCTTTCCGCGAAACCGAGGAAAGGACCGAAGCGGAACTTTTGCACTGAACTTCCTAGGGTTAAGCGTCCCCTCTTGGAAATTCCGGGCATTTTTTAGAGTCTCGAGTAACGATGGCAGCGACGACAAAGTAGTACAGTCACGTCGATGAAAGTACCGACGTAATTACGCGGAAGATTAATAATTTCAATAGAGCAGCGAACTCGTCGAGCGGAACGCTCGAAGAAAAGAATTTCTTGTGTCTTCATTCCATCTTTTACTCTATTAATCTAACAAGTTTCGACAATCGATTAGCGAATGGAATTAGTCATTCGATATGGGGACTCTTTTCAGCGCCGATCGCAAAATAGTTCTAGCAATAAGTACGCGAACAGGTAGAGAAGAAAGGGGGATGGTTGCGTGGAAAGAGGAGAAAGAAAGACAGGATAAGGTGTTCGTTCTATATGAATTTCAATGGGACGATGGACCTAACGCAATCAACAACACCGAACCAAACATCCCTTTGCATTCATTTTTGACGTTTCGCTTATCCGTATAATTGGCGTCCATTACGAAACGAAATAACGGTTGATAAACATCGTGATAACATCCGTTACGATCATAAAGAATATCTTACTGATAATTATACTCTAAAAATTATACTAAATCGTAGCAAAATGCGCTGGTATAGCGAGGGGAAAAACTCAAACGTTGCTCGTGCAAAAATAACGGGTTCCAAGAGGTCGTACGGCATACGATCAGAAGAAGAACGACGAAATAAAGTGGAAGCTTTCACGAAACGCGACGATAATTAAGGCGGCCCTGCCGACCTCGAAAGTACTTCTCGGCCCCTGGCTACTACGCCATACAGGCGAGTCTGTTATTCTCTTTCTCCCTCGTTCTCTTCGTTACCCTCCTCCACCCCTGTGGACTGAAACTCTCCTGCTTGCCGCCTTTCCTCCTTCCACGTCGTGTACCATCGTTTCTCCTCGCCTTCACCACCTCCCACATTCACCCACCCCAGCGCTACGCCCGACCTAAGGGTTGAAACCACCCTCCATTTCCAGTGGCAGCCAAGGCAGAGGCAAGCAGACTCTGCCTGGCAGACTGGCAGGCTGGCAGGGGATGTGCACGTCACCGTCTTACACTATCGTCCCGAACAAACACCACGTTTCCAACCCCGCGCCTGCCAACCACCCTCCTGGCTCAACTCCGTACCGTCATCTCCAACCTCCTTTCCGCCAACCCCATCCCTCGTCCTCCATCTGCGCTCCACGGTGGCCCAACCTTCGAGCATCCTTGCAAGCTCGAGGTTCTACGTACGCGTCACGGGACGCGTAGGTCGTCTCTGGGACGATCTACCGACTCTTCCGGGGTGGGCGGACCGGGAAGAGAAAATAAGGAAGAAGAGGAAGAAGCACCGACACCGACAACGCCACCGGCGGCCGAAAGAAAAGAGGAGGAGGTCGAGAGAGAGGAGAACGGTACGCGCCAGTGGTAGGAGGTACGTTTCACGTGGCAGAGTTCAAACGCGAAGAAGAATCTCGAGGTACCTCGAGGATAAGGGATGTTTCCGGCGCTCGAGTAAGATCGCTAAGGGAACTCTGAAACGGTGCTACTTCCCGCCCTCTCTCTTTCCTTTTCCCTTTCCATTCCTCCTTCTCTCTTTCTCTCTGTCTTTCACCCTCGCCATCTCTGCAGCCACCTCGTTTGCCCTCTGCACATCCTCCTCTCCTACGCGTATCGATTCTTACATAAGGGATGTTTTCTCGGAGGTGGATCGTCGTTCCGCGTAGGATCGGAGGGACAGGATCCCTGAGACGAGGGCAGAGGGAAAGAGAGAAGATCCGGCTGACCTAGGCAGAATGTGATTCGGGAAAAAACCGGTGCCTTGTTCCACCTTGAAGAAATGTCCGCTGAATGGCCACAGAAGAGAGAATCGCTGTTTTTCGGCGAGCTCGACGAACCTGGCGATTTCCGGGGATTTAAGGAGATCGAACGTACCCGTAGAAAAGACTCGTTTATAAAAGAAATGGAAATGTCAGCTGATAGGACATGGCATTCAATTGGTCTTCTAAGCAACGTCCGATTCCTTTCGAAATAAAAGTACTGATATGCTTTTTAACTTTTCTACGCGTTATCTGGATCGGATAACACGGATCTTGACATTATAGTACAACATTTACTAATAACTTGTTTACTCGCTTGTTCCTGTAAAACGGTTCTTTTTAGAAAGAAGTAAAAATTTAACGAAAAGATAAGATAGCAAGCTACAAACACGGAGCTATCGATTGAAAGTATTTACGATCGGAACCTACGGTATAACCCATTACCTAAATCGTTCTATCGGTAGTTACTGGAAATTATTACGATTCATTAAGTGAAACAAGAAATAATTAAGCTTAAGATACCAGGAAACTCAAACGTAACGTAAAATTCGATTTCACACCCGATAAGTGTAGTACCGCATTAGCAGTATATAACGAATTTAAAACGAGAGATCATCGCGATTCCCGTTATTCCCTGTACGGAATATTTTCTGTAGGAATGTGGCAAACACAAGACCAACGGTATTCGTGCGGTATAATTAAATTAACCAGCGATCGGTCGACGCCCCACTAAAATCCAAGTCAAACGGGTTCACCTAATTTGCGTCACCCATCGCGGCGTACCGACCCTCTCAGAAATATTAGGTCCACGTATGACAAAGCACGACCCCTCATGTACGATCAAATCAGTTGATCTTCCAGCAACGTGCGTCACCGAATGGTCGAAAAGCCGCATGCCGACAATAAGTAGGGTGATTTTAATTCCCTTCCATCAGCCATCCCGTCCCAAGTTCATGAATACGCTTAACGATGTACGGGGTGAGCCTCCTAACGTTCTCGGTCTAAAATGTTTCTCCTCGTCATAACGATAAAATGAAGTTATTCCAAGGAATATAGTATGATTCTCGGACAGTTAAGTAAAATGAGTATGGCTTCAAACTGTAGATAGACATTTTTCCCGCTTTGAAATATTCTTAAATCATGTATTTTCGAGATTTTCGAAATTCTAGTATGATTTATAGCGCTAAAGGAAATCTTATTGCGAAAATGTTGAAATGCGGTACGCAAAAGTTGTTAAACTCCTAACGTTAATATTAAACCCAAAACACATTGCTTCGTCTAATAATTATTAACCTATTAACAAGATACCAAGAAGGTTTGCCGGTTTAATTAAATGCCCCATCAACACATTCACGCTCGAAATTTCCAACAAAACAACGGCCAGAATAAACCTCTCGACATTTACTTTTCCGAACAGACTAAAGTTGTCCGCGCCTCGTACACGGAAACAAGAGAAGATCCGGGGGTTGGTATGGGACACGGGAGAAAGGAACGAGCTACCCTCGTGCCATTTGCCACCTTGTTCCTCGTATTTATGCTAGCACAGAGATCCGGCGTGTTTGCACGAGCTTTAAATCCTCTCTCACCCCCGTGTATCCGCATCCTCGCGGAACACTTACACCTTCGACCTACGGCTTTTCACCTACGGAGCCACGGGGATAACGCATACACGCACTGCATGATCGCTGTGATTTACCGACGAGAAGTTCACGCGTAGAGACTCGCTCCAGGCATTGGAAGTTAATTGCGTGGAAATTAATTGAGATCGTCGCGGAAACCGCTAGTCACTAAATTTTGTAGGAGCACGTACTTGCGAGCGATCGAGCCGTGTGATCGGAGCATATGCAGCTACGTCGATAGCAATTACGAGGACATTCGCTTCTTTCTTTTTATCCTTCTTACAGGCTTGTAAACTAGCCGTAATTTACGTAGCGGTACGTGTCTTACAAGACGGGAAGAATTATGACTTTGAACGATCCGTTTCTGATTTCTACGTAGTACCAGGCAACATAAATTGGTAAGTCAACTGACATTATGAAATATGTAATAAGAACATAAAATTGATTTAATAAGGACAAAATATTTTGTAGTTTAACATGAAAAGGAAGTTATTTGAAGTATCGAAAGACGTCACTAGGTAATTAATTGGATGATTTATCGTTTAACCTTTTATAAAATTAAAATACGTAGATGCAACTTATTTTTATATTACGTTCTAATTTTAACATTATAATAACGTAGGAAACTTTTTGGTTAGGTTTACCCAACCAAAAGAAAAATGTTATATGATACTTGTTAATAAGCATTGTATCATTGCTATATACACATATAAAATTATCAGGTATAAAAGTTATTGTGTATGTGTGTAAAATTAATACGAAGATATATTCCAATCATTTTCTCCCTTACCTTTTTACACGTTGAATTTTTCCCAAAAATCCATAAAAGAGGGTTATCAGGCGTCGGATATAAATGGTGGTTATAGATTTTGAAGTGTCAGTTTTACATTGTACACCACACACTGCTACTACACTACTGCGATAAATTTATGAAATCCGTTATAAAATTCCAACTAATCAAAAATTAATTTATACACAAATAATGAGAGTACTATCTCCAAAAACTCGTGAACGTACGGATTCAAATATCGATTCTCTGCGCGATGTATCACTCATCGATACGATCACAGCGCCACAAGTGTCAAAATGCAGTATCGTCTTTTATTCTGCGACAGGTGCATCGTGTATGTGATTAGTCGTTATATTTTTTGTGAAACAATTAATAGTATAAGAGTAAAATTGGAGAATTCAATAACGTAATAATGCAGTGCGTAAGTGTAAATAGTGCAGAGCAATTAACAATGAAATTATGGGACGGGATCTTAAATATAACAAATTTTTTCAAAAAACTCAACGACGAGACTATTGCATTGTTCTTTGTAGTGATGCAATCATATTAAATAATGCTATACTAACGTACATTTGAGTGGCTGCATCTGTTAATTCAAATATTTAAAGCCACTTCATTAAGAAAACCATATACATTATTCTGTACTTATTAGTGTTAAAGTAACTGAGATGTTTGCACAAAATTATTCTATTAGTGACATAAATTACGAAATCGTGTGACAAGAAAAGGAATTACATGTCACAGCTACCCTTCGTTTCATGTGTTCTACAATACGTACATATATTCATCTATTATACATATACCTATATGTTTAATTCGTGCGTTTTGACATTTATGGTATAATTATTATTTTCTCTAGAACATTCTTTACGTTATTCAATATTTTTGTTGGTTGAAATTATTAAAAGCAGTATGAATAATAAATTAATACACCATAGGTCAAGTAAAATATATATCAAAAATATACCTTCATTTCATTCTCTATATTCCTCGTTGAATTTTATTTGGCCAATTTCTCTTCTAATATGCCTCTTAATTTCGAACTCACTCATTTATTTTTATCTTTCGTACTGTTCACTGTTTGAAAACATTTCTCTTAAAGCGTTTTAAAGAATTTACCGATTCGTATTCGGATACGCTTGACTTAACGCCGAGCAAAACATTCCCACCACTGTTTCGCATGACGAAACGTAATATGTAGAACTATTCAGTTGTCGAAAGTCGTAGCGGTGAGATGTATCAATTCGCGTCGCGAAACCTATTAACTGCGTAATAATTTGTTCCATCACTAGTTTGCTGCCTTTATACACTACTATTAGGTTTGTTTAATTATCACACATTCACTTACTCGTTTATTAAACACTATTATAATAAAATTAAATAACTTTTTCCATTTTTGTTTGTTCTTTCTTTTTTGGCGTATATTTGACTGTTAATCTCACCGATAGCTTGTATTATTTGCTTTTGAAATAGGTTTTGAGTTTGTTTATCGTTTTGTTTTAATTCATAAATGATTAAGAATGTTTCATTTATTATAACGAAAGTACTCTTATATATATATATATATGATTCTACTACCTTTTCTTAGACTATTTGTTGCAATTAAAAAAGATTTTAATATATTAACTTTAATAAATTAGAATATATCGAATTACTTTTTTATCCCAAATAAACTAAACGAATTATTTTATTGTTTCAATTCATTATTCTGAAATAGATCTCTGAATAGTCATAGTAGGTTATGAATAATATCTTGCTGTACTTCCCGCGCGAATTCTCTATAGTAGCGTCATCTCCTGACTTTTTTCAATAACTTTTATTATTTCTATAATGCGACGCCATTACAAACATGTTTAACTTTTGACGCGTTATATTATCGTGCTCTTCAAGTAAGTTTAACCGAGCAACTTTTATTTGTTACAAAAATTTTGTTAAAAAATTAGTTACATCGTATTTACAGTATTTTGAAATATTTGAGATATTTTCTAATATTCATATCTATCTTAAGGACATATCCCATTTGTCCCAGACGTATTCCATTTTCGTAATATTGGTTATGATACTTTGAAATAATATATGTAAATAACAATCATTTCTCTTTACAAAAGCTAATATGAATACAGTAAAATATGAAAATAAAATATAGTATTCTTTTTTCTACTAATACAGCTTTTTTTTAGTAAATGTTTGTGATCGTGACCGCGCGCAATGCGGTCTGTATAATCTAATTATAATAATCATACGCGAAATTAGAGTCAGTGTTTGTTCGCCGATTATTACATAAACGAGCATGTAGTCTTTTATTTTTCGTTTTTTGTATATACATTTTTTAAATTCACATTTTCGGCATTAGAGTCAGTGCTCAACAGGATACAGCCTCTCCACAACCTTAACAATGTAAGTACTTTTTATATTGTAGCCCAATTTACTTTATTATTATTATTAAAGTTTCTATTGAACTAAAATCTCAAAGATTAATATTAAATTATGAGACGAATGCAAACGTGTTCCATGGAATCATTAGTTCCATTTTTCATTGTCTTAAACTTTTCAAATAAACAACACTGTATGTTTTTGAGAATAAATTGTAATATTTTATAATTTGTTAAAGGTTTTCCACCACCTCGGCTCCTCGCTGTTCTCTGAATCTGATGGTGCTTTAAAAACAAATAATGTAAGTATCTTTGCATATTGTATTTCAATTAATTCTATTCCTTGTATTTCTTTTTATTTCAAGTAACTAACTTAAAGTCTCAATATTGGATTATGAAACGAAGATACATAACTATGCTTCAGAAGTTATTAGTTTTAACTGTTAGATTTCAAACTATTATATTAGAGATTATTATTGGAATTTCAATCCTTATTTTCATTATCAAAGTTTTATGTTTAATAAAGATCATTCTTTCAGTTTTTTTTAATTTCTAAATGCTAAACTCTATCTTTATGAACAAATTATAATATCATACGTTCTGTTAAAGGTTTTTTACGGTCTTCATTTCCACCATGAAGTCCGATAATTCTTCCTCGATGACCTCTGTTACGACCGCTTCTGGGCTATTGCAGCATCGATGACGATGACGAATTTCTCCGCATTGTGAGTCGCATATTTTTTTATCCCTTCATTCACTCAATCATGTCATAGGACGAAAGGTCCGAATCAACATGGATAACTGATTGTGTTACGTAGAACTTTCTGCAAGCATAATGATCTTTTATATCTATGAATAGTAATATTTCCTTACTCTGTGTTTTATTTATTAGCTCAAGTAGGTTTTTTGCGCAACGGGTTTTTTTTTTATATTCGTAACACAACATTGATAATTAACATTTTATATCGGTAATGTTAATGCAATGTTGAATTAGCGTGAATGATATACGCATCAAAATACAATGCTGCTAAAGTTCATGCTGCTACCAATTCTTTTTGTACAAGAGATATTAAAGTTTGGATAATATTAAGTTTTATATGCAAGAAGAAATTTCGCGACAGATATCAACAAATTTTGAACACTGCTTTCATATTTTCGAAAATTTGCTTTGATAACACATTCAGCTGAGATAATTTGCGGTACACACATTTCATGTATACCGCGTCTGTAATATAAATATAACTAAAGCATGGTTAAAAACAATCGATCGTACAGTTATGTAAATGTCAATAGAAAAATTTATCGATATCTGCAAATAGTATTTTAACAGTGATCAATGGCAGCTTTCGAGCTAACACTTAACATAGATTGATAGGTCTGAAAAGCAGCAAAACATCTAATAGTGTGTACATATGAAAATAAAAACGCACGAAATTTCGGTAAATAAAAAATATATTCGTTGTTTTTAGGAATAGTTACAAATTAAAATCTATTAAAATCTTAGCCCCTATCGCAGGAACGAAGTAAAAACTACAAAGATATAAGATTATGCATTCGATCGAATTTTATCTTCGTTTCAGGTAAAACATGCCTAAGACATTCTAAAAGCTTTTATTTTTATTTTAATTATCTAATTTATTGGAAACAGCGCTAATCTTCCACTACTGATACATTTATCGAATTACTTCTACTAAATTAGTACTAATAATATAACTAATATAATAATAATAAATAATACTAAACATACAGACAAAATATTAATCGCCGAAATGATAGTACGTAGTCTTTTATCGCATCAAGGGTAGGAAAGATAATTCGAATCCTCTCTCTGATTGTAGCACTCGTTGAAACGAATTGCGACTACCACCCCCTTCACTTGCAACCACTTTAAACCTCGTTCTGCGATCGCTTGTTCTATGGAAAAGGGAAAGAAATTTCTTTCACGAAACTCTCGTTAGTTCGTGACAAGCACCGAGTAGGCGATGCGATATACTCTTAGTATTTGACTCAGCTTTTCCCTATATCCAAGTCATCCTACATATTCGGCTTTTCCACGAAATATCGAGACACGATCGCTGTCACATACAGAAATACCCTCTTCTGGATATTTCCTTGATAAAGTTGACAAATTTACGATTTTTCTTTCATTCCGAAAAAAATAGCAGCTCTACTTCTACTTCTGTAGAGCACAAAATTCTAGTTGGGTTCGTGTATTACGAATAGATCAAAAAGTATGGCATGAGACTAATCTTATTCGTATCGAAAGCTCATGCTTTCGTCGACATTTTTTATTTTAGTTTAGTTAGTTTAGACAAGTTTTTATTTTAGGGAACATTGATGGTATTTTTCTGCCGTTAAATTTTAAAATAACCAAAGTTTTTGCATCGACACTAATAATAATAGAAACGGACGCGATAATAGTAATAGTAGTAGCAATAGGACTCGACACGTTTTCGATCGTAAGAAACGACCGAAACTAGGATCGGAAGGCAACCGAGAAACAGGTAGACAAACAAAGAGGTCGTTTGCTTGAAACTGGACAAAAGTTGGCGCGGCACCTGTAAAAGCGCACACTGGGGACAGTCAGTAAAAAGGAGATCGAAGTTCTTCTTCAACGAACCGCCATCTTTAATAATTTCACACTTGAGAAAAATGAACAGTCTATTCATAATCCTTTCCCTTGACGGGGTTCCGTCCTCCCACCGAAAACCCGCCAAAAGCGATCTACAGATCTCCCACCCTCTCTGGATTCTCTCTTTCTGCGTCTCTCTCCGTCGGCCTCGTTTCTTCGTACACCCGTGAAACGCTGCCGGGTGCTCATTCATTTAATTTCAGTCATTGCTGGCAGTCGCACCCCTGTCGTGCGACCGACAAAAAATAATTAGTGAAGCCTTACACCCCTCTGCCAGCCACCCTGACGGCCTCCTCTAGTTCCCACCTCCGTCGCACTCCCCTTGCCGACTATATTCTCCCTCCTACGGTTACGACGACTACGACGTCGACTACGACGACGACGGCGACGACGACGACGGCGACTCGACGCCCCCTTTCAACCCCACGGGTACGTACCTTGCGCTCGAATTCTCTCTCTCTTCGCTCGTTCCCTTTCCCCCCGTTTCCCTGCCAACCCAACCAACCAACGAATCACCCTCCTCACCCCCCACGGACTCTAACTCCGCTACCCTCCTTTCCTACTTCCTCCTGTACCACCCCCGGCCTCCATCTACTCCTCCACACCGCCTCCTCTCTTGAGCCACCCTCCTGAGCAGCAGCAGCAGCCGCCACCACCACCGTTCTACCGCCAAAACCCTAGCTCAGTCAGCCACCCCCCGGTACACTCTATCTCTGTCTCTCTCTCTCTTTCTCCTTTACGTTCCCTTCCCCCGTCCTCCGCAGTCCGCTCACCCTGGTCGTGGCCTCGGGCGGGATGATTCAGGCGCCAGTAGGGCGCACCCACCTTCAGCAGGGGGTGTGTTGGGGTGAGTTGGAACGACGGATGAAGGCAGAGGTGAGGAGGGTGGGTGGATGTGGGTAGAGAGAGAGTGCAAGGCGAAGAGGAGGAGGAGAGGAAGGAAAACGGGTGGATGGTAGTGGGTGTTGGTGGGTGGAATCGGGGGAGAACAGAGGAGAACATAGAGTGTGTCGGGGACTAGGAGGGTGGATAGCTGACGGGGGCGAGGGGACGTGCAGCTCAGAGGGAGAACGGGCTGCCAGAAGGTGGATGGAGAGAGAGTGTGGCAGAGAGAAGGTGGAATGGGGTGGGAAGGCAGGGGAGAGAGATACGCGCACGGAGGGTGGTTTTCCTCGGCTGAGATATAGGCACCACCGACGCCGCGGTGGGTTATATCCTGGGCTAAGTAATACAAGGAAAAGTGCTACGTGAAGCCTTCCTATCCTCTCTACCCTTCGCACGTCCTCTTTCACTCCATTTCTCTCTCTTTCTCTCTCTCTCTTTCTCTTTCTCCTTCTCTTTCTCTCTCACCTTCTCTATTTTTCCCTTTTCCCGTGCTACTCCGCATGGGATCGTCCGTTCTCTTCCTCTTTTTCCTCCTCCTCCACCGGTACTACCGCTGCTCCGGCTCCTCCGCCTCTTTCTCTCCCCCATTCGTTTGCCCACCGTCTTTTCTCTCTCGTTCTCTGTTTCCACGCTTTACGGTGCCGCAGTCTCAGCAGTAGTAGTAGCAGCAGCAGCAGCAGCAGCAGCAGCACAGGTGCACGACGCGATGCATTCTCGAGGGGAATGCATTGCGTGGATAGGGGGCCAGCTTTGTTGCTCTGACGAACAAGGCTGCCAGCCATCGCGAGAATAACTATGTAATGAATTACCGTTGGATGCTCATTAACGGATACTTTGGCGAATTATGTTGCGCACGGATGGCATGTGCTCGGAGAAAGATACCTTCCTGCACCCCCTGCCCCTCCGCCTCATCCACCGTCTCGCGCCACGCAAAAACTGTCGGAGATAATTGTTTCGATCCTTTCGTGTCTCCGCGCGTTGTTCTTGCATTTCCGCCCAGTTTTCTCCTCTTCAATGCTTGCAAATTGAATCGCGAGGTGCCTCAAAATTACTAATAGAGCAAAACTTTGCTTGGGCATCAACGAGGATGAACTCGCGTGGCAAACAGCACTCGTAAGGAGAAATGAAAACGTCTAACGAGTGACAGTCTTTTTCTTTTCCTTTTCTCGTGCAAAGGCGAAGCGAGTAAAAGGCAAAGGCTGCATATACGAGGCGTATTTCAGAAATAAACGCCCGAGAGTTAGTTATAGTCGATAGAACTTATGAAAAGATTTTAATAAGGCTACGTAGATACGCGGTCTAGTCAAGGTTAGTATGTAAACGGTTCTCTTCGTTTTTTAAGGGAGCTTTTGGTAATGAGACGCAGATATTTTTAACTCCTTACTGGTATCGTTCAGTTCTAGTGGGATTAGTATGAATTATAAATGAGTTCGACTATTCAGCATTGGAGTAATATTAATTTAACGTTATATTAATTTGTACCCTGTACTTTACACGATAGGTGAAACAGAAAGAACAGGTGAAACGAGATACTCTAAAATTAAATAACATTTTTTGTGTTTCTTGCAATGCATAACTCTATTAATGAATTAAATTTGTAATTCTGGAACATTACGCATATATGGAGTGTATTACGTTAAATTCATTCATTAAACGCAAGTAGAATGCGACACGGAAGTTGAACACATACGTACAATAATAAATGTAATCTTATGGTTGTTATAATTTATGCGGGTATACTATCTGACGGACAAATGAGATTCGTTCTGATTTACCTATATGACTTATAGATTTATGAAACTGGAGATCTCACTAATTGACGATGCTATCTTTTAATTAAGAACGAGTATAGATAGGAAAAAATATGAAGTTGATCAGAAAATTTAGAAACTTTTAAACAGCTGATAAGATTCTTATTTCGTATCACTTTTATCAGAGTATGTACTTTAATCCGCAGTGCGTAATGTATATTACAAAATTGTTAAGCATAATAACATAAGTCCGCTTCGTCACATTAAATACAAAATCATAACAAGCACCACTAACCCACGCTTTTTCGAAAAGTTGAGGATAAAAGAGGAAAAAAAGTAATAAGTTAAAAAATATTACTAAACCCCTGTGCAGTGGTGTAGTTTGCACGTCAGCTCGAATCCCCATACGCATTATCACCGAAGACGGGGTTATTCCATGGCAAGCAAAATCCAGGGGAAAAATGCGAAGGAACCAGCTGAGGTAGTGGAAAGTCGAGATGGTAACTTGAGAGTGGATGACGCATAGATATAGGTTTCCCTGCCCGCGGCGAGAAAAATGTGAGTAAGAGAGGTTTGCGTAGTGGAGCCGCGTTCTTACGCGAACCTACCACCACGATAAACCGTATGAACGTAATGTTAAGTTGGCACCGAGCTCTTTGATAACTTCTAAATGATGCGAGGATGTCACCGTGGCCTCGTGTGTACACGTAACGCGTGTAAAAACGAAGTTTCCGTCGCCATTCCAAAGGCCCTACGAATGCTACAAGGAAAAAGAAAAGCAAGAGACGATAGAAAAAACCTTGCACGATGATATTTTATTTTAAATTTTTGGCTTACGATCTTGTCAAGTAGAATCTCCTGCTACTCGGTTAGCACTTTCGGGTACAGTCTGTATAACGATAGAAGCTTGAAAACCGTAACCCATTTCTTCGGTCAGGGATCCTACTTTATAGTAAACATTGCCTTCTTTGTTATGATAAGAAAAGAAATTTAATATTACCTTTTGTTATCGGCATGCAATCTTTAAAATATTGGGTTTCCCTGGTTGTACTTCTCTTTCTCATACCAAGTACTCGCGAACCGTTCCGTTGTTACAACGAAAGGTGTAACGAATATTTTTTAGGACACCGTGCAGCTGGAAGTCTATTAAATATTAATAACAGCGTTGCACGCTAGCGTTCTCTTGGCTGTTAGGGCAAACAAGAAAATTGAAGTAGAATTTTGAATCTCAAGATACTTACGTGACGAGGAACCGGTAATTATAGTACCTACAAAAGCTTGCCTTATGCTTGTTAAACAATTCAACAGCGGGAAATTTTAATTATCGTGATATAATGGAATATAGGTTTTATTATTATTTTGGGCTAGGAAAAAAGCCACTATCTTTTTTACTATTTTTCGTGTCTTGTATATATTTCTGTCGTATTTTGTACAAAGCTGAACTTAATTCCGTTTTTAAAAACGGATGTAAAAAGATCTTATAAAGACGAAACAGTATAGCTTCGTCTCTTAAATAAGTATGACTTCCTCCGGAGAACCATACTAGAAATTGACAACTATATATGTATGCACACTGTACACGTACTTTAAAAGCTTCAATGTACATAAGACAAAAATAACAATAGCTTGAGGTATAATAGGTTCGCGTAATAGGTCGAACAACTTTCTTGTAAAGATATGACATTCAAAACGTGACGAACACATTTGGATCTTCGAATTGCGACATCGCCTAACATCTTCCATGGTTTAGAATAAATCGTCACGTTTGGCAAGATGTATAACGATATAGGCCGCCCCTTCTCCCCCAGCGCCGATGACTAAAGTGAAATTAGCAAAAGTGAAAAGTAAAGACACCCTTTGGTGTCGCTAATGCCGCGGTCCAAGGGTGAGCATTCCTTCGCACAAGGGGTAGTCAAGATAAATTACATAACAATATAAGTAGGCGTCGAGAGTATGAGCCTGGAGGGGCGAAAACCCCTGGAGGAAGAAGAATAAAGAGCCATGCAAACAGTCCTCACGGAATTCACTCACCCCGACGAAAGTTGCTTCGAAAAAAGGTCGCGTTTGTTTAAAACGTATTTTAGCCCTTACCGCTTGAAAAAACCTCTCGCTATTTCCCCATCGATATTTTCAATGATATATATACATATGTATAACCATATTATAGTATAATTTTTCTATTTTTAATTTGATAATAATAATATTAGAATATTAGAAATTTGAAGATGATTTCTCCCGACAAATATTTCTTTTCTTGTGGGTAATCAGACCCTCGAAGATATCAACTAAATTTAATTTTTATTCCGCGAATATCGTATTTTGTATATTTCAACGTATGCAAATCGACGCGAATTCGTTACTTGCTTATTCGTTCTTTCGTTATTCAGTCAATATAACTCAAGTAAGCTTATGCATTCTTGTTATGCATCGAGAATAAAAGGGAATGCATTCAAGAAATTTAAATGTGCATCTAAAAATGTAGCTATTCAATTGTTTCGAAGAATTCGTCTGATTATCTAAACTAACGAATCGTTTAGCACAAAACATTGCCTGTTTCTAAGGAAAGTAATCGAAAACGTCCGTTTACGAGATAATCGTTCCTTTTGTCGGAATACCAAGAATTGAAATATCATTGGCTATTTAATATTACTGTTTAACTCTAACTATTTAAACAGAATAAATTACGTACTTCCATGTGCAAATATAATTTACTCTGGCGATTCCATCATCGACAGTTCTTCTTAATTTAGAAAAACAGAGGTGGGAGGGAGAAGAAGAGAAAAAATCACGACGCGCGCGATGCAAATAGGGGCTTAGTTACCCGGCGCCGGAAAAACTGAAAATCTCGTCGCAAATTTTCATCCGCGGCTGCATCAAGAATTCCCTGCCTCGCGAACACGTGAATTTAAAGTGGCGAGCAATGGCAGGGGTGGCGAGCAGTAAGAAAAGCAAGGATCCTTGGGAAATAAATGCGTGACAAATACCAGGGACGTTTTAACAACGAGAACGTGGCCGTGGGAGCAAAGGACCATTCATTTAAGCCACATTGTTTCGGTTAATGCGTGACATGTGGTTGAAAAAACACGGTAAAACTCCAACAATGCACCAAGTGCCGACCCCTTTATCGTCCGGAGAGGGGTTAGCGATTCATCCCTTCATTATTCGGGAATTAGTAACCCCATTTCGTTTCCCCTCTCCGTTTCCTCGTCCACCCTCTTCGTCTTCGCTGCTCCCTGACCCTGTTATCTCGCTGGTCGCGTCTGCCTTTTCTATCGTTGCATCACACCAACTAACGCCAGACGAACTTTAAGTCGACTTTTAAACCCGATGAAATTTACTTCGAGCCGGAAATCATTTATAATTGAAACGTACCGCTGCTTCCTATTTTCCAAGGATATCGCGTGTAAAAAGGAAAACGTATTTCCGCAATCCGCCGTTTTACGTCCGAAATTTGAACTGTGAAATTCAATTTCAAAAATTTCATGAATTTACAAAGAAGAATTATTCGAAACTGTTTTCTTAAATTGACCCTCTTGTAAATTATCTTCCGGTTTCTCAGCCCTTTCTCTCTGAATATTCATACGATTAAACACCCACGTCTTGTCATTTCATATAGATCACGCGTTTTAACCGATAACACGACCAAGCCGGCGGTTCTCACGATGCAAAAGTCAAATAAAGCGATCGACGTGGAGCGTTCGATCGGCGGAGAAATCACGCGTGATTAAAATTTCACGAGTTGCACGAGCTGTCCTCCGAGCGAAAACGCGTCGATCCGGTCGTTGGCGTACGGGAGGCTGGTGTCGAAGACGCGCATTACCTAAACCATGAAACATCACACCGATCGGCGAGATCAACGTCACGCCGTGGCACCGGCGAAATTATTTATTTAGATTTAAACAAGCCAGCCACGGAGCTAGGCGCACATAGCGTACATACGTAGCGTACATACAGGCAGAGAGAAAGGCCGACACCTCGGCGCCGAACTCACCCTCCTGAGACTCTGCAGACTCACCTCCATCCCCCTTCCATACACCCTTTCAACCACCCCGCGGGCGAAGCATCCCAATGGCAGCCCCCGTTTCGCAAACCTACACCACCCTCCTCCACATCCTCCAACCTCCTTTCTGTATTCTCTCTCTCTCTCTCACCTACCGGCTCTACCATTCATCCTCTCGCTCGTGCTGCCTCTCTGATCTAGCTCCACTCTCTGCGTCTCTCTTTCCGTTCCTCGCGTTCTATCTCTCTCCTTCTCTCACCCTCTCTCGTTCACCCTCGCAGCCGTACTCTCTCGCTACGCTACTCGTCTCGACCCGACCATCCGCCCCCGTCCAACCACCCACCCACCAACCTACAACTCCTACGTACCGAGCGACCCTCGAGCTATCTCCAAAATCATCCCTTACATTCTAGAGCTCGGCGCGCTATCCTCCATAGAGGATAGAAGCGAGCGGAGTCGGACGTCGTCGACGAGGCTGAAAGGGGAACGAGGGACCGACGGTAAAAGGAGGGATAGGAAGGTTGAAACGAGGGTAGACACTAGCCGGGATATAGGTAGGTATACTGGATACTACGGGAAAATAAGAGATCTTCCCGCACGACTCGCGATACGAATTACAATGGCCGGCGGGGATGGCGGCGACCTACGTTCACCCTCGTCCCCCCTGCCCTCTGCTTCTCTGTGCGACCTGCTCTTCGCCACCAGTTCTCTTGGTTTCTTACACAATTTGAGCCGTGTCGCGGTAGTCGGAATTTTAAAACGACCAGCCGTTGCTTGATCGTGATCAGCCTGGTGCTCGCTACGATCACTGGTAATGGAGTTGCGCGATATGCAGCCCGGTCTGGGTATTTGTTAATAACTAGGTTTGCACCCGGCGAGAGTGCGTCGGCTTTGAGCTGTCCAAGTTTGCGCACGGGAACTTGGGTCGGATTCTCCGTTGTGAATCTACAGGGTGTACGAATATTTTACTGCTTGACATAGAAAAAAAGAAAAATGCTTTTCACCATGAAACTTTATCTCGATGTTATTTTTATGATTTTAGAAAAAAAAGAAACGAAGCATTCGCGAAAGAATTCTCGGCAATTTGATTTTTAGAGCCGCTCGAAATCGCTGATTGAGAGGTCGCGCTCCCGAAAATTGTATCTTCGTAAAGAGCTATTTATCCTTTTTCAACCTCAAACAACTGCCAACCTTTAATATCGGTTACAATTGTTTCTTACCTCTGCTTATCGTAAATTTTTGTAAATTTGTTGTATATCGATCAATCACGCGATATGTAGATTAATTCCTACAAGCACTGTTAGCAGCAACGAAACTTTTAACAATTTATTTTCATCTGTCGCACTACATGCTACTCGCAGATGACACTTGCACACGCGAAACGAAGAAAAACTCCGATGAAATTTATTCGAGATAATATCACACGGCGCTGATCAAACCTCGTCACAGGTAAACCTAAAAAGAAATGGGCAGAACTGTCCCGTTACACCCGCAATACCGTGGGTGAAGAATAGCTTCAAACCCTACGATTTGTCATGGGTCGATCGTCGGTGGCGCCGACTCGATATCGATATTTAATACCCCCGAAGCCTAATGGACATCCGCGGTGACGAACGAATCGAAGCAGGCATTGTCGAGCGATGGCGCAATTTACATTTTTCCCCCGCCGGAGGAAGCCCGTGACACGAGGAGATCACGAGGAGCTCGACGAAGAACAATGGACGTCACGCACGAGTCGTGGCATGCTCGTGAGAGAGAGAGAGAGAGAGAGAGAGAGAGAAAGAGAGTGAGAGAGGGTGGAGAGGAGAATGTTAAATCACTGGCCGATCGAGTTACGCCACTTAAGCTCCGATAATATAGTCACCGTGTTAGGGACGCCTTAATCGGTCTACCGAACCATTGAAAACGAAAGTCGGGTACTGCGGGTGAACGTATAGAAACGTGTAGAACGGGTGGGAGGCGAGCTGATAGGCTTCGATCACGAGTTCGCAACGGATTCCGCGCAATGCCGCGGGAAAACGTACGACGACCGCGTACTACCCGCGGGGAAAGTGTAACCGTTCGTTGAAATCTCCGGCGGAGTTTCGGCGCTTCTTAAATTTCTGCCGCAGAATACGACGCTCGTCGAGCTTATTGCGCCAAGCAAAGATCGCGGAAGTTGTTCGCGATAACGAATATTTTGAAAAGGGTCGTAGAGATGGTGAATAAAACAGTCTGAAAGATTTGCGATAGGAATCTTTTTCTACCAAAGATTATATTTTAAGTGGAAATGCTTAGAGAAAAGACGCGATAAATCAGATCTAATTTGATATCTTAAGAAGATTCCTTCTTTATATTTGTTGAAAGATTTTTATTCGTTAATCCGAGATTATTTGACACGTTCATACAGTTAAGGTCGATGTTAGTACTGAACATTCGATTTTAATCGATTATCTCGTTAATGCAGAAAGTTGCTGTTGCTTTTAGCTCAGCGCATCCGTCTGTCATTTCTTAACGCTTCAGTTCTATATTCTTAAAGGATCGTTCAATGAAAAAGTCAAATTCCTACCTGCAACGTAAAAGTAGTAATAATAGTTGTTGATTTAATAGCGTTAGATGGCGAATGGAGAGACGTCCGTTCGTTGAAATCACCTTCAATTTCGATACTTATCCTCTATCGATCGCTTTGCCAGCGGCGAACGAAGTTGCACCCGCAAACTTGCCGCGTTTCATAATGACTTTTACGGTATATGGTTGAAGACAAATCAGTAGGGATCTCGTTCGAACAAGCAGCGCAATGGCTTGAATCTACTTTTGAAGAAACTCCTCTCGTAATCGTCGAATATAATGGCGACTTCTCACTCACGCAACCGTGCAAAATTAGTCAGATTATAGAGCTTCGTCAGCCGTTTACCGAAAATCATCGAATAAGACGATCGTATTTTATGATAACGCGTGAATGGAAATCGCGTGGAAGGAGGGCAATAAACCGAATAGAAAATTTTGTATTTTCGTGAAGGACAACCGTGAATATTAGCTCCTTGATTGGTCATCAAGAATTTGTGATAGATTTTTCATGAAAGCGTTTATGGTTTGACAGAAACACATAAGTATTATCAACGCGTTGTCATAAATGAAAAATATTTTTCCAGCGACGTAGAAAATGAAAAGTGCAAACGAGAAATTAATTTCTAAAACTAATCTCAAATTTTGTCGAATGTATATTTTCGGATCGCATTCTATCCGCCCTAACGAACTCTTATAGGATCGAGTTTCGTACGAACGAAACTATACGGAAAAAGGAAAAGAAATTGAAATAAGAAAGACTCGTTGCTTGAACCGGAGTTTACCTTCCTCGGCAATCGAGCAGGCGTCAACATTCGGAAGGAAGGATCGCGACAAACGGGATCGCCGTTGCCCTCGGGCAGCGGATAAGACCTCGCGGGATGATAAGAGAAAGAAAGAAAGTAACATGGAAGAAGACGAATCGGGAAAAGGAGGGACAGTCGGGTTTCTTAGAATTCTCGTTATTCCAGACGAGCAGAGCCGACCGTGGCCGGGGAAAGCCACGAAATATCCGAAGAAAAACACGTTTCCAGAGCCGAATCGATAGCAACAATGCTGTGGCAAAAGCACGAGGCCTCGGCTCGCGTGAGGACGAAGGGGCACCGAGGAAAGGGGAACTCTCTCTCTCTCTGAGCCGTGCGCTAGAGGGTAGGTAGAGGGAGCCAACGAACGAGGGTGAGACAACGAGCGGAATACGGCAGAGAGACAGAGAGAGTTAGGAGAGGACAGAAAGGGGAAGAGAAAGAGGGAACCAGAAGAGCAGTAACAGGCAGAAAGAGAGAGGGTGGAAAGCGTGGTGCGAGGCAGCCTTATTGGAATCGTGGAGAGGGAGGTGAGTTTTCCTAAGGGCAGAGGGATAGGAACGGAAGAGACAGGTGGCGAGGAGCGAAGAAGGAGGGGTAGAGAGAAAAGGGGGACTTAGAGAGAGAGACAGGACCGGTTGATGGAACGAGGCCGCTACAACGTTGGCAACAGCCAGATGGGAAAAGGCTGCATTACCTGTGGTGCCTCGAAGAAACGATCCTTACCTAGAGCGATAGAGGAAGAAAAGGAGAGAGAGCAAGTAACTTGCCCCTCTGCCCTTTCCTTCTTTGTTAAAGGGGACTCTCGATCATTCTATCCTCTTTGTTCGTGATATTAAAGTACGTCAAGGCGCCGTCGATTCGACTGTACTCGGTTCCACAGCCAGAAGTGTCAATTGCGTTCATTGTTCGTTCGTAGAGCGTAAGATCGACGGATCTTTCCACGGGCTTTCCACAGTTTGTCTCGTGAAAAGATTATATTGACGGATGAAAGGTTGCGCGTATCTTCGTATGGATCGCGTCACGCATATCCAAGGCGACGATCATCCGTGGGATCTTTAATTTTCGAGCGCAGACTCGACACGGCACCAACGAGATAGTAAACTTTATATTAGTTTTGGAAATATCTGGATAAGGTTCGCCTCTCGGCGAAACTAATGAAACGTGAATGCGAAGAAGGAAAAATGAAAACGCTGTTCGTTCGGATTTTGCGATTTTATATATTTTCCCATCTTGTTCGTGTGCAATTTAAATATAATAAAATAATAATAATTAATTATTAATTATAATGATTATAACTGTCGCAGTAATAATAATAATAATAATAATAATAATAATATTAATAATAATAATAATATTAATAATAATAATAATAATAATAATAATAATAGGAATAATATTCATAATAATAGAGCCGCGCGCTCTTTTCTTTACCCCTTAACGACTAACTGCGCTATGTTACAACGATTATATACAAAATAATAGATTCGGTATTATTCAACACTTTCGAAGGTTCCTTCTCTTAAGTTACATTATTTTCTTCAAACGTCTGTCTCTACTTTCACAACGATTATCAAACTCCTAATACGAACACGTTCGCGCGTGATCACACGTTCACGCCTGCGCGGCGTCTTTAACGACAAGATAATATAATACACGAAGAAACTACCTTCTATACTTTTTTTTTTAATATCATACACAAGGCTAGTCTACACGGTCAAATACGAAAATGTTTAGCGTCGTACGAGTCACACCCGTGGAACCTGTCTCGTTCTCGACGATAGCTCAAACATCGATCAACGATTCGATGGAATTCCCTAAAAAGAGGAGATCCTCGTCGTGGCCTCTTACGATGCCTTTGGTATAATATTCGTTCGCGCTAGGTGAGGTCCCGATTACACGAAGATTATATTTGTTCGTCCTTTAATATTAATCTACTCTTCTGAATATAATCACCATTTCGTCGTAATCATCATCACGAGAAATCGGATGCTGCGAATTGAACGTAATTGTGCGTCTCACGTATCCAAAGAATCGATGACGAGTCTCGCGTTCGAAAACTGAAAATGTCAACGAACGATTAAAACGAACAACGTGAAATCGAAATGAACATACTCGTATATCGCAAATATAGATGGTGAATATTTGTTATCAGATATCTAAACTCGGAGTTCGACGAGATAGTTTTTGTTCCCGTGCCAAATTATCGCATATTCGTCGAACTTCGTCGACGATAAAACGAAAGGCCGAAAAGTGTCGCGGGTCAACGAGTCAGAGGTCATCATCGATCTTGTTCGACGGTTAAATATTCAGAAGCTGTCCTTCTAGCTCCTGTCGAAACCGCCGTCCATTTCGGGGACCTCTGTCTAACGAGCGGATCGCGTTCCACTCGGATCTCAAAATATCGAACTGGATCGCGCGATAGAAGGGCCTGCGGTGCTCGGCTTGCGGTCGTTCCCTCCATAAATCGACAACGTGCGACAGAGTCGACCCATATTTTGACAGACTCACGAATAATTCGTCTCGTTTCGCCGTCTATATCGAGCGCACGAAACGAGATCCGATCCAGCCCCGGTCCCGACTTTAACTGACGTTGACGCCACGACGCCGACCAAGTAATTGATCTTATCCGGTTTAATAGATGATCGCGTTAGCCGATAGTTTGAATGGCAGCTAGGATCGGATATTGGCCGCGTTAACGTTCTCTCGTAGAAGAACGTGAACGCTGGATCGGTGGATGTTAGGTCTGATTATCTCTCGATCCGGTATACCGAATACGTTGGAAATTTATTCCGTAAAGTTTTGAAGAATCGTTTCTATCAAATATATTCGAAGCAAAATAAAGCCACCATATCTCAAGGATTTACAAAGCTGAGATCGTTCAAGAGTCTCTTAAGAGATCGTGAAATCTGAAACTTGAACGTAAAGCTGTACCTTCGTTAATGGAATTCGGTGTACGGTAGTGACGAGATTAAGATTAGTATCGATCGAGTCTGTTTATGACTGCTTCCCCTGTCGCGTTTCCATTCTTAAACCACCTAACGGAATATAATAGAAAACTATACTTTTTTATACTCAACGTCCGATTAGAACAATATATCCATCGTATCGTCTCCCCGGCTGCGACGGCTGTAACAAAAACTCGTTCGCAACAGAAGTTTCCAACGAGGGGAAGAGTCAATAGAACGCTCCAGGATTCTTTCATATCTTTCGCGAATAGCGTCCTTTCTTTCACGTACGATTCTCGCCGGTTTGTACCGACACCTCGGGGCCTATCATCATTCCATTGGTCAGCACGTTGGCCGCCGTGGGCAAAACGAGCGGGCTTGGCATGGTTATCGACGGTCTGAGTCTTTCCGTGAGGGCCAGCATCACTTGGCAATGCAGGTGCTGAATAGTGGCCAATAGATTGAGATTGGTGTCGATTAATCCGGTAGCAGGGGAGTATCTGTCCCTCTCGACGGTATCGACGATCTCGTCCGCCGGCAGAACGGTCACTTTCTGCTCGAGCTCGGTCTCCTTGATCGCTGCAGCCTTGTTCTTCTCCGCCTGCTGCAGTAGCCTCTGCTGATGCTTCAGGTACGAGGTAGTGATGGGAAGACTGTAGTCGATGGGCGTGTTCTTAGGATCGAGTCCAGGGCTCCACGGCCTTGGCAACGGTTGGCTGGGCTGAGGGGACGGCGTTCGACCCTCTGGCAGCATCCTTTTCCTCTTCGACGAGGCCGAACTTCTCGAGCTCGCCCGGTCCGATTCCGGGGTTCTTCTCGAGTCCGGTAGGCTGTCCGCGCTCGGCAAAAAGCTACCGGTTACTGGCTCCTTCTTCAGCAAATTCGTGATACTCAAGGGATTGTACTTCTCCTCTTTCTCCTTTTCGGTTTTCTCCGTTGTCGATGGTACGGCGCTGCCCTTCTGATGCCTTTGGTGCCTATAACTGTACAGGGGCTTGCCCTCGCCGCCGTGATTTCCCTCGCGCAGCTTGGGACTGCTTTGCACCGTCGTCGACGTGGTCGAGAGGGCATTCGGGCTTAATGGCGTCGTCGTAGACGTTAGCGTGGTCGTCGCCAACGGTGTCGCCGACGTGGGCTGCGGTTGATTGGATAAATTCGTCGGGCTCGGTGTCCGCGGGCGTCGTTGGCATTCCGTACATCCCAAAAGAAATCGCGTTACAGCCTCTCGGGGAAGAAACGCGTACGTTTCGGTGATCTGAAACGAAATAGAAAGTTTTGCGTTAGAGAGAAGAAGATCCGTTCGAACGAAGGAAAGGAATTCTATTAAACTTAAATAACTCTGGAAATCTGCTGGCGTTGCAATCTCGCCGTTCGTGGCGTTCCTCGTGCCGAAATTCGGCGTCCTAGTTTCGTCGAAATCGGCACGAGAAACGTTACGTGTCGTTCCCTGCCGCGATACAGGCAGGATTAGAAAGCACGGGCCTGCACTCTCGTCGTGAACAACGTGAGTGACCCCTTTCGTTCCGCTGTCAAACGTCAGCGTCACGTGGAGCCGTTTCACGCGGAACGCCCACTAGGGAAAATTCATGAGCAGTAACGGAACTTTGATGTCTTTGCGAGAAGGTATTTAGCCGGAGGGATGTTCTCTGCCTCTTAATAGGAAACGTTTCTCTCTAAGGAGGTGGAGGAGCGGCATAACTTAATCAAGGATGGGAGACTGCGAGCCGAGAAAGGCAATGGTCGACCCGCATACACGTGTGCAAACTAGACGTATATGTGTCTGTACGTACGTGTGGCTGGGTGAAGGTGCACGACACGCTGAGGTAATTCGATAAGATTTACTCGAGGCTCGTCTAAAAGGCGAAGAAAAGAGCCGTAAGTAAGAAACAGGGATAATGGCTTCTGGATCGACGTGACATACCCACGAAAGATCACGAGACCAGTAGACAGCGATCGCAATTCGTACTCCTCTCGAACATCGACAGAAGTAAAACGGTTTGGAAAAACAGAAACGTGCGGAGAAATAACGTTTCACCTGTTTCTTACGTACGTAGTTTTTCGTATGTGCCTGAAGCTATTGTTACTGTTAATTGAAAATTACACGTTAGGTTGTGAATTAAGCTTTAATAGCGTGCAAGAACTTTTGCGTGAGTCGATTAGATCTTTCGCCGCGAGGAAAACGAACAGAGATTAATAAACGTCGCTGGTGGAACGTGATTTTTATTACTTGTTAGCGCACATACGTTACGTGGAAGAAAAAGCTCTTGTAACGTTAATTTCAACGTCAAATTTTCCTATTAGACGAGCATAATTCGGTAGTATGGTCATCGAGCGCGTGTCTAGTCGATGTCTCGATCAGTTAACGTGCTTGTAATTCTTCTCATTTTTCGAACCTCGTTTCCCGCCGAAAGAATAAAAAAGATATGCACGATAGAGGAGCATTGAAATTAAAATGAGCAACGAGTTCGGAAAGACCGCCACCTGGTTAGCTTGATAAACGGGTATCGACTGAGCGAATATTTCGACGTTGAAACAGCATCGTTGCGGGAAGGGTGAATCGCGAGACGAGACGAGGCGAAGCGTGGCGGCGCGCGATACCGCGGAGGGTGAGTTGCCGCGAGCCGATGAATCGCGCCTTGTAACAGCGACTTAAACGTTAAAACGGTTGCAGGGTCGCGGTTCTAGGCTGGCCGGCGGTGCACGCGTGCGTGCGTGTGCGCGCGGCCGCGTGTGGGTGCACCAGTAAGCAGGCAATGCAACAAGTGTCCTGAGGTTTTGAATCACAAGCAGATCGCGGTGGTCGAGAGAGAGAAAGAGGACAGCGACGCGACTCGAATGGGATAGGGTGGCGGTTGAGGGTGGGTGGCGAGGGCGGGAAGGTCGGAGGGGTTGCGAACGAGAGAAAGAGGAACGGACAAGCGGAGAAAGAGGACGAACCGATCGGGTCGCGGGCGGAGGACGGTGTCACGGAACAGATATGATACCCCGGAGAGAGGTTTACGCAAACGCGCGCCGGAACACGTGAGATGACGTGTGGTATCGAGTGTTCGACGCTTGAATGCCTCGATACCTTCTCCCCCGGGAACGGTAAATATCGCGTGTCGCGGTCGGCCATGCAAGAATTCGGCTCGTACGATCCCGAACGGATTCGGGGTCATCGCCGCCCGTACCGATATATCTTTTCTCTAGGGAGATCTGCTCGCCGATTGAATTTAAATCGCATCGGACATCGCAGGGAAAATGTTGCTTCTTCCAAGGGTTACGATGCTTTCTTTTTTCCTTTCGCGAGGTTAACCAGGAACGCGATTAGCCAGAGACTTTGAGATTTTTTGATCGTTTGGTTTTCTTTTTCGGTACGTCCCATGCGATAGAATCGTAGGATTTTGTTCCTTCGTGGACTCGATTAATCCTCCTAAGGATATATCTTTTTCACCGCGCTGCACGGAAAGTCCGCGAACTCTTCGAACGTAGATGTACCGCTTAATATCCAAGCGCATCAACATCTACGGGAAAGTAACGAGTAGTAGATATTCCTGTTTGAAACTTACCGTCCTGTACGTTCTCTTTTGACCGGCATGCTTCCCCGGACGACCCTCAAGGTCAACATGGACAGCATGAATAATGTCGAAGAAGTTTTCAACGATCGCGACTTTCTTGTACACTCTTCCGGGTGGAACGGTACCCTCGGCGCCGTTTAACGTCTGAAACCAACGTATGACATAGTTAAAAATTCAATCTAACTTTTAAATAGTCGAGTAGATAGAAAAAAGACGATCAGTTCCGGGGATTTATTAGAATACGTCGCATTAATGCTTGTTGTTGCCAACTTATTAAACTTGGCGACACCTGCCAATTAAAGTAGAATTACACTTTCCATTTGATCGATTAGTTTCTGTAATAAACTTGGACAAATAACAAACGCATTCTGGATCAAATTTCATCGCGCAGGATGTGTCTCCCTTTGTAATTTCGAAATATCTATTTAATTCGACGATCGTCTTCTAAGTTTGCGAGCATCGATGCCATCTAAGTAAACGGCTGTAACTGCGCAGCAAATACGAAGAAGGTCTCTACCTTCGTGTCTGATGCACGCCAGATATCTACGGTTCCTTTACCGACGGATGTTCACGCTTTGCTATGGTCGGTAAAAGTTTGGCAACGTCGCGTTCGCCAACTCTGTCGTCGGTAATACAGATTCCTATAGGGTCCAATCTCCTGACTCGAGATCGTTGTAACACCTCTTTGCAAATACCTAATTTCGTTAAAAGACATTAAGTAACTTTGGGAAATCGTCGTACAGACATTTCTCCGTGCTCTCCGAGCTTTCGCGTTGTCTAATATCTAGAAGCTGAAACTCGTCAACCCATGTCGAAAAAACAGATAAACAGCGGTGATCGATTTTTGCAAACTTTAAAATTGCCTGAAAAATCCTAACAGTCAGCTTCTCGATCTGACTGACGACAAACGACATCGAGATACCCAGCATTCTACGAATACGTTCTGCGTTTCCGTATCGAAACACTGGGAATCGAGGGTCGAGAGAAAAAATTCCAACTACCTCGGAAACTCGATTAACTGCGGGACGCGGGTGGCGTGACGGTCCGCGGGCATGGCCGCGGTCAGATTGTTCGGACGAACTTTCCGACCTTAAGAAGTTACGGGCGCATGCGCGACATTATTGTATTTCCCTAAACACCTGTTGAAGGGTAAAGTTGAACTCGTGGGGGGTTTACGACTCGGTTAAGTGGCTGCGGTCAGGCGGGATAACAATGCCGATATCTAGGTGACCGCCGCCTTAAGATAACACGCGGTGCGCCCGATCGAACGACCACGGACCGCCCCCGTCTCTCCCTCCGTTTTCCTCCGCCTCCGCTGTAATTGGACGTAATCGTGGCGACGATCCCGCGCGTCTCTTCTTCGTCGGGCTGCCAACGGAAATCGATGCTTTCGCAAATATCAGGGCGACGCGATCATTCAATTTTAAGCGGCCAACCGAACGGAGGTGGATTAAAACGGAGCAGACCGCGTTCGATCCGACGACCGATTTCATCGGGATATTATAATACTGAAATATTTCGCGCTATCGCCAGTGGGTTACTCTGAAAATAAACGCGTGTCTGGTGTGCAGACGCGACGCGGGCTCTGATATCAAATCGTGAAAAAATATTTTTCGACGAATCGGTTGAATTCGAGTACGGAATTCTTTAGCGAAAGTATAACTACGTGGTAATCGTGCTAGATGTTTTACGATCGTTTGAATTCGCAGCGCAGATAGCTCGCTACGACGAACAAACGTAGCGATAGAGGTAAATTTAGGATAACGAAAGGAATTTCGGACGAGAGCTTTTGGATATCGGATCGTTTGCGTAGGCGGATAAAATCTCCGATAATGTTGCGCGATACGCAAATATTTGTACGATGACCAGAGATCCTCCTTACAGCTATTCGCTTATTTTCTCCCGCTCTATTTTCTAATCTAACGAAACTTTTCAAAATTGTGAGTTTCGAAGGTGCGCGACTTAATGTCAAAATTAGTTGACCGTCTATCGTCGTTCTTGCCACTCCATAAACCAAGCAGAACCGCGTCCCTAAATTTCTCGACAACGAGAAATTTCATGCAGTAAGCGTCAAGAGACCGCGATCCCGATCCCTCGAAACCCCAATATAATCGTCGATGATCCAGCAGAGTACCGGGGTCAGACAACGTCCGGAGTCCACCCCCGTCGAGATAGCCTGTGTTCGATCGAAACGGGCGGAGATTAACCTACTTGAGGGAGTGTATGTGTCTTGCGTCCGCTTATGTAAACGCACACGGGGGTGAGTTTCATGGCTGAATACGGCCGAGCAACGGACAAGGAGAAATAGAGGGCGAGAGAGAGGAAGAGAGAGAGAGCTCGGCATTCTGTCGCCTGTGGATGGCCGTCGTGTCACGCAGTGCGTATTGGCATATAACGAGAGTCCACGGTCTGCCGCATGCCTCCACGGGCAGAGATGTGTCTGGAAACGCGTCGACGTTGAATATGTATGCCACTTTGAGCCAGTCGTTCTAAGAGCTGTTTTAATGTTTAATACAAAGCGGAACGCGAATGTTCGTGCTTTGTTTTCCGTTAGAGCGCCGACGTCGGACCTTCGAGCGTCTTCTTGGCGCGGTTGCATTCCAGCTTGCAGGAATTTTCATCGAACGGAGAAGTTTCAGCTCGAGATAAATCGATAATAGTTTGGATCGAACTCGATCGAGCGGCGCGAGTGACGATTCCAAGTATCTGGAAATCTGCGAATCGACGCTATTCCGTTTATCGACACGGATAGGCTATCGAGTTTTAGCTTCTCCAAAGAAACCAAACGTTGGTTTTCTCTAATTTTCGTAATTTTCGAAAAATCTCTCTCTCTCTCTCTCTCTCTCTCTCTACAGGTCGAAGATATTAAAATCTCCTTAACCGCGAAACTGCGTGCTAAATTGCGTTTTTGTTTTCATCTATCGTATCGCGTAGCGATAGGCATGGCGCGTGCAGAAGGAAAATGGAATGCCAATAGCAACGAAAGTGTTAAATCACGGCTGAATAATTGAAAGTAAACGACCGACTACATATCGCTAGCGATATGGACCGGATTCTAATCGAAGCATCGATCCGCATTCCATCTCTATTATCGTCGACTACCTCTTCAACCCCTTCCACGTGATTTGATGTTCGCAGAACGCGTTGAACGAGCACGTCGTTATGCGTAGGTATGCGCGTGAAAAAGGTATGGGGAAGCAGGCCGGAAAATGTCTGGCGACGGAGCTCGAGAATAGAAGCGAGTCGGTGACGGCATAAATCCGTAGGAGGCGCGGCACGGGCCAAGTTTGCGGCTCAACGAAATCCGGGTATAGCGGGTGTTTTAAAACCCCACGGACCGCGAGTTTGCATTTTAAACGAACGACCGGTCGTCCGGTTTGGGGAGGAACGGGGAGGGGCACGGGGGCAGAAAACAACGCGCGGCCGCCACGCAAACGCGCGGCGACGAGAATCGGATTAAAAAAAATTCACGGGGGACTCGCGGGCATCGAGACGCGCGTGAAACGTGCGTGGATGGGCGCCCGAGGAATCGGCTAACGGGTGGCCCGTTTCGAACGAGTTTCAAATTCGCCCGAAATCGAATTACAGCCGTTCCCCTTCGGTATAACACGGGGCTTGAATCGCATCGAACTTTGAACGAATCGGCCGCGCTGGAAAACCGAGACAATCCGTGAATAGCGCTCCACGCCTCGGTCGCACGGACAATCGAATAAACAGGATATTCGTTTTTATCGTCTATTAACCGTTCGGCATTTTCCGGCCAGATATTCCGCGTTGCGGTTGTCCCTTTACGACGATGCTTAGCATTGGCTATCACGCGTACAACTATGCGCCGCCGTTAGAACGTGTGATATTTCTTGCAAAAAAGTAAAAAAGAACAGAAAAAAGAAAGGAATTAAAAATTGGAAAAGTCGCTCTGTTCGAATATAGTTGGAGAAATTGGCAGCAGCCAAACGGAAAGATCGAAAAGAAACTGCGTAAGTCGTTAAAGAAGAGTGTGGTCGATGGAACGCGCGGTTCTACCGCATCCAGAGTTGAACAACGAAAAGTCGGTCAGCCAGGGAGTGATCGCGTCGGCTAACGATTCGCAAGTTGCCGGAACAATTAATAGTTGAACGAAGCGAAGTAAGTCGTAAGTAAGCCAGAAATGCGTGGGGATCGGTCGAGATCCCCGAAGAACCGAGTAGGGTTAACGAAGCGCCGGCAAGAAAGTTACCACGGAGTATCGTTACCGTGGCGTCGTTTCGGTAACTTTGGATTACGTAACTCGCGCTGCACCGGCGTCAAGTGCTTTCGCAATTCGCGTATGCGCGTGTAACGACGACCGTGACGCCGATGAACGTTCTGCGCGTCGATTGCAATTCCTATTTCGACGTCGTACCACTCCGACCAACGAAACCACGCCACTTTCCATGCTGCTGCTGTGTTTCGTTACGGCTCTCGATTAAATTCTTAAGTAGTCGACCAATGTGTATCTATATTCGGAGGAAGACGATACGCGGGCGTGGAAGGAAATCCGTTGCTTCCATTCGCGAGTCACGAGCCCGAGACGTTGCCCGAAAGCATCTCCGACGCTTCGCTCCAAACCCAAAAATCTCGGTCTGGCAACACGACCATCCGGCAGACTCGCCTACTGACTCGATGACGCAAGCGAGCGGCCGCCGGCTGACGTCAAGAAGTTCGGGAAACGTTCTGAAAATAGTATACGCGCGTAACGCGCTGTCCTGGCACGCATCGCGCTGGACGAGCGGATCTAGGCGAGGCAGCGCGGCGGCTTCTCTAACGGGCAACCGTAGCCATTGAAACGGTCCTGAGGTGGCGGCGTGTCCGTTGCATAACAACGATACTAGGAAGCGGCGCGAAAGTGGCACGGTATCATTGCGGCCGGCCGTTAAATATTCTCAACGAGGTCGGATTACCTCCATTACGTGAAGGAACGACACGGCTGGGCCGTTCAGGAAAGAGCCCGCGAGGAGTATACTCGGAACTGCCTCTTTCTCTCTCTTCGCCTCTTCTACCCTGCTCGTTTCTTCGTGCTGCTTAACGGGTTCCGTGCCAATGCGAACCATCGGTGGCCAGTAATAGCGGACAGCGGATGGCTAGGGCGCAAAGTTCGTCAGGCGAATGAAAACGTTACATATTTCGTAGCGTTGTTGTCGTGGGAGGCAGACGTAAGAGAAGACGAAAGGTTAGGAATCGATACCGGAATTTCGTTTGCGAATTACTTTTTTCCTAATCAAGCTAGCCAGCAAGTTCCACGTGGAAAATGAAATGAAACGAAAATGAAACGAAAGGAGAGCGTCGAGGGTCGATTCAAAAGCCACGATATGTCCAGGTTCGCTGAATCAGCGTATAACCGCCGCAACCAACACTCTCTCCTTTCCGAATAAGTTCTGCATTGTTCCTTCCTGTTGCATCTCTGTGTACGCGTGTTACGTCTAAGTACTCGTTTCCCACGTAGTATCGCGGTTCTACCACGTCGTGCGCTATAATCGAAGCTCGTTACCGCGGCGAAGAGTTTCGAGCGACGCTGGAACGCTTGCTTTTCCCTCGGAGAACGTTTCTCGAAAAAAAAAATAAAAAAAAGGAAAAAGAAGGAAAAAAGAAGAGGAAGTAAGGTGGAACAGGCCCGAAAGGAGCGGACCCACGTCGGAACGTAGAGAGCGCATGTATATACACCTGGATCTATCGGAGCCCCAACTATATCGACGTTTGTTTTTCGGATCCCGGCTCCTTTCTTCTGACCGACTCGGGTTAGTTTTCGTCCGACGGGACAGGGCGCTGGGAGCCAGGCCACCCAGTAGCCATTTAGATAAACGACCCGGCCCCCGTTGAGTGCCGCGGGACGCCGCCACGGAAACAAGTATACCCGTGCGACGAAAAACGAGCAACGAAGACGGACGTATGCACGCGTGGTGGAAAAGGAGAGAGGAGAAAAGGACTGACACGCTTCCAGACGGTCACAGGCTGCTGCCTAGAAGTCGGCGGAGAACTCGAAGGCGCACCATACGAGATCATACCACGAGACTCGTAGCGGTCGTAGCCTGAAAAAGTGTTTGGGTTTCGGTGACGGAACAAAGAGTCTCTCAGTTGCGGATCCTACTTTCGCGTTCTCGTTTATTTGACCAAACCCTCCGTGCTCCGCCCTGCGTCTCGCGTTCCAAGTCGATATTTGTTGATCTTGCCTCGGAGCCCACCGACGCGACGTCTGCCGTCGCCGATCGCCTCTGTGATTCTTCTCGGCGAATTCGCGGAGACGGCGTTTAGTCTGTCTTACGTTTGCCTGGCTTTCAATGGCAAGCGCGAGAACGGGTAACGATGGGGTGCGAACTCCGATAGGGCAGATTGGTAATGCGATTTGTTCGGTGTACAACGATTTATTTTTCCTGGCCTCGTTCAACCGAGCAACGTTTAATCTCTTTCGATTCGTTTAATCTCCTTCGATTTTCAATTTACTTTCGTAACCGAAATCCTGCGGCGTTGCAAAGACACCGTTCGATCTCGCAGAATTCACGCGATTGTCACGGTTTCGAAATATCTTGTCAGCGCTGGATTTACGACCGTTCGCTTGTTGGGACGCGACAAAGAGACGGACAACACTGGAGATCAAGATCCATGCTCGGTAATATTCAAATGCAAATGCCGATTATATAACGTTGTTCTCGCAGAAAAATAGAATAGCGCGCCTGTTGAGAATTTTTAACAAATCGACTCTCGCACTCTAGCTTCGGCTTCTCCCGCGCAGAGAAATTTCACGGTTAGATCGGCCTGCGATTTCTGCCAAGCTACGAAAGACCGACCGAAGGGGAGCATCGCCTGAGAAAGCTCTCGGAACGGGCTCCGTTTTTCAAGCGGCTCGTAGCAGTCGGTGATCTTGTTTCTCGTGGCGGTGTTTCTTTTACGAGCTGACCGGCGGAAGTCCGAGGTGGTGGTATCGACTTTCCTGCGGGCTCGTGGCATTTACAGACCCTCGGACGCGAGAGTATTCAGTTGTTCACGAACCGCTGGAATTTCGAAGAATGTTCTCGTAAAGCGGCCTCGCTACGAGAGAACGCTCTCTGCGTTATTCGCGAAATTGCTCCTCCCGCTAATCAGAACGCTTTTTAACCGAACACCGTATCTTCGGAATTCTTTGCCGGAAACCTGCCTTTTCTCGACGCTTATATCCATTCCTCTCGAGAGATACGAAACTTTCGTCGAGGCTGATTTAACTACGCGAGAATTTATAGAATACCACGATTGCTCGAGACGAAACAAAGATGAGACGGCAAAATTCCTCGTTCGAGCAGGGTGCCACCGTATGAAAATACCAAGCAACTCTCCACTCGTACAACGTATCGAAAGTGGAGCAACGATTAAACCAGATATTAATTTTCACGGTCCGATACCGCCAACAAAATTTCAGCTTATGCGACTGAAACGACTCCTGCAACCAAGTAGAGACCGATAACGAAGACATTTTATCGTACGCAGTCAAAATAAGGCGTGGATTCGTTAAACGTGGGAGGTTTGCAAAGGAGTATGGCGATAAGATACGATGGAGATCGATTGCGAATTGAAGCGAGCCGAGTGTCGTAGCTGATGGAGATCGACAGCCACGATGTGCGAAAAAGGAGCAAAAATAGGAGCAAAAAAAAAAGGAGCAAATTCGTTTCTTGCAGTCCGTTCGTTTTGCACGTAACAAAAGTTAAAGAACGTTGAGAAACGTCGGAAGAAGGGTAACTCGTATACGCGAAAATTACCGGTGAGATCGATCTAATTAAAAAACAAGAGGGGTCTCGTGGACTTTTGCCGTGAGCGCTGATCTTATTCATCCAGGACGAACCGCATCGCGGTGGCTCGCTTAAAAATCCCCAGGCGACCCGGAACTTTTCCAGGAAGTCGTTATAGCTTGGCACGGTGGTTCGCTAATTCGGCGCAACTTTCCAGCATTTTTCGCAGGCGATCTCACGGAGGAACTGCTGTTTTATTTATAGCGGAACGCGCTTCGTTACCTTTCCGCCCGATTATCGATCCTCGAGACGCTTTAGATACTCAACATACTACGTCTCACTCTCTCCTCCCTCTGCCCCTCTCTCTCTCTCTCTCTCTCTCTCTCCCTCCCTCTCTCTCTCCTTTGAGGCCCCGTTACTTACGGTATTACTTAAAATTTTATCTTCTGGTTGGAAACGAAACGAAAAACAGGAAAAGAGGAAAAAGGAGAGAAAAAGGCGGAATTCCTTTCGCGAGTCGTTTCATCGCGGACCAAGCGACAGCGTGGACCGAGGGGCGGCAAAGAGACAGACGAAAAAGAGAGATGCTCGCACTACGGTCGGATTCACCGTCAGTTCCCAAGGGTTTTTTGCTCGTCGCCTCCGCCTGAGTCGCAAATCGCGCGGTTTTATCGGCAGCAAGGCCATCCTGCTCGACACCTCCTCCTTCGCGTTAGATACTTAGGAAGCCCCGAACGACATAGACGCCCCCTCCTTTCCGGGCTGTTACGAAGCGCGGCCGAAAACCCTCAGGTTCGTTCATTTTAACGATTTACTCCGCGCCTACGGTAACAATGAAGCGCTACGAATTGCAGTCGAGTGCCTATCCGTGAGATGGCAAGGTTCGTCGAAAGTTCGACCGAGTGACGAACGTATTATCTTCGGATAAAGAAAACTGGTCTGCGTGGGCACTCAGATACGGCGCAATGCGATTAGAGCGGAGGTTGAAAGACAGACGATAAAGAGGTATCGGATTGTTCAGACCGTTCTTTGCACCACAGAGATCGTCGTGATTCGTAATGATCGATGCTATCCAGTATTTATACGATAACGACCGAATAAAAAATGGAATAAAACGAACAAGCCTTGCGTGAATTTCTGCGTCAAATGTGTCGTATTGTAAACATCACGTTCCAGTGCGAATCTGCAAAACCAACTATCCATTGAAAAAAAAAGAGCTGACCCGGGGAATAGCTGTCGGTGACCTTGACCAATCCAGCGATTCCAAATTACGCTGCAATCACCGATCAAATTCTAGCCGAATCGATAGCCCCGATGCATTCCCGCGATTCCATGCCAAACCCACGAGGTTCACCGCCGAAGCCCATCGACTCTCGGTGTCGCTTTCGCGTAAACCCAAGCCATTCTCCGCTGCAGTTACAATCGCGCTAAGGCCTTTCCCATCCTCCAAGCGGCGTCGATTCGCTCGTAAAAAGTCACGGATCTCGGATCTCTCCCTTCCTTCGGCTGTTCCTCTTGGTGCCGGTTGTTCGTGGTCGTTGGAGTCGTCGACTCTCTCTCTCTCTCTCTCTCTCTCTCTGTCCCTCTCTCTTTCTGTTTCCCTCTCATGGATCGCTAACGACGAGGCGCGAATCGATAAGGGACCGGCGGCGCTCGGTCGACTCACAGCGAGCGAGGCGGCGACCTGGAATCCGACGGCCCGTGACCGGAAACCGATCGTGTCGGCCGCACTGGCCGGCCAATCATCCGAAAAGCCGCGTCCGGCATGTCTGCAACGCCGATCCCGGAAAACCGGAACCTCCGGCTGCTCCCACTACGCTTGCCTGCCCCGCCCTGCACGTCCGTGCCGTTATCAAGATACCGCGGAAACGTATTCCGGCCTGTCCGCGTTCATTATCGACACGCCGGACGTTTTACGGCACTTCTACCGTCGCGCGGCTAGGATTGATTTCCAGATTTATGGCCGTCGAGCTCGCCTCGCTCGAGACGAGTGTCCTGTTGCTCTACCGAGGATACCTCGCCGCAATTTAAAGGGCTACCAGGTTTTTCACGATCGAGCAACGAGGAAGATTTCTTTCGTTGAGTTTTTACGACGATACTCGCACGTATCGATAGATCTTCAAAGTTTCGAGAAAATCGGAGGCTCCTTTGACTCGACTCAGACGCCAGTCGCAAGGCGAAAGGAAAAAGGAGGAATAAATTTGTAATTTACGTAAAGCATTGGCTATAAGAAGAGATACGTCTCTATAAAATTGCGCGAGAAAAATTCTTCGTTCATGAATATTTGATTTTGCCATATTTATAGATCTAAACGTTGATTTTAAACGCAAATCAGACCTCCTAACTTGAACTATTTAGCCCAAGGCAACTTTTTCATTAAAAAGTCATACAAGATCACACGACAAGTAAACTTTTTATACTTGGTGTAAATCGTATAAATAGACGAAGCCGATTGTAAATAAATCGTTCAAGGATATTATCCAAATAATGAATTATTAAAATCGGTTTTTCCGCGAAGACTGCTTCGAGGAACTGAGAGATCGTAAGGACTCGCGTATTCCGAGTATACACGATGCGTGCTTCTATCAAGAGTTTACGAAAAATTGCACCAAACAAACTAAAATACGTCATTCGCGGGACGATGAACAACGACCACTTAAAATTCGACGTAAGAAAAAGTCTAATCTTATTTCTAGCCTGCGAACGTTTACGCAAATTCGTACTTTTACGAATATAAAGAAGTGGAAACCTTCCCGACAGAGGCTTTGTTTTCACGTCGATGTCGAAAGTCCATAGTCACTGGAAGTAATTGCGGACCTAGTTAGAAGGCGCTTCCGTCTTTGGTTATACAAAATTTCCAATCTCTGATTCTTACATTTACGTGTTCCATCTCGATCGCGTGATCAATTACTTTTCCACATAGTTTCATTACCGGCGCATTTTTATCCTCGGCGCAAGTACGACGTTACAGCGTAAGAACGTCGGTGACCCGAGATCAAAGAGAAATCTGTGTGTGACGTCCATGACGATAAAAAGGAAAAACGAATCATAAATGGCGGAAAAAGTAAAAAAAAGTCGATCCACGTGCGTGCGATCGAGCAATGTAACGGAGCAGCCGGTACGTCGTACATCGTGTACGTCCTTGACGAACCACGACACGACGCTGTACGTCACAAGGGGAGAGAGTTCCGGTGATCCGCCGTCGAAGAGACCCGACAGCGAGGCTAAACCGAATAAATTATTACGCAGGCTCCTTGGTCGTCGTCGTCGTCGTCGTCGTCGTCGTCACCGCCGTCGCTGGCGTCCTCGCCCCTCGTCCCGTCCCATCCCATCGGCCTCCTGGATGCCCTCCTGGATGCCCCCCTGCCGTTAAGCGTGGAGCGCGGGCCGCCCTCCAGGCACGAAGATTCATATCTGACTGGAAGGCCTGGTTCGTCGTCGTTCCCTCGGCCGTCGCTGCCGCCGCGGCTTCGAACGGGACCCCTGAGCCCGGAGCGGGACGGGATTCGGACAATACTTGGCCTGTCCGCGAAGGACAAAACTTCGGCATCCTCTGACTCTCCGAGCCGTTCGTTTGTTCTCCGTCCTCGTCGGTCGCGCACAAGCACCGCCGCGCGCGTCCCGTTCCATCGTGCGCGACGGCTCGAAGCCGCTTGCCGCGCGCGCGGTTGCCTGACAAAGAGAAGTCGAGCCGACGCGGATCGGACGAGGACAGAGCGAGAACGCGAACAGCGAACGGGGCCGACAGAGAGACGGTGTCTGCGTCAGACTGGAAGCCAGCGGCAAGCGAGACGAATAGGCGGACGAAAGAGAAAGACGAAGAACGAAATACGGTGAGACTTGCCGAGCGAACGAGCCAACCGAACGGCCGACGAAGAGGGAAGACACGCGTGGGACGAGGAGCAACCTACTAGAGGCGATCGCTCGGTGTTGGAGTCAACGACGACGGTGGGAAGAGAGTAAGGGTGAGATTGAGGAGCGGCAGCAGAGCACAGGGGCAAGAGGAATCTCCGGAGATTCCACGCATGGAGAGTCGTGGAACGGGGCAGACCGGGCTTGTTGGTTGCACGGAAGGCAGCTGCCAGCCGGCTTACCGCCGCCGCGCATTATACCGGACATGGGAGAGACGGAGACGGACGGACAGGGGACCGATGGCTGGAAGGAGATGGAGATAACGAGACGAGAGGCAACAGTAGGATAGAGCGACCGAACCAGGACGAAGAAAGAGGTAGCGCGTGCAGAGAGCCGCAAACGTGAAGGGAAGAGAGCAGGGGGAGGGCACGGCTGTCCCGTAAAGATCAACGCTAAAAAGTATACACGCTAGAGCCGCGCGCGGCCGAGTCGAACGGAACGGCTCCGTGGCCGAAGAAAAAAATGTGGAATCGCTGACGGGGCACGGGGCACGGGGAAAGGCGTACGTCGTGCTTGAGAGCTACCGAATCCGGACCGGAGAGGAACCCGGTAGCATTTTCGTGCCGTGCCGTGCCGTGCCGACTCTGCACGGGACCGGTAGAGAGACCCGTCTCGCCGGCTCTTGCCTTTCTCTCTTTCTCTCTCTCTCTCTCTCTCTCTCTCTCTCTCTCCGTTTGTCGGTTCTTTACTTTTTCTTCCTTTCCTTTCCTTTCTTCTTTTTTTCCTTTATGTTTTATACTCGAACGCCGGGAATTCGTGGCACGGAGTTCCTCGAACGCGAAGAAAGGCGTGCCGGGAACTCACGGCGCGGAGAAAATGTTCCGTGAAAATAGGTGGCGCGGTTGCAATCGTGCCGCGGTTGAAAGGGGCGATTAAGGGAGACGGTTGAATTTCTAGGATGCAATTCTTTTCAGTGTAAGATCCTTTTGAGAATGTTCGTTGAGATTTTTGTATCGATTGGACGATATAATGGTGTCATTATGAATATCGCGAAATAAATGATACCGGCACGTTGAGAATGTTCTTTTTTGCCATCGATGGAGTTAAAGATGCTCGAAAATGAAACTAATCGCCGCGAAATAGTACCATCGACGAATTTTCCTTCCATTTCGTCGGAAAGCTTTCGTTTTCTTCGCGCGTCGACACCTTCGAACATTTACGAACGCTTCTAACCCTTTCCTTTTTCACGACAAATAGTTGAAATTTCGTGATAAAGAATCGGGGATGGAGTATGTATTACTGCATTTAAAAACCTGTTGGGATGAAACGAAAATTGTTTACGATACGTTCATGGATCTGCTAAAACCATTTTACAAAATCCATAATTCAACAGGCTTCATCCAACTGCCAACAGTTCATTTACAATCGAACGTATACAGGTTGTTCCACATACCTGTCGTCGCAAAAGTTCCCAACTTACGAAGATTCCGAACGCTTTGCCTCTTTCTTTTCTTTTTTTTGTTAATATGGAGTTTATCAACTATGGCGTAAACTCGGCTTTTTCTCGCTTAAAATTTAATCATACCTCGTAGTTGAAAGCTTCCAAAAATCTGCCAAGGGTCCGAGAAAGTATGCCTACCGGTATTTCGGAAAGTTGGGGCAAGCGCGGAAAGGGCGAAATTAATCCCAAGGATTTAATTCTCTATCGACGCGACGGTAAACGCAATTTTGTTGCTCGAGGCGGCTAAACGGCACTGGGAAAGGGGCCGGGGATGTTTCAATCTTGCCAAAGAAGAAAGGCAAGATTGCTCAAACGAACGATTCGCGGTAGGGTCATCTCGTGGCGGAAAAGGTCGCGAACTCTTAAACCAATTCTGGCAAGAAACGATTCGCGATGTTGGACGAGCACCAAGGAACGCTCGAGAAAAGAGAAACCGCGGCGAGTCGTGCAATTCCTGCCTTTTCTACCGCCGCGTCGTTGCTTCTGGGTCTGCGATCCAACGCCGAACGCTGAAACCTGTCAAAGGAGGAAACTTTTGGATTTCTAATCCTTCGTTTACTTAATTGCTAGTAGTACAGCGTCGACGTCTACAACCGTCGGTGTTACGATGCCATTTTTGGTACTCGGGAATCTGTCAGACTTGGTGAACAGATTCGAGTAAACGAGCTCGTTCGTTTGTTCATTTCTTTATAGCAACGTTGCAAACTTGTACCAGTGAAATATGAAAGTGCGTACATTCGCGTTGCATTGCGATATCGTTCCATATTTTTATTCCAACCCTTTGACAAAGGTCTTTATTTTATCGATAGCCATAGAAGAATTGCGAGTTGGTTAATCGTTAATTGTCAGGCAAATTATAAAAAAATGAGCGCACATTTTATGCACCTTATAAGTCTTTTCAACTTCCACTCCTTTACTCATAGACACAGGCAAAACTATTTCGTCAAACGTCAATTTCAATGTTTGCAAGTGTAAATGGAAATGTACAGATGCATTGAAAACCAGAATATCTCCAGTTAAATAAATTACCACGTTCAAGATATTGGCCATCGAGGTGACGAGTTAACTCGTCTTTCTTAGTTGACCAGTTTTCTAGACCTGTTTTTATGGTTATGAGTACGAGGATTGTGCAATGGTATTTCGAAATCTGTCCTTCTCCTTTTCAAGAGAGTAAACGTAGAATGATTTTGAAACGTAGTCCTGCCTGATGATTGCAGGTGGAATTAAGGCGACTCGTGGCGTGCAAGTGTTTCCTTCGATTCCATTCGCGTTTTACCAACGTAATTCTAATGTCTGTCAAGCTATTGCTGCTACTCTCCCAGCTATTGTCGCTTGTTCCGTACACGCGTCGCTGTTACTCCCTTCCCCTGAAAAACTCTCGAAAAACGGTGCGTAAGTCCATGTAGCTAAGGCGGTTCCTCGGAAAGGATCCGCAAATTTTTATCTGATTACCATTGTGGTGATCGATGTTGTCGGATTTCCTACTTAAAGTTCAATTAACTCGTTAATATAAATCGATCGTTCATGACGCGAGATCGTGTTAGTTAAGAAGATAGGAAATTTCACAAATAATTCCCTCTTTGAACAAATTCAAAGCTCGATTAAGTACGTTCGATACTTGCAACAACGAGTGCAAAATTAGTCATAATTATATTCATATATACGTATCCTCGGCAAAAAATTCACCATTAAATTCCAATTTTTCGTATTGGTCAACAAAGAGGCAGGCAGAGAGAGAGAGAGAGAGGGAGAGAGAGAGGGCGACCACGAAAGCGTTCGTGCCTCTGTCTTTCGTAAATTCTTGCTGGCGCGTGCACGGCTGCCGTACGGTGAAAAAAAAGACTTCCATTGTGGGACGAATTCGCGTTTCCACCCTCGTACGGTGACACGGGAAGTCAGGGGCCACGGGGGTAGAGAGCACGATCCACAGTCGAGTCAACACGAACGGCATAAGCCCACCCCTGTTCCGGCCCGGTCTGTCCCGTCCAACCCTCTACCTGTCTTTCTCTCGCTCCATTCCTCGCCCTTTTTACCTCCCTCTCGCTCTTCGTCTGGCTGGCGTGTCGGATTTCTGTTTGCGTTACCGTGTCACGCATCGAACCCCGTCGCTTCGAATTCGCCGCTACCACCATTCCACCCTTCCTATCCACCCCTGGACGCCTCCGTGCTCTTCCATTTCGATCGCGCGCCGCTCGTGTAATCTGGACCCTCTCAAGTGTGATTCCGGCTGATCCCGCCTTCGACTACGTGAATTATTAGACGGGCATTTAGGATCGGCGCGAGGGATCGATCGAACCCTCTTTTTCGCCTGGATACGGGCCCGCGGCCGAATGACGAACGACCAGCCGGCCGCCCTGACGATAAAACCGACTGGATCTCCGCCTAGCCCGACCTGCAGCAATTTCGAGAAATGCAGCCGGGAAGCAGATGCGACTCGAGGCTCGAAGCCGGCCGTACATCGGCAAGAGGAAGAAAAAGGGTTGCGCGGCGTGTTGAGTAGGCGGAGAGGTTGACGGAACGTGTGGGAGTTTTGTGGAAAGAGCGAAGGAAAGTTGACCTTTTTAATCGATCGGGATGTCTAGGATGGTGGAAGAAGTTCTTCTTCTTTTTGCGTCTAAACGGATATCGTTTTGCATCGAAGTGACGCGACGCAACGGTTGGCTGAATCGAAAGTGTTTAGTCAGCGTAGCGCGAAGGTGGATACCTTCTTTGTTTCCAAAGGCGAGATGACTTGCTCTATGCGATAATGAAACGAACCGGTACGATCGATGGTGTTTTCACGTTCGGCAACTGCTTCTCACGAGTCAGGTACAGATCGTTTCTTGCTCTCGCGAATTTCATCTCCGAACTCGCAAATTAATTCGACGACGGACCCTTCTACGGTTACGCGGGCTGTTGCGCGCTTCAACGATACCTCGTCGGATATGACAAACGATAATTCCAACGGAAATTATCGCAGAAACGCTATATCGAAATGTTTGAAAGCCAAAATAGCAATTGGCAACCTCGTTTTAACAGCGAATCCCAAATGTGCACGCATAAAACGCGAAAATGAAAATGAAAATTGAATTTCGATAGAATTTCAAAACAATGAATCGCAAACGCGAACGCACGAAATGCGAAAATGAAAATGAAAATGAAATTTCGACCGAATTTCCTAACTAAACCGGATCGAGCTCGGTAAAACCGAAAATGCCACGATGAATTGATAATTATGCGAGAAATAAGGCCGAAGTTTTTCCCATAGATCACGTCGCGAGTTGTGCGTATCTTGTCGGATGTCGCTTTCTCGCTTTCTCCCTTTTTCCCGAGTTCAAATCTAATGGTTCGCTTGTGTCGCTTTCTGAAATTAATAAAAATGCTCCGTTATTAGATCGCGCCGAGGAAAAAAAAAAAGAGCAAACTGTAACCCGATTTTTGCGACGCGAACCGTTTCTAAATTCTATAGAAACGGTCGAAGGAAATCGTCAAAGTATACGATTACGTTTGAATCGTAAGTATCGAAGCGGGTTTTGCGCGTGACTCGAAAAAGCTACGAGGCTCCGCGTGGAAAACGTAAAAGGCGCGGCAACGACCGCCACTGCACGGCGCGGTGCGGCAGTACGCATGCTTCCTCTTGAAAGGTTTCATCGCGCTATCCATCCAGCCGTTCATCCGTTCCACTCCAGCCCATCCCACTTCAGGATCCATCGCGTCTATCTTCTCGCGTTCCTCACGCGCTGCTCCTTCCGCCGCTCTTGTCCCGACGCTTCTTTTTTCTCACTTCCCGTCGTCAACCCGTTGCGAACGGCTCCGCTTCGACAACTTTTCGCCGTGCCACGTACCGATTTCCGTTAACTCTTTTCCAGTGAAAGCTTTTCGCAGCAATTTCTTGACGATTTTGGAATCTCGCGATCTTCCTAAACCGATCTTTAAGTCTATTTTAGATACGTACGCGATCTCTTTAACCGTAATCGCTTTCTCGTCAATGGTCAGCTGATTATCGTCGACTTTCGTTTTTCATTGATTTTCCAACAACAAGGAACCAACGAACGACGTTGATCGTCAAAAAGGTTCTCGAGGAGACTCTATCTATCGTTTCTTAGATTTTTAAGCAAATGCAGAGTCCGCGGTCGAAATTGCTTTCGGAGGAAACGTTCTGTAACTTTCGAAGTAAAAGTTATCATACTTGAAACTCGATTTTTGATCGTTTTCCGCGAACTACGGCGGAAGGAAACGATTCCTGGGAGAAAAGATACATCTGCGAGACCTGATTCGCGTATGTTGTCCGGTGAAATTGACTTACTCCGTAAGGAAAACTACTCCATTTCACAGATGGTTATTGCAAAGAGAAGGCGTACCAAGGTTTCTTAAAATTGTAACGAAACTTAATATCTTTTTCCGACTGCACGTATCAAGCACGTAGATTTTATTTGCAGGGAGACAAGTAGAGCGAGTGAAAACGAGAATTCTAGTCCGATGACTTTATTCGCATAGTCTTGTTAACTTTTACGCACACCTCCTCCTTGTTATTCTCATTTCGTACGTAAGGACGAGATTTACCTGGCTCTAGATATTTATTCACAGAACTACAAAATATAGCGCGAATGTCGTACCTGCAACTTTGTCGCGCACAAAGCACGCTAAATAAGCATTCAATTAGGCGTCTTGTAAGGAACAGAAATGTCTTGATATTACGTGTATCGACGCAAAATGTTTGACCAATGCATCCTTGCGAACTTGGTTCCAGTCCTTTCCGTTGCACAGATCCTGGCCGTATTCTCTTAAACGTAGTCGAAGAAGCCGCGATTTTTCACGCGCGCAATACGTACTTTCGCGTAATCTTGGACGAGCAGCGGAACGCGCGTACCTGGAACGATAACCTAGAAACGGGGCGACGGCGGTGAATAGCGAGAGATCGTGGCTCTCGGCTGCTCGTTGGAACGTGCAGGTTCAGGCGGGGATCAACGCGACGTAATGAACGGGGGATTCCTCCGGTCGGATCTCTTTCTTTTTTCCTCGGGGAAAATGCCTGGCCGCGAGACGCGTAGGAAGAGAGAAGCAGGAAGAAACGGTGGCGGCGGGAAGCTGGGGGGCAGAGAGGCGGAAGAGGTAGATACGGGAAAAAGGAGGAAGACGAGTGGAGCGCCGCGCCATGCCGCGCCGGCAGAATTAATCTCTTACCGCGAAGCTCGAGGAAGCGGCGAGCCGCGCGCGGTCTCTCAGAAAAAGGAACGCGTTAAAACACTTTCCGGGAGCGCGCGCGATTTTCAGCCCGGCAAGAGGAGAAGAGGAACGAGCGAGCGAACGAACAAACGACACTCCACTGCCGCGTTTGAATGAAATTGTTCCGATGGAGACGTGGAATAAGCGGGCGACGAAGAAAATTGATACGCCGGAAAGCCGTCCCAGGAGGAATTTCCGGCGCATTTTCTGAACATCGTGGAAATAGCGTTTCCTCTTTTCTATGTATTCTTTTTTCGCCTCTCTCCTCTTTCGTGCCGTGTATCTTCGTCTCTTCCTGCCTCTTTTTCCCCCCGACTTTTTTGTTTTTCCTTTGAGATAGATCGGGCGGAGCTCGCGCGCGGAAGGCTTCGAACGATTTCCGTGAATTACAGTCTGCTGAATATGACGATCAAGAGGTTGCGAGATTTTCGAAAAACTGAGAAATACGCAAGGGGTTCAGAATTTTCTCACGATATTCTTTGTCCATGCAATACGTAATGATTTTTGGTAGATAAAATTCTACATATGTTATACCTTCGTTGCAGTAAAGAAACTATGATTCTCGAAAATCATTAATAATAATTCACTATATAACTATATAACGCGGAACTCGTATCTTCGGTGCAACCAGAATATTTATTTGAACGTCTCAGCTACATGGAAACGATTCCATTAATGTCACCTATTCGCACAGATATAAAGACAAAATCTATTTCTATGCCACTTCTTTCCTACGTTATTAAATATAACGAGTCAGCGGTTTGATTCGTTTAACGATCGTACAAAATGATGCGAAATTCTAATAAAAAAAGTAGGAACACTGTAGGAATACGTACAAATTAATCCACGTATTAAAGTCTGCATAAATTTAATCCACCGTGGATTATACAGATTTATAATAAATAATTAACTCGATTACAAATTACATCGACGTCTGAATACGACGTCGAGAGATTTGCGAAAGTTTCGCGAGCAAATCAGAATCTTAGTTCAACGAACGTTGCAAGTTCTTCAAATCTGCCTACTCTTTCTTTCACACCTTGTATATTCTACAATTTCGTGAAAAGTTTCCATGACGTAAATCATAAACCTCCGCCTCCGAAACCGCGACAGAAAAAACGAAGAAGGAAAAGGCGAAAAAGCTAGGAGCGTAACATCTCAAAAATTCACGAAGCCGCATCCGTCATGAATCTCGGCGCGTCACGACGCGGCGCTGTCGAAATTACGAAGCTATCGGGATATGGCAGATCGCGAGCATGCAACGTGCATCGAAAAGAGACGAAACAACGGTGCTTTTCCACTCGCGTTACGCTCGCGTTTCTACGGATTTCCGTGGTTCCGTCGGTGGCGGTAAGATTCGACGACGTCGGTTTTCCCCTCCCTCGCCGAGCAATCAGCCGCATCGATACGGTAATCACCGGCTCTGTAGTTGTTGCCGGGTACCACGTTCTCTGATTGCATGTGGGAATATTAATCTCCATGGACCGTGGGCCGGCTTTACATCGGTGCGTGCCGGTAACGACGCGCTGCCGGATGGATTTTAAATGCTTCCCGCTCTGCCCCCTCGTGTACCAGCGTTAACATTATCTGGCTCGCAATTTAGAATATGCGCTTCGTTGGCTTCCCGGTAAGAAAGAGAAAAAGTGAACGACGAGGAGAGGTTGTATCGGTGATTCGCGTTCCGGTGATTCGACTGTGCGTCTACCGACGATTCGCGAGATGGGACACATTTTATTTAGAGTTTTATACGCAGCTTTGCGAACGCACAGTGGTGGCTGTGATTCGCACGCCGAGATGGTAGTAAAGCATTAGTTAACCGGGTAGATAACTATTTCTAAATCATTCTATCGCGATCACAGCTGTCACACAGGATAGAGTCGTCAATGTCGTTTCGAATCATGTGATCTCTCCACGCCCATGACTCCGCACGTTCTATTCTCGCTTCTTTGGGTGCGACGCAGTCTTTTACCTGCGTTCTTCGAAAATGGAGAAAAATGTTAGAACTAACCGCGAGCCGCTACCTCGTACGATCAGACAAATGCCAAAATAACGCGACCCTCTTTAAAATTAATAATAAAAAGATTCCCCTCGTCTTTCCACCTCGTTTCGGCCAGACTTCGACGAGGTCTAACGTAAGAACATCTTCTCTCCACGAATCCAACGGATTGTTCGAACGAGAATCGAAGCAATAGAACCGTCGTATTCAACGATCGGACCGATATACCGTCGGAGAGCATCGGATTCGTTGTCGATATCGATCGCGCGGCGCAAGGCCGTGCGGAAAGCAGCAACGAGAGAGCCGAAGATTCGCTCATGCAAAAATAATTCTTGACAATTTCGCGGCCTGTTCAATTACGGTCGCGCATATCGGATAGTTTGTACGGGGTGGCTTCCTGACCGGACAGCCGCTACGTCCCAGCTGCTGCCATCGCATCGCGTCGTTGACGTCGACGACGACGTTGTCGCCGACGGTGTTGCTGTTACTGGTGCTACCGGTCGGTCGCGTCGAGAGAGGAGGACGTCGCGCGCTTCGGTATTGGTATTGGTATTGGTGTCGGTGTCGGAGTCGGTGTCACTGTAAGCGGCGATGGTGGGTGGTAGTGGTAGTGCGGTGAGACTGGTGGCAGCATAGCTGCTACTGCTAGGCGGCACGATATCGGACATAACGTGCATGTGGGAGTATGTCATTACCGTGACGCCTAGGCAGCGCGACGTGGCGCATTGTGTTGGAGGCCGGCGGAGAGGAAAGAAAGGAGGATGAGGAGGACTGTACGCGGCGTGGTGGTGCAAGAGGAGGGCGTCGCCGTTGAGGGGACACGTACGTTGCGCGTGCGCGCGAGCGTGTGTGCGTGCGCCTCATTAACCAGACGTTTGCGTTCGGCTGCCAAGGGTGGAGGAGGTGGAGGAAGAGGAGTCGGCGGAGAAACAGGCGGCAACGGAGGCCAGGCAGGGTCGAGCACAGCACGAGTCCGAGTCGGGCCAAGCAAAGCCAAGCTGCGCCACGCCGGGCCAAGCTCCAACCTCTGTTTCTCCCACTCTGCCTCACCCTCGTTGTTATCTCTCTTGCGCACTATTTCTGTGTCGCTCTTACGCGCACGCTCTCCATCTCTCTCTCTCTCTCTCTCTTTCACACACACACACACCAACTCTGGCTGACTATGTCTCTTGCGCGGTGTTCTTTCTCCGTCTGTCTGTCTGCCTGCCTGCCTGCCTGCTTCTGCCTGTCGGTCGGTCGGATCCCGCTTTCCCCCCGTGTTCCCCAGCTCTGACTCTCGTGCGCTGTCTCCCTGCCTCTCACCCGGCTTGGCAATGTATCGCTGGCACGGGGAATCAACACACCAGTCGGCCGATTGCGGGCTGCTAAACGCCCGAAGCCACGATCCCGCAAGCGGCGACGTTTATACCGGGTGACCCCGAGGGCCGCGTTCGTTGCACTATGTGCAGCCTCCGAATCGATCGTTCGGAAACTGTTCCAACCGATCGGCCCACCCCGACTTTCGAGACCACGGCGTCATCATCCGACGCTTACTTTCACTCGTTCTATCTATCTTTTTGTCCTTTCTTCTCTCTCTCTCTCTCTCTCTCTCGCTCGCTCGCTCTCGCTCTCTCCCGTCCCTTTTGTTCGTTTATTCTTTCTTCGCAGCTGTCCGTTTCGCCGCCGCAGAGAGAATCGAACGATGACGGCCGAGTTGAAAGGCCGACGTCGAGGTTTCGGAACGGTAACTCGGTCCATCTGGTAACGGGAAGCGTGAGATTCGCGAACGTCTTGGTAATCGGTACATATCGCCTCTTGGCACGCTTTACACCTTCACCAGTCTGCCAGTTGGGATTTTCCCGGACGCGCGGCTTATTGGCGGCGACGGATCTCCGAGCCGGACGTTTACGAGCGTGCTGCTTTATTGCGAACGATCTTAATTGACCGTGCCGGCAAAAAACTCGTCACTTCATCACGCCGCCTATCGATGCCTCCCTTCTCCGTCCCATTCGAGCCACCTATACGTGCACGCCACGAAGAAACCGCTGGAACGAACCTCGCGCCGCCTTTCCCCGCCGCTCTCACGGCCGCGCAATAAAAGTCAGGCAACAAAAAAGGAAACGCTAACAAGAGAAGAAACGAGAGCAAGAAGGAAGACGGGCTGTAAAAAAGGTGGTGAACGGTGAAAAAACTGCGGGGAAAGGAGGTAAAAGGAAAAAAAATTCAGCAGTCCATTCCACGGTGGCCGCGCAATGGATTCACGGATCGCTGCATTACGCGCCCACGTTAAAAGAGCGCAGTACGAGCAATTCCAAGGCGGGCCCCACTCTAACCTTTTACATCCGCTCCGGTCCGGTGCGCGCGGTCTCCGTCGTCGTCGTCGTTGTCGTCGCCGTCGTCGTCGCCGTTACACACACAACGAGCCGGCGCCACGACGCCTACACACGCACACACACACACACACACACACACACACACACACACACACACACACACACACACACACACACACACGAACGAACGATCCCACCGCGGCGCGCTACATGTTACGAGAGTGCCTCCGCCCCTCGACCCCGGTCTCGTTCGGTGATCGTTGTCGCGCTCGTCGTCGGGCTCCCACAGCCACCTCAAGTTTTACGATCCGCCGCTGCCGCACGCTGGAAGTTTGAAATTTCGCACGTAGGGTGGCCCGAAGCCACGGGACGTGGGACGTGGGACGGGGTTGGCGGTGCCGGTAGTAGCTACCGTCGCGTCGTCGAGAGAAGCCGTCGAGCAGAGTCTTTATGTCGGTGTGTGCGGCGCTATACACGGAGTTGGCCAGAGTAGGAGGAGGAGATCCGACTACGACCGCCGGCGGATCGCGTGGAAGGGGTTAGGCAAGGGGAGGGAACTGACGTCAGCGAGTACGGAAAAGTTAGGAAGATAAGAGAGCGGAGGCGCGAAGCGGGCACCGTCGAGCGACCGCGTCTCCTCTTCTCGACCGATGCACACCATTTCACGATACACATCGTCGACACCGTACCGCGTTACAGTCACAGTCACAGTCACAACGGCGCGCACACTGTCGACTCCGGTTTCGTCTGCCTCGTGATTGTGCGCGGGTTAATTCGGTTGAGAGGGACACACGTTGGCTTAGGGGCGGGTGAGAACGCGTTGTCTGTAAAGAAAGAGGTAAAACGTGTAGCGAGGGGATGAATCCAATTACACGCAAACCTCGCACCTACGACCCATTACCTCGCGCCGTCTTTTTCTCTTTGTTCAGCCGTCTCTGTCTCACGCTCCGGCTGTTGCCTGCCTGACACCGCAGCGTTTTTATCCGTGACTTTTTTGCCTCGTTCCGCGAGCAGGCCAACGGCGGCGCACAGGGTCGGTGGTCTCGAGTCCATACGGCTTCTTTCTCCGGCTTTCTCGTCTTTTTTTTTCCTCTCCTCTATTTCTCTTCCTCTTTCTGTTTTCTCCTCTCTCCCCTTCCCTTACCCTTCGTCTCTTCTTTCCTCCATCACTTCCGGCCGTCTTGGTTTACTTGTATTCTAACTCGCTTACACGCACGCGGATTTGCGGTACGCCCCGATTATCCGACCGCCCCCCTCCCTTCTTTTCCGAGTTCCTCTCCGGCAACCATGGTGCTAGCCAGGCTCGCTCCCTCTTTCCTACACGACCCGGCACAATTCCTCTCGTACACTCGTCCCTTTTTCTCCTTCGTCCGTAGCCGCGCGCGGTCACTCTCTCTCTTTCTCGCACCCACCAGTATCACGCTTCTTCTCTTTCTAACCGACTACTCTCGTCTCCGTCTCCTCGATGTGGTTTCGCCGTATCGGCCTCTCTCTCCCACGACACGGTCAGCCGAGAGCCGCGCGCTTAACCGTCGCTCGTATTTCGTCGGCCGTCTCTTGGTCGGCCTCACACCACGTCGGCGGGGCAACAAATTCCGCGACCCTCCAATTACCCCAGGGCCGAGTTTCGTCCGCTCGTTTTTAGATTTAAATGTCCGTGCGCCGGCTTCTTTCGCGGCGCCACCGCGCGCGCTACCGCTCTCTCTCTCTCTCTCTCTCTTTCTCTCGCTCGCTCTTTCTCTCTCTTTGTTCTCCTTTTTCTGCCTTCCTCTGCCTCCCTCTCTCTCTCCCGCCCTTTCTGGCGTCGAACGCCTGTTGAAAATCGATGATCCCCCCGCGCTATCCCCCCGTCGCCGCCCAACGCTCGCTTTTTCGCCCGTCCCGATCAGCGAGAAACGAAACGGCCGCGAGAGTGGCTTCGATTACCCGAAGCTGGGTTTTACGCGGTTCGCGAGCCATGTTCCATCTCTTTTCACCTCCTACTTTCCGTCCCTTTCTTTCGCTCCGCTCCCAATTCCTTCTCTCTGCTCTGTTGATTTTCTTTTTTCTTCCCTTTCCCTTCCGGACACGAAAAACGTTCCTTTTTCGTATGCGCGCGCGCGCGTGTATATGTGCGTTAGAGGGTGAGCGTAAAAACGTAGTTTCCTCGAAGTTAGCGGCGGAAAGTTTTACGGAGCTTTCCGAATTTTCCGCCGCGATTTTTTGCCGGTCCCGCTGGTACGTCCGAGACGGCCACGTTTAACGTTCCGTCGGTGGCGTGTTTTTCCACGAGTACTTGTTTCCCGATGATGCTTTTTCTTTATTTTTTTGTTCCTTCTTCTTGTTTACGATGCGCGGCCGAAACGCGTTCCACGTTGCCGTTCGTTAACGCAGTTTTTGGCTAGTTTAACGATCGTTGCGTGATGATTTGATTTTTCGTACTTTCTGCTTAAAATGTGTACCTCTAAAACAATATAGAGTACATAAGGTACATAAGGTACGAGACTTGTAAGAAAAATGATGTCGGAAGAACGAGGGACAAATGCGAGTTAATTCGAAACACGATCAGCTCCAATCGAAATAAATCGATGCTCCATTCGTTCAATCGTAAATCGTAAGGAAGAATCGCGGCGATAAATAAATAGCGAAATAAAAGGTGGAAAGCCGTATTTCCCGGACGTCCAAGGACGTCGATAGGGTACGTAATTTTTCCAAAGCCGCGATTCCTAATGGATTCGCGACGGGCTTATCCTGTGGTCGATCGGAATGAAAAGGAGCGAAACCGAGAATGAAGTGCCGACTCACGCCACGCTATCTGCCAGGACAATCGATATCGTTGTCGAGGGAGATAATTCCAGGCAGAAGGTAGCCGCGCATAGTGGCGATAACTATCCCCGCTGTCATTCATATTGCCGACGATATTATCGGCTATACCTCAGATCTTTGCAGCACGACGTCCGATAACGCCTGCCCGTTAACCAGTGACTAGGAACATACATATCTGTGTATACACCATCGCACAGAGGCATCCGGCCACTTGCTTATTTTTCACGCGATATACGTAACTTCGTTTCTAGTTCTTCGTTATCCCCGTCTATCTCGTTGTTTCTTATTATTTTATCGTTCTTCGTTGTATCTTAAATCGTAGAGAATATTCACTTCAGTCATTTAAAATACATTTAATCGCCTATTAACAGTAAGCGGGACGTATATGAAATTCACAATTCATAGAAGAGTGACAGCGTCTAGACTACAGCCAGACTTAATTTTATGCAGCGCAAAAATCAATTATATTTTATTATTCGTAAAATTATTCGTAAATCGATTATAAGCCACGTTTATTTAGACAAAATTGTACGTTTCTCGCTTAACTTTTATACTAAAATTATCATCGCAGCGCGGTCTTAAAGTCGATAAAGTCTTTGAAATACTCGGTGCGACCCACCCATTTAACGCGTCATGGAATTTTTAGTATCTCGATCTTCGCAGGATCATGAAGCGTCTAGAGCAAGTATTCGATCTCCATTCAATCTGTATCTCCGCCATCGTTCTCCGTATACCCGATTTTCCGATCTATCCGGCCAAGTAACAAGCAACAAAGGGCAAAAACAGGAAGGGCGGAAGGGATGAAAAAGAGGATGGCGCGCGGGAATTCGTCGCACGTAGCCGATCCTTAATGAAGAACAACGCGCTGATCGATACGCGCGGTTAAATCCTAATTTGCAACAGTCACGTGAACGCTGGCAAACATACTGCGGACGTTACGTCGTTGATCTGCGCGACCTGTGTAACGACACGGTGCTCCGGTTCGCCACAATTAATGGAAATTCTTCCACGACACAACCCTTCCGTCCCCTTTTCGACGCCGATAATGGATTTCTGTAGCAGACGGTTTGACGCAGTCACACTTGGCCTTTCCACTCTCGTGACCGACTCCAACAACTACCTAGCTCGTCGTCGGGTCAGATAAGCTAAGAATAGAGAAAAAAACTTGGAAGCTCCATGCATCGAGAAGGTTATTCGATGACGACTTTTCGAATGACTCAGAGTTCTGAAATGTGCGATCGTGTGGCGAGTGACAATTCGTAGTTGATCGGAAACGATTATTCCGAATAAGATAGTTGAACCAGTTGGATGTAATTTGGTGTAAAAGTTACGGCATTGGATATTGCGATTTACGATATTCCAATTTATTTTACAATATTCGATTAAACGTAATTAAAAAGTCATTGTCAGACTGATGTTCGTTTTGAAATCGAAAATTCGTTTCTTCCCATTTTCGAAAATTTCTTCTTCGAGTTATTTTTCGCAAGAGGAAAGTATAGCGATTTTACCTCGGCTCAATTAGAACTGAAATAATGGAGATTGTATAGAAATCGCCTGCTCCTGACAGTCTACTCTAGCCGGAACAATTTACAGTTCCGAGACCTGACATTATTCCTCCGCTGATATAATGTTGCAAAACCATTGAACGTATAAATTTGTCGGAAAACGAATTGCCGACGCGATAATTCCCATAGGCCGGCAATATTTATCATCTCAAGTTCAGAACTTTGATAACACACCAAAGAAATATGGAGAATTAATTTTATATTCCTTGGCTAATATATAACGCTCGAAATACGCACCGAATAGGAGCGTCATACGCTCAAACTGGAAGAAGCGGCTTTAGGCGACCATTAGCTTTTGAATATAGAATAATAGAATAACAGAGGAAAGTCATATTAACTTTATAAAATAAGCGTTCGGTGTAAATTCAATCAACGGAACTCTGGCGAGATTTCTCATTCCATCAAGCAGTCCAGCTTAAACCACCGTTATAAATATCCTGCTAACGAAAGACAGAAAGAAGTAATCGAAGAAGCTTACGAAATTTATCTATCGCATATTCCACAAACTTATATACTCAAATTGTAAAATGAATTGATCGTGCGATTAACGCGTCATCCGCCGTCAACGAACGTACCAGAGATGACGTTAAAAAACAGCAGCAACCGACGGGAGAAAAGGATGCCACGGACTCTCGATCTGGCGAAACCCGTTTAAACCGTCAGAATTCTGTCCCTGGGATGTCCTCGAGGCGCGAACGAGTAAATCGAGTTAGAACAATAAAACGCGAGCTCGCAACGGTGTCCTGCGAATTCACGAGATCTTTCGCGACCAGCTGTCATCCTATCTGGGTCGCTTCGGCGACGGAACAAGGGCGCCATTTTCCGGACTTGATTTTGATTTCCGCTCGTAAACACGCCGCAGTTTCAGGGAATTAGAGTGACTCGTCGACTCGGTCCAAGGGCCACAAAATCCCGACGTCGTGGCTCCCATCTACTTTTCCCTGTTCATGGTTTCGGAAATGAAGAGTGGCGCTTCAGGAGATGCGATATCCGAGCCTCGAGGAAACCGTCCACCGAACGTCTTACACGGAAATTCCATCGTTCCATGGATGCAAGGGAAATTAATACGATAGAAAAGTCATCCTCGCCCGTGTCTTACGCGAACCGATCGCTTTCGCGACCCATGTCGCATGGTCCAAATTGTACTTCGATACTTTGGTGCATATTCGATCGATGATACACGCCACGAATATAACTCGATATTCGAGGAAAAAAGATAAAGGAGAGAGAATTGCGAGAACAACTTAGAAGAGAAAGATTAATCCGTTCTGGAGGCACGAGCACGACAAGCGCGTTCCGCAAGATTCGCCGCACGAACCGCAAATTTCTCGCTATGACCGCGAAAACAGTTTGACCGTTCCGTGAAATAAACAACTCGTCGTGGCACAGAGGGCCGATTCGTGGACGGTTCGCCGAACAACAAAAGAAGAAAGCTATGGAAATGCTGGAATGATAAAAGAGCGCAGGCGAGGTGCGGCTAATTAGCCGTGGATACCGGATACCAGCCGGGCCGCGAGAAGTTTCACTCGACCCTCTCTCTCTCCCCTTCGCCCCCTTGCCGTTCTTAGCTCCGCTGTCTAACTCTGTCTCCGTCTTTCCCTCCCCTCAGCGTTTTCCTCAGCGTTCACTCGGCCGCGTTACGTCGTGGCGATCGTCGTCTCCGGGGAACGAGGGAAACGTGTTCCGGATACTCGACCGTACTTCTGCATCGATTGTCGACAGGGGTCCCCTCTCGGACAAATCGGAAGGCCTACGGACGCGGAATTACGAATCGATCCGTGGAAAGTGTTCCGATCGGTAATCTCTCGGACGAGATCTTTCAGAAATTCCGATGACGTTAGCAGTTTTTTGGTAACTTTGACGCAACTCATTGGGAATAAAGCAGAGCGCAGCGGAGTCTACGGCACGCTACTGTTTTCCAAGTTACGCGTTACATCGATAGATTTAATAGCTTCGGCGTGAAGTAGGTGCTGAAAGGTATTGGAAAATTATACTAAAATAAAGGATTATGTTCGAAGCTTACGACATCTCGGAACATCTGCTATCCTGGCCGATCGTTACATTGCCATATCGAAATATCCGCGTATCCGCGGAAAGAAAATTTGAAAAGAAAAAGCGTAAGTAAACGTAGATACGAATCGCTTGAAAAATGTCACGCGGTATGGCACTTAGTGGTAGATAGGTAGAAAGATAGAAACGGATAAAAAACGAACTAATTTCTTGGTTCGAAAGCAGCCAGTAATACAGTTGCGCAGGTGTTGAGTACATACGTGGCATTTGGGATCGTGGAAACTTGTTTCGTGGGTAGTCGAAATAGGTAGAACTCCGTTTTCACACGGACGGAACTCGCGATACTCGGTTTCCTAGCATTTGGGGCGCGCGTACCGCTCGAGTATGCGGACTTCCATGTACGCGTAGCTGGAATACGCGCGGTGCTTCCTTTCTACGTAAGTAGTTAGAGGCACATGCCGCTCCGTTTTCAAACCTTTGGGACATCCAGCGCTCCGTTTCAACGTAGAACGCACGGTATAATACTTCCTTTCCAGTCGGATCACATACGGCTCTAGTTTCAGGGATTTCTGATACCCTCTGCTCTGCTCCGTTCCTACCTACGCGTATATACGTATATACGTAAACGGAGCTCGAGTTCCATTCAGCTTTTGTTTCGTTTTTTAACGTTTTCGATGATTGCACGAAAATAGAATTCCTTTTCTGAAGTTAAATCGCGCTAGTCGAACTTTCACATTTTTCTTTAATCAGCTCCTTGTGACAGTTGCAAGTTACACGCGAGTGTGTGTTACAATCGCGAAATCGGAAGTACAAAATGACACGCGATCAAAATTTGCTATATGTATCTTTCGTGAAAGAGCTAAAATCGTTCGAACGAAATTGAAGCTTGAAACAAAATTCGTGTTTTATCCGAAGGCAAATTATTTTTTAACGTTAATTTTCCCTATCTATTTCTAACATGTTCCTCGATGTCTTAATTGTATTAAAATTACATTAAACGATTGAAAAAATTTAGCTTTCGCGTCGATGAATGAATGAGAACACTATTAAATATCGAATGAGTGAAACCCGCAGAGTTTACAGTTTATGCAGAATGTCGCCTGCTGAAATAGCAAAGGAAACGGAGAAGAACTTCTGATTATTAGTTTCTGCTACGATACTACAACTCGAGTTCTCAAAATTTCACGTAAAAAGATTCGCCTTCCGATCTTCCACTACGTTCGATCGCTTGAAAAATTTAAAAAGCCAAGAATTTCGTCGATAAATATTAAAACCGAGTAAGAAACTCCGTGCTCGAGCATCTGCATCGTACACGATCGCGGTCCACCGTGCACACCGAATCGATTTGTCGAATCCCACGAAGACCTGTGACGCACAAAGGGTTTTCGAAGGAAAAGAAGCCGTAGAAAGAGAGATCTTGATTACTGGCCAGAGACAGGAAACATTGCGAACGCTGGAAGATCTTGTCGCTGACGGGAACATCCTTGTATCATATAAAAATGTATGACAGCGAGGAAATGCTATTTTCCAGCCAGGAGAATTCCATGCACGAAGAGAACGAATTCCTGATGCTCGACGGAGTTCTGCTATCGATTACCAGCCACAAGGAGAAAGAGAGAGAGAGAGAGAGAGAGAGAGAGAAATGCATATCAGCGTAGAATCGAAAAATTCGCGTATGCAGGGTCGGTGTTAAAAAGTCTCGCAGGATTGGAAATGTGTAAGAAATTTTGAGCCGAACGAACCGACAGCCCGCTGTGCTACTTATTTCGTATTTATAGAACCGCCGACAAAATTGCATCGAAATCTCTAGTTTCTACTCGCGAGAATCCGATTCCGGTGCTTCGCGGTAATTTGGAATTTTAAGCGGTATTTCGAGAATCGTAGTAAATTCTACGTTACGTTTTAATTTGCTAGACATTGGATAAACGGTAGGTTAGAATAACGTTGTATCATAGTCGCGCGTGACGTTTCGCCCTAAATACCAATTTCCCTTAGCACCAAGCTCGATGACCAGGTTGACTTCCATCCTTTCCTATCTCCATTTACGCGTAGCCCAACTATCGAATTCATCGAACGACACGCCAAAACATCGCATGAAAAAAACGGTCGCCCGAATCGAAGCAATTCAAGTTCATCGCTTCCGTTTCGCCAAACCACGGTGCACGACCAAGCGCGCGCGCGGGGGTGCGCTTTATCCGCTGGAGCATTCGAACCGTGCTCGAATTACTCGAACGCGTCGAATTTTTCCAATAATTTCTCATGTTCCAGCGTCCAGTCTCGCTTTTCCCCTGCCATCGGTCGCCACCCTAACCCCGGGCAATGCTTGACTCGGTTTCACCGCGCGCGCGACGTGCGATCTAAACGCGTCGCTTTAAATCGTGCCGCGGCGTCAGCCGCGGCGAACAAGTGTCAACCGCACCCAGGAACGTAATCCAACCCCACCTATCCCGCGCTCCAAGCCGCTCACCATTCGTTCTCGCTCTCTCTCTCTCTCTCTCTCTTTCTCTGTCCGACTCGCTTCGGGATAGCCATCAGCGCGACGGGACGCGAATCGGGAGCGACGAAGGGAGACGGCGACCGTACGCTCTGGGATCCCGTCCGTGGAAGGAGTTTGGCAAGTTATTTGTAGGGAAGGGGGTCGTAGAAAGGGGTCGATACGTATCGCGATTTGCCGGGCGGCCGGGTTATCGGGCAGAAACGAGGGCTGTGAACGAAGGGGAAAAGCGGTCTCTCTCCGGCCTGTCGCGGCTTGCGTGTAGGCAGCTCGCCGCCTACGCCCACGTTACCGGACGCCTGGCAGATAGGGATCATCGAGGCGTGTTCTATCGGCCTCATCTCGGGCACCCTCTAACAACCTCGCGATCCGTTCTCTCTCGCTCCGTCGCTCGCTCTCTCCGTTACCGCTCCGATCTCCGTGTTCGGCCCGTGAAGAAGCAGCAGCGTGAAGCGATGAACGCGGGGCAAGGAGAACGTGCACGACGACGAAGAGGAGGAAGAAGAAGAAGAAGAAGAAGAAGCAGAAGAGGAAAAAGAGGGAAGAAAGAGGTGGAAGGGGGAGGAGAACGAGGACGGAAGACCCGTTGGCGCCATTGAAGCCCGAGATACGAGCCGAGGAGAACGCTTCTATGGCACGCCGGGTACCCCGTGCGCACACAGACGCGCCCGTTCTGGGAGGACGGGGAACACGAACGGGGTCTATTTTTGTCGGGTGGCGGCGGCGGTGGCGGGACAAAAAGCCTGCGGCTTCTACCCTGCTCCTCGCTGTCTTTCTTCCTCCATCGTCGATTCCACGTTTTTTCCCCTTCGTCCTCACTTCCCTTCCTCGTCCCCCAACCGCCGCTCTTTTCACTCCGTGCGCCTCTTTTTTTGCTGCCACGTCGCTTCTACCGCACTCCGTTCTCGTCGTTCTCGTCCGTCCCTCTCGCTCCACCGTAACAACTGTTCCGTCGGGTTTGCTCTCGCTCCATCCTCGTCGCACCCTGCTAAACTAGCTACTGCCCTCCTTGTCGCGCGCGCTTCTCTCTGTCGCGTCCCGTTCCGACGACGGCCAAAGCAATCGAGTGTACGAGCGACCGAGACACGCGATACCACCGTGCGCGTTCGACGAAGACGACGAGAAAGAAAGAGGAGAAAGGAGGAAGCCACGGCGGCGGAACGGAGACGGAGGGCAGTCAAGCCGTGGAAGAGAAGAGAAGCTCTGGCCAAGCACGACCGAATCGAGTCGAGTCGAGCCGGGTCGCGTTGCTTCGAGCCGAGTCGAGTCGAGTCGAGTCAAGTCGAGCCGAGTCGAGTAGAGAGTCGAGCACCGTGCTCGGCTAAAGAAGGATGGAGAAGCAACCAGCGCGGCGATGACTACGCCAAGGGCAAAGAGGCGGAAAGAGGAAGAGGAAAGGGAAGCCGCGCGCGTGAAAGACAGAGGGAGAGTGAGATCAACGCGGGAGATGGAGCACGAGGGAGACGAACAGAGAGCCGGCAGAGTGAGGACGGTATGGGCGCAGCGGGTTGGGGAAAAAGGCTGAGGCCGTGGCTCCCTTGGCGGCCCGCTACTAATTGCCGCCGGCCGCTCCTGGCTACGGGCCGCTGAGCATCGTGCCACGCACAACAGCCAGCACGGTTATGTTATGTTCCGTGGGTTATAGGCGTGACTGTATGGTCGAGGCCCGAGCTCGGACGCTCGAATTATATACCGCGCCATGCGCTTTCGGCGCTCGAGCTCGACTGTCGCGCGTCCCGCTTTTCGAATGCAGACGACTTTTCCGGGACGTGGTCTTGATCGCGCCGCGAGACCTCGACCGAGTATATTTCGAGGACGTCCGTTTGAAAAGTTCGATGACGAGGCACGGAATACGAATATGCGAGTGTGTTTTGTCATGGAACGAAGAACATTTATAATCTGTAGTCTATAGGATCGACGGAAGTTTTCAAAGACGGATAGTTGGACGCGTAAAATGGTTTCGACAGGAAAACGAATAAAGTTGCGCCTTTCGTAGAATTTACGCTTTTGCTAACCGAGCGATACTCGGTATTTTGGTCTAATTGGTCAAGCTGTTTGTAATTTGGCGATACTTTCATATTGCCGTAGCTCGTCTGTATCCGCCGATATGCGTATTTCTACTAAGCTAACTTTTAGTATCCCCCAACCGAACGAAAGAACGAAACAGAGCGTCCAAGGAGAAGTTTGTTCGTTCTGGGCTTCGTCACCTCTCGATCTCGGCGAATTTTTCATTCTCAGTTATATTCTCCGCGATTGCCGCGTTATATTCTAAGATGAAATTTTCACCGAGCGCAAGAATTTGGTACGAGGCGTTCGTACAAGAATCGTCGAGAATTCACCGATTCTTCACCAAGCACAATCGCTGTTCTCCATAATTAAACGCTCTTATGCAAATCTTCGACTTTTGATACGCTTTGTTTTTTATTCCACGTATCAGCATCGACGGAGTGTTTAAAGCGGCCAGACATGTTCGCTGCCTGCATACATCGTTGGTTTCTTTATAAAGCTTGCGAACAAACGCGGCAAGAATAACCTTCGAAAGCGGAATTCTTTGTTCTCAGAAGGCAGCTGTAAATTAAGTTCTCGCCAAAAATTAAATATTCAAGATACGTCGCCGTCATCCGTCGATTTATCTTCTCAAGGATTACTTCAAATTCATCGATATACCAAATTCCCGAGAACTGAGAACATAGCAAATAGCTACCAAAAAATAGGAAGAACGGAGCGCGCAAAGATACATTAAGTGCGTATATACGTGCAAAGAGATCCCCTTGAGTGGAGGCGGCGCGGATAAGCGTCAGCGGGTGAAATAACGTTCATTGAGGCGGCGAAAGCCAACGGAGAGCGACGTCGAGGCGGCGGCGTCGACGGGTTGCGCAAATAAATAAGAGATATGTATAGGTGGCCGGTGGGATATATAAATCGATCGTTACGCCGGTTAAATTCAAAACAGCCGTCGGCTACGTAAATAGGAGGGCGAAGTAGCATGATGCGCGCGATGCTTTTCTAAATGGCTCGTCGTAGAATCGTAGAGAATTCTGTGAATCGAAGGGGGCTGGCGGCCCGGGGGGTAAAAGGAGGATCGATCACGCACCGGGATTGCGTCGAAAGAGGAGGCGAAATCTCAACTTTCCGACCCGATGATCGGGAAAGATGGCTCGCTAATTAGCCGAACCGATGACGACCACGAGTTATCGGCACGCAGAGTGAGAGAGAGAGAGAGAGAACGATGGAGATAAGCGGCGCGTCTACTCGCACGATCCTCGCGCTAATTTGCGGCGTGAGGCATATCGGGTTTAAGGCCAAGCTGTCTGTTCCGTTTTGCGTGATAACATCTCGGGATTGGCTCTGTGTCGTTTGCTTGGTTACGTCGCCTCCGTTTTTGGAGAGCATAACGAATTCGAGATGTTTCTTGGAATATCTTGAACGAGCCTTCTTTCCTTGTTCGAAATCAAACGTTTAATGTTTCGAGTAAAGTTACGGCATAAACTAAACGCATTACACCAGAAGCGTTTAATCGTACGAATACGATAATTATTTTGTTCTCGCGTGGAACACATTTTGTAGCTGAATTTCAATATCGTTTCTTTGTCGATATCAGGATCGATGCGTCACGACGGCTCTGGATGTTCGCGATTCTCGGATCTCGAAAGAGCCAACGCGTGACTAAACGCGAAACCACCCTCTGGCTAACCTCTTTTCCTGGGGACACGGTTGAATCGCGAAGATAGCGCTTCGAAACGGGAAAACTAACGGTAACGATAACGAGCCCTATTCAACCGCGGAACAGATATCAGCTCATAAACCACCGACGGCGTGTTTCTCTTCGCGGGCGGAATTTCTCGCGCAGAAAAGTGTGGCGTGGTTGCGCCTTGGCGCGCAACGACGATCTCACGGAAACGCGAAGCGTTCTGCATGTATGCTCACCGATTTCGATCGTTCGCGTTGTTGAGTGCGCTCGTTCGACCCTGGACACCGCAATAAACTTGCTCTTCCCGGGGAAACCGAGCGGTCTGACGATTTCTTAGCTTTTCTCTTTACGGCGGATAGGAGAAAAGCCTGTTTCGTTTTCAATGAAACGTAATCTCGAAAGTTGATAGTTCGATCGTCAAGATTCCTACGATTTCGATACAAATTTCCCAGTTCTGTGTACTTTACAGCTCGCTCCTCAATGTCAAGCGTGAACATTTTAAAAATATTCTAAATTATAGGTTTTTGATAATAAATTATATCGAAGACGTTCCGTATATTAGGAGAAAAGGATCTATTATCGTGTATTGCCTTCGCATAGTAATTTTTAACGTTTAAAACACCAAATATTGGTTTTCATTAATGTATCAAGTATTGAAACGCATTTTATTAGAACTGGTTTCGTTCGTAACGGTCTACGAATAGTTGTTTGACGATTAAATATCATAATAGTTAAATATCGCGAATGATCAAATACTGTCGTTAAAAATCTTCGCGCTATTTCTCTCGTCGTTCGATTAAATTCGGTAATACACGAGGCATTCGAGGAATTCAAATTGCGCCAACTTCTACCGCACGCTCAACGTCAAGCAAAAATTCACGATCGTCTATATCGCACGCTAACCCCGACCCAAGCCTAACCCTTCAAAATATACCCACCTTCTTCGACATCGTCGAGCCCCTGCACGCACCCTGCATAAAGAAACGGAGAAAAAAAATTCGAACGACCGGTGGGTCTGGGACGAGAAATCGAAAGGACGACACCGGAACGAGCGGGATGGAAAAAATATCGGCGCTCCCCCGCCGGCCCTAATGGTTTCCAACCCCTTGCCCTAATATATCCCGTATTCCGGATCTGGCGTAGCGCGCGCACCCCTTTCGGCCTCTCCTTTTCTATTCTTCTCTGTCTGCGTCCCTCTCACCGCGGGCCAACGGCGCACGATTATTATCACCGACCCTGCCCCGATAATGAAAGTACACGCACGTGCTGGTATTAGTGTCGAGAGAGCAGCAGGGTTCGCCGCCTGGTTGCATTCAGGCCCCGGACAGCCACTGCACATACGAGTGGGGGACACAATGAGGGTGGCTCCGGTGTTTCGGCTCCGCTGAGTCACGCACTAAAGAGAAACGCGTGAGGTCTCTCCGCGTGGCCTGTGGCCCGGACAAGCCCCGTGGATCCGTCTGTTTTTTCCTCGTGGAATTTTTGTTTTTTACCTTGGCTAAAGTATAGGGAACCAACGGAGCCTTTCTCATTGCTTCTTTTCGTATCTCGATCGATGGGGAATTAATCTATCGCGCGGTACTCTTCGGCTTACGTCGAATCCAAGAGCGATCGATGCTCCTTGCGGAAAGAGGTTTCCGGAATTTTTGATTCTCCTGTAAATTTACATCCTAAATAGGTGTTTGTTACGCTTTCGTTGGCGATTTTCAATCCCACTCCCAATCATTCCCACTTCTAGACAGTTTTCTAGAAAAGAGAACATTTTTACAAAGTGTACGCTCCTCTGAATCAAACGAACATCGCATCTCTCCCTTTCTGTTTGCTGGTACCAGTTTGGATATCATTTTTTAAACAAAATCCACCGTTCAACCCTGTCGGCTATCCATACGCACGGGGCAAAGAATAAAAGGGCTGAATCGAACGAACGATTTTCGCAGTGACCAGAAAGCTATTAGAGGAGGAGGAGAAAGAGAAGCAGAGTCCAGGTTGCTTGCCAAAAAATCCAAGTGCACCAGTCAACCGACGGCGGCGGTTTCTAGCCGCGGCGCATTATTTTCTGCTCTCCTCGAGGAGGTCAACTGTTTTATTGACTGAGGGTCGAGGTGCGCGGCCTCGGAGAACCACGGTTACGGTTAACCGAGCCAAACCTCTGAAATCGTAGCGGGGAATTATCGGTTCAGTTAGCCGCTCTGCTCCGTTTCCCCTTTTTCTCTACGCGAAGCAAGGACGTTGGTTCTCTCCTTGCGTCGATGGAACATGCTGCGGAAACCCTTTGAAAACGTTCTAAAAATATCTGGGATATTGGAACTGCGCGTTTCTACCCTCAAAATCGCAATAAGTTCCTACGATTATTTCCTTTTTCCAGGTTTTAGTTGCTTTGTACTTGACTTTAGCTACGAGCAGAGCGCACGTACGGGAGAACGGCAATTTAAAAATGTATTTTTAAGGAATTTTGGTCATTCCGAATCGTAAATCGGTAGGTCGTGGATTTTTGAATCGTCGAGAAAAGTTACGCCGAATGTTTCGTCGTTCCATCGGTCGATATAAACCAATGGGCTCTACGTTCAATTTTTTGAATTATCGAGAATATTTCCTACCCCACCCCCCTCCCCCTCCCCTCCCAAACTTTACACGGCATAAGCTTCATATTCAAACGAAAATTTGGACAAATATAAGGTAAATAATTGAACGCGCTACAGATTTTCGGAACATTACGAAAGGAGCAATAAAATACTTACGATTGTTTCACAAATATTTTTCAAGAATTTCAACGTGAAAAACGTATATCGAATTTCTAGTTATTTTTACATTCTATACCTTCTAGGTGTAAAAACAGAACTTTTTCTTTCGCAACGCTTCGGAGATATCGGAGAAATGAAAATAAAATACGTGAAATTAATCGTTGGACTTCGATAGATTAAAAATTGAGATCAATACTTTCCGATATATGTATATCTTGCGCAAGTTGGAAGTTATGGTACTGATAAAACCGAAGAATATTAAAGGAAACTATCTATTTCTCTTTCTCCTAAATAACGTAAAGCCTACGATTTTTCTACTAAAAACGTACGACCGTAAAAAGATTCAAATTCGAAAACCGCTGATAACGGCGTTGCAGTATATTTCTTTGCGACATCGCTTTAAAATTGCGTACAGGTTCGTTTCCGACGTATAAGAATGCGCCAGATAAATCATTCATAGATAGAAACTAAAAATCCAATTAGAAGCAAAAGAATATTCGCAAGGATGACCAAAGCTTTCGCTGGAACGAGAATCATTAAGTCATTTTTCCCCTGTTGGTCTGGACAAAGAGCTTCGGAGAAAAAAAAAACGAGGCGCACAAGTTTTCCACTGTGCAAACAGCGTACCGTTCCATCGGGAAAGCAAACGACGTCCCGACGATTAGCTAGCTCGCCGGATAAAAAAGGAGAAGCGAAAATCGTCGGTCGATCGTCACGGTAACAGATGCCGCGATTGCGGTGTCGGATCGACCGCTTTCTATTGAAGCACCAGCCAGCCGGCCGCAATCTTTTCCGAGCGACATACACACTCGCGCACACACGTGCACGTACATACAATGAGAGAAGGCCGCGGCGACGAAAAGCGTGCAAGCCCAGCACACGCGAGAGTAATCGCTTTCCAACGCCGCCCTTTCGACCAAATTAACCCCGTTAAACGTCACCCTTCGATTCAAGTTTCCAGCTTCGAATATTTCCAACGTCGATAACTCTCGATTCCTAGAAAGTATTAATTTCTCATTGGAACTATTTAAACATCGTAGGGATATCGGACGCTAAATAAAACGTTTCTCATCGAGGGAGAGAATATTCTTCGAAAGTATCGTCTTACGCGCTGAAACTTGCTCGCTAGAACTCTTCTAAATTTAAATTTCAATTTTTTTTTCAGCTTTCATATCTGTCCGTTCTAGCTGAACTTTTGGGAAACACGATTCCCCGAGGCCTTGTGCCGATCGAATCCACCCCAATAGTTCTAAACCCACATCCCTCAACCCTTTTATCTATCGCTCTCTCAAAACCTACATTCCTGTTTGTACTTTCAAAAGCAATAGAAAAAAGGACGATTCGAAAAAAAACAAGGCAAAAAAAAAGCGGTCGTGAAAAAAGCCCACATCGTCTCTTTCGCAACGATCCTGGCCGTTTCACCCCGCGCGGTAACCATTCCGGCAATTTCCAGGGAAAAAACGGACACGAAGAGGCAAGCAGGGGAACGCGCGTCCTTCTCCGTAGCTCGGGGCCAGTCGTCGCGTTTTTTCGGCCGCGATCGTTCCGGCGCGCAACCGAGCGTGCCTTTTCGACGGCGCGCCGCTCCGTGTAGTCGGTGAAACGCATGCGTGCGTGCGTGCGTGCTCACCAGAACGGCGGCGGACAGAGAGAGCCGGTCGTCGTTGGCACACGTGTGTAACGTGCACCGTGTGTAGTATGTGTATACACGCGGCAGCAGGCTACGCAGAACCGCGTCGAGCGCGATCGTCACGTACACGCACGCCCACACGCGGACGAGAGAGACGGCCGCTGCCGCCGCACGCTCACGGGCCCGTACTTGTACGGGACCTTTAGCGGCTCGTGAGCCACAGTCGGGACGATCAATGACAACCCGCCCCTCCCGCCACGTCCCTCGGTGTCGGTCGTGTTCACGGAAGGCACGATAAACGCTCTCTCGCTCCGGATCACGGGTCTCGGAGAGAACGTTCTCCGACCGCTCGCCCCGCGCTCCTCCTCTCCATCGCGTCTGCCACCTTTCCCCTCCTGCCGTGCGCTTCCACTCACCCTACTCTCGCAGCTTCCCTTTCCCCGTACTTCGCTTCTCCGCGGCTCTCCACAGCCGCCGCTTCATCGTCGTTCTCTGGCACAGGGCACAGGCTGTGCCGCCGCCGCGCGCTCCGCCAGCGTCGTTCCTCGCTCTCAATCAAGATAGACGCGCGCGAGAGGCTTAGCACCGGCAGAGGAGGCAAGAGAGCGTCGGCAGAATTTCTCCGTGACTCGAGGGAGCGACCGATATAGGGGCGGCGAGGGTGACGCGGGGACCGGAGAACGGACCGAAGCCACAGGCGGCGGAACCGAGAAGGGAGACTTACTGCTTCGAGTCGCAGCCGACGCCGCCGCCGCCGCCGCCGCCGCCGCCGCCGCCGCCGCCGCCGCCGCCGCCGGCTCGAGGGGACGACGAACGGACGAACGAACGAACGAACGAACGAACCAACGAACGAACGAACGAACGAACGAGGCGGGCAGGGTGGATGGCTTGGATGGGTGGGTGGCTGGGTGGTTAGCGATGGGCGCTCGAGACACGAGCTCTCGAACAATTTCCAGCGCGAATACGCCACGATGATATCTCCGCGGGGAAATTGCCGCGACGCTGCTGCAGCAGTTGGGGTGGAAAGGATTAATTGGTGATCCGGGTTTGTTGATAGCGCTGCTGGGTGAAATGTTGGCTTTTTCTTGTTTTCCCTTTTTTCGCTCAGCAACTTTTTGCAGCGAGGTTGGTGTTACCGTTGGTTTCAGGGATTTTTGGCGGTGGGATCTAGCGTCTGTCGGGTTAGGAAAATTGCGATAATCGAACGAATAGCGTTCTTCCTGCTTCACTTTATTCTTCTTTTTTGTATTTTAAATACTTTTGTCGTAAGCGTTCTAAAACGCTATTTCATCGACTTGCTGACTATCGCTCGAGATGTACGAGTATCACGGATTTTTATTTTCTCTCTCTTTACGTCAACGTTATACAAATTTTACTGTTTCGTTCGCCTGTAATTCGATATTTGTACTTGTGTTTATGGACCATTGCTATCCGAATTGCTACATTTGAAATTTCATACGTAAGTTGCGTTCTTTTGGAACATCGTCAGGACTTTTCTCCAATATGACGGTAGCCAACTACGATAAAAACTTGAATATATCGCACGCTGGCATCAGCAAATGCGAAATAAGCAAACGTACCTCGACTTAATTGTCCTATCGAAAATTTCAGCCATGATATGAAAGTACAATAACCAGTCTCTTTACATACAGTCGAGAATACATACGTCGAGACGTGGGTGGCTGCTATTTGCGAAATTATCATCCAAAAGATCATCGCTAAAATCATAGAATCATTGGATCGCATAGGATCACACGGGATCGCTAAAATCCAGTGACGTCTGAGAAGTTGCTCGAATTCGACTGGTTGCCGTCGATCCTGGTGCGTCTCGAAACCATCGCTGAGGGTGGCCGGTATAGAGACGCGGCAAAGCGCGCGACTGAGAGAAGGAACGGCACGGCACGGCGTCGCTGAGAGAAAGAGAAACGCAGAAGAGAGCTCGCCGTCGTGCGAAGGCAGCGGTGCGGACAGAGAAACGAAGAGAGGCGACAGAGGCGAGGCGCGAGCGAGCGAAAGAGAAAGAAAGGCGGCGAACGGATACCGGCGCAGCCTGTCTGTGCCTCTGCTTCGGAAAGTGACTAATGACTAGCCGGCCAGACCTACTCTTCTGCCACCCAACGAGAGAGAGAACGAGGAGCGCGCGCCGTAGCCGGGAGAGAACAGATACCGGAGAGGTGAGCCGCTGTTATCTCGCGGCCCTCGACGACGGTCAACCGTGAAAAATGACTATCGCGACGAAGAAATATTTTACGGGTGGCGCGTTCGAACGGCGTCGTTACGCGCCGTGAGCACACATCGTGCGCAACTAGAGGAGAAATAAAGGAAAACGAGACGAAAATAAGAGAGAAGGATAGAAAAGGAGGGAATCGAAATATAGAAAACGAACAAGGGGAAAATGTAAAAAGATCGGCGACTAGAAATCGTGTAGAAAAAGGAACGAGAAGGAGAGGTGTGCGCCGTCCGAGAGGAGATCGTTAGGACGACTCTATCGACTGTCAATTTTCTTTCGTTTTTCGAAAAACGCGTATCTTATCGAGTTTCTTCGCGATTACGAATATACGTATCTTGAAAATATTCGTAACGATCTAAGGACAGTAGAAATTCGATTCGTAACGAACTTGTTAATTACGAAAGAAATATCCGAGCATTTATTCTACATGGATGATAATTTTGCCAAACGAAACGGAAAAATTAAAAAGAAGAAATAATAAACCGGGCAGTGTTTCCGTAGATTGGGAAATTTCCCGTTTATCTCTGACATTTCATATTTCTAGCGTAAAAAGTGCTTCGAATGCCGACTGATATCAATTTCAGATTCGCACGTGGCGTTTGTTTGGCCAGACAGAACGCATATACATACGTGTCACGATCGTCGGCCTCGAGCGTACTAAGATCTTGGTCGTTGGGGAAGATTCGAAGAGCTAGAGCATCGTGAATCGAATGGAAGAGAGACGCCTCTCCACTGATCGATCTCCGACGCGACTAGCACGCGGAACTGAATCCGGATCGGATGAACGAGAGAACCGGGCAACTTTATGCGCCTGCTCTGCTTCTCTTCCTTCCGTGGGAAGCGGGGCCAATCTCTCTCTCTCTCTCTCTCTCTCTCTCTCCTTCTCTCTGCCACCGTCGCTACCGCCTCCGTTGCCTCGCTCTTCTTCTCGCTCCTCCCTCTCTTTCTCTCTCCCTCTCGTTACTTCCGCGCCTGGAATCCCACGCTTACGCCGCCACGAACGTCAGAGGCGTAAATCCGAGAGAGCTTCCTGGGCTGCGAAGCGTCGCGGCGTCGTTAATGATAGCTCCGAGCCGCGCTCTGCCTTTCTGCCGTCGTGTTCTCGCTCTCTCCCTACCTCTCTCTCTCTCTCTCTCTCTCTCTCTTTTGCTCGCTCGTTCTTGCTCCGTCGTCGCCTGAAAACGCGCCCGCGCGCGCCTCGAGACCCAAAGCCTCGGGAAAACGCGCGTTCGTTCGCTCGTTTGCCTCTCGCCGCTCGCGGCGACCATGAGTCGATGTCGTATGGCGGGTGAAACTTTTGGGTTCCGAGATATACTACATCCTTTTAACCGGTTCATCGAGTTCATTTCGCGTTGGATAACGCTTCTAGCGGGTAAGACGAGTTCATTCGAACTAGTTAATTGGTTCGATGACTGCGTTTGATAACGCTGTTGGATAGTGTTTCGCTTTTGTTCTTTTTTTTTTCAGTTCCATCGAGTCTCGCGCTAGTCAAATTACCTCGATTCGAGCGATTTAAGGTCCGCTTTAACGGCGCGAACCTGTTACTTTATTTTACTTTAAATACCTCCCCGCAAATTTTTCCGCACGTTCTCAACAGTCGAGTTATGTACTTCGACTAAATTTTTCTAACTCCGATCGGTTGCGTCTGTCGATGTCTATGCGCTTTCTTTTGTTAGATAATGCTAGCCGAACGGTATAAAATGCCGGATGTTCGCGACGATGCCCGTCGTTCGCTGCTTCGTAATCGGATGGCGTGGAAACTCGAACTCGAGCGTTTCTTTTTTCACGTCATAGGGACTGCGTCTTCGAGATTGGAAAACATCGCTCATGGATATCGAGCAAATACCGTTCTCCGTAACTTTAAAAAATATCTCGAACTTTTACGCTAACAAACGCGAAACACCATTTTACGAGAAACAGCGTACGACGCTAATACGTAACGTTACGCGTCACCGCGATTCTCGCCCACGTGTGGCGCCAAGAATCTTGGAAAAGAAACTCACGCCCGAAAAAACCGGAGAACCAAAGTCTCCGGAGAAAATGTACACGTACATACATGGACGAAAGACGACACGGAACTATTCGCAAGAGAACGATCGAGACGAGTCTCGATAACAAGAAACGGTCTCGGTGAGTGGAAGAAAGCCTGAGGAATCGATTGCAATCGTGGTGGGATGATAACGACGGCGCGGCGGTCGTTGGGCCGCGCGCGCGATCATCTTGCCGGAAGATCGATCCGTTCCGCGGACCTGGGATTACCATACGCGTTCCCCTCGCCGTTCCGCCAGACAACTTATTATCGGTTATTTATCACGGCAGCCCGTGACTGAAATTTTTTGCGGCGAACGCGTATCAAGAGTTGGAGATGCACCGTGGCGCGCGTTCCACTTGCGAGACGGCAGCCGGCGAAGAAGAGAACCGCCGCGCCAGATCCCGCCGTGAGAAATGGACAGGCCATTACGCGGCCGAGATCGAAGGCCGTGGCGCGCGTTACGTTGGGAACTGCCGCGAGCTGGATCGAGCCGCAAAAGAGAGATCTGGGCCACCGGCCAGTCGACAAAAATGCGACAAAAACCGAAGGAAAATGGAACTCGCGGAATTTTTGATCTTCGAAGAATGCACACGACCAGCGCTGGGAAAATATCGGTTGTGCGCTTCTCCTAGTAACTCGGAATATTTCTTTTTTCAAGAGCACAAAAGCTGTTGCGGCTACAAAATGTATCGCCACATTCCTTTGTTTTCCAATGAAGCGTTTTTTTTTTATCAAAGTATGCCAATATTTTTTGCAGACGCTCTATATATTTTTAGCCATGCGACAGTTCCAGTGTTAAAAACTACGTGCATTTTTGCCAAGACGCTTCTATAAATAGGAAAACACGATCCTACCGTTTGATATTTCTCGATCAGATCTCTCTGACGAGCCGTGTGCACTCGAACGGTTAAAAATCGATCGGGCATCGGAGGAACCACATAGATCGAGAACCGCATAGTTGTTCGAGATTTCTTTGGCCGGTCGAACGGCGAATACGCCGCGCCGGCAGCCACCGCGGCTGCCTATGCACGTCCGTGTAATTAGACGTAATTAGGCAGCCACCTTATCCGACCACCTCCTCTCCCCTTTCTCCCTCGCCGCTCTGTTCTTTCTTTCGCTCACCCTTGCCCCGTTCGCGTTGTATAAGAGCGTGCTCGCGATCCATTTTCCTGGCAACCGTGCCCGAGATTTCTCGCGGTTTTTCCACTTGCCCGCTAGATAAATTCTCTCGACCCGTAACCTCGCTGGACCGCCGCGCGAATCCACCGAGAAATCGTCTGCGGTCTACGCTCGCGCGCGCACTCACTCGGAGGCGTTTAAGCGCGACAGCTTCCGGGGATGCTGGTTTTATGGCGAGTTTTCGTGCATGATGATACGTATTATCTGCCTGGTTAGAAACGCGCTCCAGCTTTTTGTCGTTGATTTTCTACCAGCGTCTATTTCTCGTTGATTACATTTTTAATGCGACTGGTACGCACGAGTTTCGTCTTACGCGTTTCTTCTTAGCGAATTCGAACGCAGCGACGAGAAACGTAACGACGAATGATCTAAGCGACAACGAATCGGAGAAAACGTGACGCAACGCGATGCGTTGAGTTTAGTCGCGCGAAATGTCCGCAACTATAGTTTTAGAAATCGATCGAAGTTCACAGACGGCGAGGAAAGGAGCGACGCGTGATCGTAACGCGTTTGCCTAAGGTTCTCACGAAGCGAAGTTTAAAAACGATGACTATAAGCGAAACCGAACCGAAGCAGACTGAAGTGTGTTTATACGTGGTCAGAGTATATTCAGTCCGGCGTCGGACAAATGTGCGAACTCAATACGAAGTATTTTTAGCGTGGCTCGCTTCGAAAACCCTTGGGTACCGACCATACGACTTGTGATTTTGGAGTAACTCGTTTCGCTTCGTTTTCCAGGTGTTTTCTTTCTTTCGGATCGATCCCTTCCAGTTTTATCTGATTTCGGAAAAATTTAACGTCTCGACGTCTACGAACGAACAAATATGCTTTCTCTACGTTATCGAAGCATCCTACGGAACCGCTGAAACCGAGGTAGACCGTTATCTTCGCGTCCTGTTACATCTATCCGTTAGAACAAATAAACGATTATCCTGAAACGTCGAAACTTCGTTGAGTGCACGCGATTCCCCGGAACGATTCGTACAGCTGGCCACAGAGCTGCAGCCTATAGCCGGAAGCACGGCGAGATCCACGAGGAACACGATAATCCATAGAAGAGACGGACTGACTCACCTTGTTGTGCGGCAGCTGTGTGGGCACGTACAGCGGAGGATCCAATCCGGGACTCGTCACCGCGTGACGGCCGATAATCCTGTCCGCCGGTTTCGCGTCGTATCCTTCCGGCTGGCCGATGTGGAAGCCCTTGCTCTTCACCCAGAACCGGAACTTACTGTTCTCCGCACTGTTCACTTCCTCACCTCTCAGCGTTCGCAATATACGAGCGTACTTTTTGATCGTGATAGTCTTAGTTTTCGCCAAATCTCCGTACGTTTTGATCACCCACGGTTGATACGCGTTGAACATTCCGTCGTTTTGGAATTTCTTGGGTAGACCGGCGTTCTCTGGTTGACCCTTTTGCATCCCGTAACCAGCGCCGTTCACGCCAGCCGACATTCCAGGGAACGGCATGGGTACGCCGTTCTTCGAGTCCATCGCGTTGCCAGCGTTCCCGTTGCCGACGTAGCCGCTGTTCAAGCCAGCGGACGTGCTCAAAGAGCCACCGGTCATGTTGGAAATGTCCAGGTACGACACGGACGAGCTCTTGCCTAGGTTGGTGGCATTTCCGACGAACGTCGCCATCGACGACGACATGTACGGGATCGGAGTGGGCATGCTGAGACCACCGGCGCACAGGCCAGCGGTTGGACTCGCGGCCATACTCAATCCGGCTACCGATGCGTACGTCGACACATCGGACATGTTCGACGAGGTCTGCCAGCTATTGGACAACACGCTGTTGTTGGACACCGCGTCTGACGTGGACACGGATGCCGAGGATGTCTTGGTTTGGGCGTTGGACCTCGACACGGAACCACCTCGACTCTTGGACGAGGGACTGGTTTCCGGCGACGAGGACGACGAGCCCTTGGTCGCGTTGGTCGACGTGCCACGTGACTTCTTGGTCGGTGGCTCGTCCCGTGGCATAGAGTTGAGATTACCATGGGACGGGCTGTTGTTGTTCTCGGATCTAGAACGCTTGCTGGACGAGCCGGTGGACGAGGATTGGCCCGACGGGGTCGGCGAATTGTTCACCGGCACTCTGCGACGGAGTCCCATTGTCGCGCTGGCCATTATTCCCGGGTATATTTAGTGCGACCGCTAGCCGGTTTCCCTGCTCACGATCGATTTCACACTGTCACTAGTTCACCGGCCGCGTCGTCGTCGATCACCGAAACCGTCAGCCGCCAGCATTATCGTTCGTACGCGGGTACACGCGCCGACAGACGGACGGAGACACAGACAGCAGCCACGTACACAGAGAGACGATACACGAGGCCGAGCGAGCGACAGGGGGTGGTCGTGTGCTGGCTGTTGTATATCGACGTCCACGATGTCCACTGGCGACGGTCCAGTCGTTGTCGTCGCTTCCGGGATGTTGCCCGCGGGAAAATCGACCCGGTTGTCCTCGTCTAGGAATCTTGCCTGCAAAAGAAAAAGAATACCGGCACGTGTGACAAGTGGAATTAGCTATGCACGATTAAGCGGCGGAAACGTTTTAACGAGGCCGGCCCGCTAATGGACTGCCGACCAAGTAGGTGGAAACCTAGCGGCGTAGCGGCCACGGTAATACGCGCTACTGAAATTCACCTACAGAAATTGGTTTCGCCTGTTCACGTTGCCGCAATGCCTTTCTCTTTCTCTCGAGAGAAAAACTTTTTTCGCCTAAAATTAGCTTTTCGACCACAGGCTTACACGACCGCCGATTGGAAAGATCGGTATCGGCGTAGATTTCACCAACCACGTGGATCATTACGAGATTCCAGCTCCAGCTTTTTCGAACCGGCTGTAACTTTGCAAAACAAAATCGTATCGATCCGCTTATTCGTCCACTAAGCTCGACTACAGTCTACATTTTCCGTTATTAGTTGACAATTTTCGTTCAAGTCGACTGACATTTTTTCGTCCAATTATTTTCTTCCATTCGCTCCTGCTACCCTTTACGGCAAAGCGTAGACTCGCGACACCATGTGTTTCGTACAACGGGCAACAAACGGGTGAACGTGGCAAAAAGATTAATATTAAAACAGAGTTGCATTAATACTAACAAATTATATTAATATTAAATCGACCTTGCAGCCTTTTTTTAGACTAAAAATTAAAAGAATATCTGCCGTCTGCTGATTGTATCAAAATAATTCAAGATTATCGCATAAAGTGCGGTGTGATTTGCGAATTAATATTCTATTCAAAATATGCGCATTGCGCGAAGAATAACAACTCACGTATTTTCAGAAACAGCTTTCAAAATTGTAGAATGTATGGTTCCGATACATGAAATGTATTTAGATATCTCGGAAAGGACAGAGCAGTTAAGTTAACATCGCACGGCCCTGAATTAGGCCGAAGCTTCTTATCTTTTTTCGTGTTTCTAAATTGTCGCCTCGACGCATATACTTTAGCGTCTAATCGATTTCACCTCACTATTTCGGCCTCGCGGACTCGAAATTCTTAATTAACAAACGTGGTATTCATTTTTCAAGGAAAAATGTCATTTTAATGAACTTAGGCTGCTTCGAGAGCTTGTCACCACGTCAGAATCCTTAGCTCGTTCGAGAAGACTGTCAAAGGACTGGTGTCTCTTAGGATTAGCCTCGATGATGTGCGAAGAAAAGCTTTGTGAACGCGGGCTACGTTTCCGTCTATCGTCGTAGCGAGTACCGCGGCCGTTAACGGTGTTTCCTAGCAACAGTAAAAGTTTCTTTCGCTATTATATCGTTCCTTCTTCTCGCGACTTTTTGGAAAGCACCGTAGGCTAACAAACGTACACGGAAAGAAATATCGAAAATTTCGAATCACTAATCCTTTGGCTGTTTGCTGAAATAAAGACGGCGTGGTTAAAACGTTGTATTCGTGATAAAAGGACAAGGAAAATATGTTTCGCACGTATGCAAATATTGCTTCAATAATTAGTCCCCACGCGATAGGTATCGAAACACGCCGGTTTTTAAATATTCAGTTTCCCTGAACGATGGTTTTTACATGAAATTCTGATCCGTTCTACCGATACTTTCGCCAAACGATAAAATACCTTGAGATAATTGAAAAACTGTGTCTTTGCCGAGCACATATCACGCACTGGTCGCAAAACCAAAGAAACGAATGCACGATCGCGATTCACACATGCGTTGCAAGGTATCCAACCAAAACTGAAATAAAAGGAAACGCTCGAAAAAACAAAACAGGAACGCGTCGACGTTTTTTAAACGACTCTCGACGAAATCGATATAGAAACCAACGCTTCATCGTGGCGGTGTAACGAGCCGCGACGTTTCCGACACGCGAAAAACGACGTTCGTCCTCGAGAGGATCCCAAGACGCGAAAATGGTGATGGAAGCGCAAGAAGGGGGCAGGGATTGTATGGTAAGCCGGCGGCGGCGGCTGTCATTCGGCTACGACCACGAAGCTACGAATTCGCACGTCAGCCGACTATTCGGACTCGTGCATGCGCGCCACTAATGGATTTTCGTAAGACAGGTGTTAGAACGGCGGCGCGACATAAATGGTATGCAATTAGACACGAGCGCGACTCGGACGGCGGCGCAGCGAATTAGGAAACCGGTTATTTAACCAGCCACCGATTTCCTTTGCGTATCGCGATCGTCTCGCCACGCTAACGTCTCGTCATTGACGATACTAGCGATATACGCGCCGAATTTTTTGAAAATCTTCGCCGACGATTTTTTAGCTTGCCTGCATATTGAGAAAATCTAGTCGACTGATTTAAGAAGTCGAAATATCGTACATATTGAAACGCGCATCGATTCGAAAGCGCGCAACGCGTCCGTTAATTATCGACTACCACGAAATCGAACGAGCAGAAGGAAGGAAGCCGACGGAAAAGCGTTCACGAAAATGGAGAAGCGAACTTTCAACATCCCCTCGTCGCGCTCACCCTTCGCCGTTACGCCCCATGATTCCAGCCCTATCTCAGATCAAACTAACCCCTGCGTCAGCCTGTTATGATCGAGACGAGACCCTCTTCGATCGGCCAATGGAATCATCGAACACGTTTCGAGTTAAATATTCTACCCTGCATGTAGCAATAGCCTTCTTAATGGCGTTTCTAAGAGACAGAGCAAGGTTTTGTAATGTTTAATTAAACTTTGAATATTCTCAGTTTCGCAACGTACGACATACGAAACATCCGCTAATTCGTAAGCGATACCGATATCATTCTCAATGCAAGTTTTTCGTGTCATTTAAATCGAATTTTTACGTCACAAAAGCGACGAACAAGCGAAAGTTAGTCTCAGCTTCCTAGTAATTGCGAAGAAGAATTAATCTCTAGATTAGGGTTAAAGATTAGGGAAAGGAAAGAAGTTATTGGTGCGGACTGCTCGTATAATTGAGTCAGATTTTGTTTTCGTAATTATCGCAAAGCGGCGCGACAACCGTAACGAACGACAGGTATATAGAGATAGGCCCCGTCAGATAATCGCCAAGCAAACCCATCGGCGAACGCTAATTCAATAAGGTCGATCGGCAGACCATACGCCGCGATAGCCTGAATCGTGTAATGAACTCGCCGCGATGTATCCACGCTCCTTTAGATAACAGAATTCAACAGAAATGAAGGAAGAGAGGGGAGAGAAAGAGAGAGAGAGAGAGAGAGAGAGAGTGCAAATCGGTTATCATAGGAGTTGGTGGAATTTATAGAAAAGTTCCGACAAAACCTATCTTTTTTTTTCTTTTTTATAGATCGTCTAATTTAAGGATTTACGTAAACCCTTTTTCAAATCTGTTAATCGAAGACCAAATGACATAGGCGAAGTATATCGCACGTTAGTATGCGTTAGCACACTTAGGTCATACGCTATTTATGCGTTGGATATCAAAGTCTACTTTTTATCAATTTGTCCTTGATAAGTTATGAGAAAGTAATCATCGGTCAGCGGTAAACTATCGAAAGTCGAGCTTCTAATAATTTCGGTAGCTGTTTTGGAATACGGATTACGCGAACCGTTGTCTATTTTTCAATCTTTTACGCGATATTACGCAAGCCAATTTTAATTTCTAACAAATCCAAAACCATTTACCGTCGATCTATCCGAATCGACGAAGACGTAGCCGAAGCAACGTTAAACCGAAAAATCGGGTCGAAAAATCGATTTCCAAGATCTCGACTGGGAATTACTATCCACGGGGAGCGATAACGAAGCTAGAGTCCAAGAAGGGAACCGATGGAACGAGGCCGATAGCCTCGTCGCGATATAACCGCGCTCCTTTAGGTGGCAGAAACGAGGTCTTTAGCGCGGCGCGGCGCGGCTGCTTAAGGCGGCGCACGGCTTACTGTAAATTATCTCCGGCGTCATTATCAAAGATTGCGCGCGCGACCAAGAATGAAAATCGAGGGAAAACCGCCGCCGGATGACGACGAGGCCTATTCTCCATGGCGACTCGTCGAAAAATTTCTTGCGTATTCTCTTTTTCGCAAGGACGCGTTTCTTTTTTCCTTCTACCGTTATCGCCGATCCAAGTTTTTGCTATTACCATGATTATTATCATCGTTGTTGTTGTAAAACCGCAAGGCTGTGTTACTTGGTGCAACTAGACGGGCCTAGAAAACCCAGGAACGCTAGCTGCGCACAACCAAAAAGCTCTAAGCCCATGCTGTTCGTTGGCCGTTCGGGAATTGGTGCACTATTCTTGCACTATTTTTGTTTTTCTAGTTATTTATTTATCTGTAACTGAAACGAGAGATGAAACGGAAGACGATAAGATTTATTTTTACCTACGATACATTGCCACCTTGACGATAATTATTAGCCGCCTATTGATGTCACGTAGCTTACGATGCAAGTGCATTCTGATTTACATTTTTAAGCACTACATATTTTACATATTAACTGCTGTATCGTTTTACCTTATCACTGTGGCATTACACTGTGCTATTGGCTATAAAGTAATTCCTTTAGTTATAACGGATATTACTTCGCATTTCTCTAATCTTTAGATTTAGTCGACCATAATCAACCGTAATCTTTTTTCTTACGATGGGCAAAAATTCCGATTGTAGTGGGGGCGAATTCCATTAATTCGTAAAATAATTTTTATAGATTACGCGTTGTCGTCGCAACAGACCCGCCAAAATTCTCACTAACTTGCGAACCGATCCGATAATTTCTAATTCTTGGTATTTTACTCGTTGTTACTGTCGAATCGAAGGGAAAGATAGCAACGGCGAAGGAATCTAGAAAATTGTTTTACACGACGTACGAAACGGCTCTTGGCCGATGAAACGTATTCGGAAGAGCTGAATTAATTAAACGAGGATCTAATTAATCATCGCGAGAGGTCAATAGCCGCGTAAGCGAGAGAAATGGCTCGCGGTGAGTGGGATTAGAAGATTCTTTTGTTTTGGAAAGTAAATGCTTCGCTCTCGTTGGAAAGCATTTTCGTTATTTTACGTTCGAATTAAATGACTCGCGTTCGAAGAATAATATGCTACCGCCGTGCCGTGACTTTGCGGTTTGCGAATTTTGTTATTCGCGAATTTCCTTTAACGATGACATTTCATTAAACGAAGAGCGTGCCAAACTTTTGTATCGAACAGGGTGTCTATTTGCGAACGATAGATCGTACTGTATTATCTTTTCGCGATCGATGCTAATATCACATCGCTGTTTCTTCCGTCTTAATTGCAAGGTTTTTTATTCGTTCGAATAAAAAAAGCGAATAAACATGCTTTCCCGATCCGAAGTTGATCTTTAAAGATGAGAAACGCAAGCGTTTCCGTTTTCTGTGTTTCACGAATATTTTCGTAATCTGTCTTTTCTTTTCTTCGAGTATAAAACGCGAATCGAAGAGACCGGAACAATTCGGAGAGAAAACGGATTCTTGATCGTATAGAATATATTTTCCCACGCGTCAAAAATTTCACGTTCGATACGTTCGGTGATTTTGCGCAAAAACTACATTAGTTCCTCGATTTCCAGTTGTTTGCCATCGTATACGATCGAGTTTGTTGACGAAGATTAAGTACTCTATAAAAAGTGACGCGTCACAAAAAAGGCATTTAACTCCTTAAAGAAAGATCGACGTCACTTGGAATTGCAAATATATACGACCTTTGTTGGCAGTCCTGTCGAGGAATGATTATCGTGGTTATTGTCGGCTGGGGTATCAATGAATCGAAATTAAGGAGAACAATGGCGGAGCGAAGCGAGGATAGAGCAACCTTGACACGGGGCTCTTCTTCGCGATAATCAGATACTTCTAATCAGCGTGGCGGTTCGTCTTGCAGAGAACAGATCCTTGAAATTATCCGACGTGCCGCGGAATTCAACCGGAAACCGCGTACGAGATCGATCGGAGGAATGCGACGCGCACACTGCGAAAAATTGGAGCGGCCGAGAACGAACCGATACGCCGACACGCCGAGGACGTTAATCGCGCGACGGAATCGAGAAAATTGAAGGCGACACGTCACCTTTCACGCGAACGGGACTCGCGCGTATCGCGGCTCGCGCTGCGCCGCGCCGTTCTACCGCGATTTTCCCGATCGCCAAGCACGCAACGCCGAACCAACGATTTTTCTTATCGTTAGAATGCAACAAGTCTTTGGCAGGTAACGACTCTTTTTTCAGCTTGCAGTTTATTCCCTGCCTCGAGATTTATCTTTACCGGAGCTATTAGACGTCGCAACTAGTATTCTAAAATTATATTTGTAAAAAAAAAGTCACTTTGATTCTCAGTGTGCTATCCACTTAAGAAAATCATCGTTCGCCTTGCTTCGAGTTTGATTAAAAATATCATCGATTTCTACCGGGACAAAGGCTCGGCTACAGTTGCCTACTTATACCGATGGCCTTGGCGAGTTTTGCGAATTTTCCAAGAATAAGATACGTTCCGGTTTTCCGACTCGCCCTACTTCCGTCTGAACGCGTCTTCTCGTCGATTCACCTCGTCGTTGCAGCTGCAACTCAACAATCCCAAAGGCGTATTCGATTTTTCTACGAACCGCTACGTTCCCTATTCACTTTCTCGAAACCCTTAGATCTTTCATGACGATTTCAATTTTCTGCGAAAGCATCGCTAACACGACAATTTGTCACGACATGTTCGTTTTTAGTTTCCCTTTGCGGTAGGATTTCCAGTCTTAATACACATAAACCCTTCTCTCTCTCTCTCTCTCTCTCACACACACACACACACACACACACACATACACACAATACACGTATTCTCTTTCTAAATATTCCAATTCTAGCGCGATAAATAAATTTTGTTCCCATTCGTAGCTAGTAAGAAAGCGCAAGTGGCAACGAGGTTTCAGAGCTAAATCGAATTCTCCTTCGAATTGTTGGGCAATTCCAACGAACAAGTTCAAAACGCAAGATTCCCGTTTCTGCGAAACTACTCGCCCTAATCCATCTCCCTTATCAGGATCAGCCTGCCTTCGTCTCGGTTACGGAGCGAGGTAACGCTGCCGATTTTCCGCGAGACGGCTCGCTAAACGGAGCCTCTCGGCAATTTGCCGGCATGCCGCACAACTCGCCGGCCCCGAGAGCGCAATCGATTACCGTGGTCGAAACTCGCGGCCACCCGATACCGGATACAATAACCCGGGCGCAATAGGAGCCGTGCGCGCTCCTTTAGGTGGCAGAAACCGGGTTGGTGTTCTCGGGAAGGCCACGACTCGGGCGTCCCGGCGACTTAAAGCGGCACACAAGTCACGTACCGGCATGGGACCACCGGTATTATGGCGCGTCCTCTACCCTCGGTCCACCTCCCAACACACTCTCTTACTCCCTCTCCCTCTCCCTCTTTCTGCTGTACCCTCTGCCTTGGCTGGTTGCCTCTACGTCGACCTTCTCCCTCTGTCTTCGTCGCACCGGCGTATCCCGTCATATACATATTACGCGCGGCGTATAATGTGGGTGCCGCTTGCACAGCGAGGCGGCCCGGTGTCACGCTACGTGCTTCCTGCCCGCAGGCCATGGTGTGACAAAAGGCCTTATGTCCGCCCGCTCGTGGAACACTCGTGATCGCAATGTGTAATCAAGCTCGCATGGCCACTGTATTACCACGTACACCTCTACCGTGGCCCGCGGCCATCCGACCGTCTCTATATACAGGCGCGCGCACACGAGCCACACGCATCCAACAGAGCCACGCAAGCATGTACGCACGCACGCACGTACGCGAGTAACGCGCCGCTTTTGGCCGGCCGTTTCCCGCGCACCACGCAACCCGACTCTCCTCTCTCCTTTCCACGATCGGTTTCGCAAGCCAGACCAACGCAGAGAGAGAGAGAGAGAGAGAGAGAGAGCCCAGCGGCGCCCACTTTTCTGCTCGATTCGTCGTGCCATCGTGCACCGCTTGCAACCACCGGCCCTGTGCGCTCTTTCGGAAACCACCCCCTCTCTCTCTACCTCTCCGAGGGATTTTTTTCTTTTACCACGTCTTCTTGCTTTTCGCTTTTCTCTCTCTCTCTCTCTCTCTCTTGTTTTCCTCTCGCTCTTTTTTCCTTCTGCTATCGGTGGGTAGTTTGGAATTCTAGACGGTAGACCGTGATTTAAGTTGGAACGTGGCTTGGAAGGAGGATTGCATCGAAGGTGAATCGAAGATGCCACAGGATGTTACGTTTTGACTCGTCTCGGGGATGAAATTTGCCAAGATCGCGAACTAGGTGCGAGCGAAGCTCGAAAATTTTTCCCCCAAAACGCATGCAACTGAAATATTTCTACGATTATGCCAGGATTCCTAGTGACACGTGTAAAATGTAAAAATAGTTCGCGAACGTGTCTCTATTATACGCGAAATACGCCAATTGTCGAAGATAACTGGCAAATCTCAGATGATATAAACGACATTCTGATTATAGAAAGTGCATTAACCCGTTCATCGAACCATATCGAACGATGGTTCCCGTGTCTACCCGTGGAAAATCGAAAGAGGCAATTTCTGTGTGTTTTAACGCGAATTGGGAGAGTGCAAAACGGATCGGGACGGAAAGTTAAGAGCGGAAAAGGGCAATCCTGGCGGTCGAGCCCAGGTCCCCCGGTATACGTTGCACTTTTGGCAGTTTCCGACCGGTGTCGGGATGCAGTCTGCCGCGAGTAACGTGTTTACCTAGACTATTGATCGAAGGGGGCGAGAGATCCGTGTTCAGGCAGGGGTGTGCGGCTTCTGGAAAACTAGGACCACGGGAATAGAAGATGGGGAATTTTTGCCGAGTTTCCACCTTGTCGAGGATAGGTGGAGAAACAGAGAGATAGGTTACGGATATTCAAGAGCCAACGGGATAGCTGAGCGTATCCATGCGTCAGGAAACTTTCCAGACCTCGACTCGACAACTCGACGAGGACGCTCTTTGCGTCGCGCTTTGATACTTTTCCTGGCCCGATTGGAATTTTTTCGCCACTCGATTCCATGTTTCTCTTCTTTTCCTCGGTTTTATTTCCCACGTGATTCCGCGAGTATAAACTGCACGCCATTCGATATTTCTTCGAAGATAATTACACGACTTTGATAGTCGAAGCGTTCGAAGCATCGAAACTCACCAACCTTCCCATGCGACGATCGAATCGGATTTTTGATAATTTCCAGTCGACTAAATCTTTCTATCGCAGTACGTATCGGCGCTATCTTTTCGAATAAATGGAATGGGCTGTAACTGATTTTTTGTAGAATCTACGTGGCTATTTCGGTATGTATTTTACGTTATACGAAGTTTACAGTAGGTTTGATCCCAAAGCGTTTCCTAACAATTTCGATGTCTCCTTTTCGCGACGCAATTTGTCTCGGTACAACACTTTCTAACTTAGAACATGGTCCCGATTTAGATCGAACCAAATGATACTGCACTTACATTTTGACGGAATTGCAAAGGAAAATAAAGGAACCACGAAAATCGCGAAAAATATAAAACACGAGTTAATTACCACGATAGACCACCTTAAACACATTCGTGGCAACAACGTAAAACGAAGACAAAGACGTCTCGACGAATCTTGGATCGATCGCAAATTCGATAAAGAAAGAATCGTAACACCTTACCGAAAAACAAGGGATAAAACACCTGCTCTACAGCGCTCCATGTAATTTCCACACGATGTAACTTTCCGAACTTTGTCAATTTAAAAAAAAAAAAAAGAAAAAAGGAAGATAGAAACAAATCCAATATCACCACTGAAATATTCACCTATTCGATCCTCGGTTCATCGCAAATGATGCCGCGCCGATTTTGGACGATTCGTGTACACTTTCGTTCGAATCACACTTTTTTGTTTATCAATTGCACAGTGGTCGACGTTTAAAATCAAATTAAAAATCGCTCGATCCGCGAAACACCATTCGAATCGATCTCTTTTTTCTCAATCACGATTTCTGATCGCTTCCGTTCGATGTTCCATCGTTACGTATCACCGGGCACGGCGGTTCAAATGTCTGTAACGGCACGGAGCGCGGCGCAGAAAAGCGAAAGACCGTGGGGCAGCAATTTCTGCGCCGGTCGGAATCTAATCCGCCGCGAACAGCCGCCTTTCGTGATACCCGTTACACACACCGTGGAGAAAACGTCGAACGCTTCGGTGTCCCGAGCGGCAGTAAGTTGAATTCCCAAACGGGCGGGTGTGGCGACCGTCCCGCAACGGGCACCGAAACGGATGCCGCTATCTCTTCCGACACACCGACGCGACTCCCGGCGTTTCTCTCTCCCTCCCTCTTTCCACCACCGATTCCCAACTTCTCTTCAACTTTTCTCCGTCGACAAGCCTTTCGCGATTTTTCTACCTTCCACCGTTACTTCTTTTTTTCTTCCACCTTTCTCGTCTTTCTTTTTATACCATGGGACGAGAAATCGTTAGGAAGGCGACCTTTTTCACCAGAGACTGTCCGATTCCACGTACGAAAACGCGTGGCATTTCAAAAGAGACGCGTTTTCTTTCGATCGATCGACGTAACTAAAAACATTTTACGAGATAATTCGCACAAAATTCTTTTACACCGAAACAATCGTAATACGGATGGCTCGTTCGATCGATTTCGACGGATGGATCGCGAAAGATCGGCACGCGAAACACGTCGAAACACTGCTGTCACAGGATTTCACGAACGTGACGGACGATTTTCAGAGAAAAGGAAAAATAATTTCGTCGAATCGGCATTCCGGTAAAATTCCTGGCGAAACGCGGCTCGTCCAAAATCGACTGACGGATCTGCTCGTGGTTCGACACGGCGCGGCGATTCGACTCGTGAAAGCGTGACACACGCGCGACAGCGTGCCATCGGTGGCCGATCGAACGACACTTTCCTCGTGACACTTTTTTTTTCCAGCACGGGAAACACGACGGTGGCCAAATATCGGGTCGTGAACGGAACGGCGCGACGGGACGCGTTCGCGTGGCGTGTTGTCACGCGCGACGGGTGAAGCACGGCGATCGCGTGCGAACGCTCGAAGGAAACTCGAGCACGTCGCCGTTCGGCGACGATGACGGGGCGACGGATGAAAGAAAGGCGACGCGGAGCAAGGGAAGGATCGACGGGCGACCGTTCATCTCCATATTCATGGGGGACGACGTCGAAGCGCGACGATTCCGTGAGCTTTAACGAGCCGTAAAACGTAACGAAAAGAAAAAAAAGAAAAAAAGCGCAGGCGTGCCGCGACCAACACACTTACGAATTATCGCCGCCTTTTCGAATTGCGAAGTTATCGGCGGCACCGGTCGTCACGCAGCTCCGACACGGTGAAGAGAAAAAAAAAAAAAGGAAAGAGGCAGACGGCTCACAGACACATCAGGGACACTCACGCGCTCACTGTTTGCATTGGTTGTCGTCGTCGTCGTTATCGTGGACGGTGTCGTTGCGGCTGTCGTGGTCGCGACGATCTCGAGACTGGCCGATATATACTCGCGAGACTGGCGGTATGCTCGTGAAAAGGAAGAGAAAGAAAGAGAAGAGAAGAAAAAAAGCAAAGAGAAAAAGAACGTTGCTCGAGCGCGCGGAAGTAAAAAAAAAAAAGAGCACGGCACGGATCGGAGAGTCGAAGACGAGGAGCAAAAAAAAGAAGCGGGACTCGCAGAACACTTGACTGGCCGCGCGGTTACGAACACACAACACACTATATCACCGACCTGCACGAGAGCACGGTAGCCAGCGGAGTTCTCCTGGATCCTCACGTATCCAGCGTGACGATCCGTGCGTGCCGCGTGTCCACGTTCCGAAAGTGTCACCTCCCTCTCCAGTCGGTCGGCTTCAGACGTGTGCACCGGCGAAGATCCGTGAAAGGAGGAAGAAGAGGCGAGAGATCGGCCAAGCCAGTCGTGGTTGGACGATGTCGGTGGCGCGCACTTCTCTTTCTCTCTCTCGTACCCTCGCACTCTCGATCCTCCGTCTTTCTTTCCTCTTGCGATTCTCTCTTTCTCCCTTTTACCGTCTTTTTCCCGTTTCTTTTTTTACCGTGTGCCTATAGCTCCGCCTCGGTTCATCGGTTGTTTTCCACGTCTTTGACGTTTTCCCTTCTTCCTGTCTCGCCGCTACTTTCGAGGGTTCTCTTCGTTTTCTTTTTTCCCTTCGTGTCGTTCCCTCTCGAAAACCACCAGCTAGCCGCGTGCACGTTCGACGTAGCGCGGCGGCAAAGAGCCGAGTATAGGAAGAGACCAGCACGACGTGTCCGCGCGAGACGGAAAGGAAAAGGAAAGCGCGCGCGCGTCCCGTGAAAGAAAGAGGAAGAAGGAGGAGAGTAGGAGCAGATGCCGAAGGAAGAGGCGGCTCGGGGTGCGGAGGAGGAAAACCGAGCGACGGTGGCGGCGGCGGCAGACTCGGTTGACTCGGTGGCCGAGCGGTATCTCACCCGCGAAAAGCGTCCCGCGATCAGGTGACAGCGGGAGTACACACCGGCGCTACTCAGGAGCGAGAAAGAGGGACGGAGCAGCCGTGTGGTGCGCGCGGAACACGAGAGGAGTCGAGCGAACGAGACGGAACGAATGGCCCGCTCGCGCTGCCAACGGAGACAGAAGCCTGGTGTCGGCGGTGGAGGGGCTGCTTGTGGGACGGCGGGAGGTTAAACACGCCGAACGCCAGCCAACCGACAGAGAGGAAAGTGGGAGCGAGCAGGAGGGAGAGAACGATAGTCGGCGCTCGTGCGTTTCGAGTGTGACTGACAGCGAAAAAAGAAAGAAGAGCGTCGGGAGACTGGCGGCGAAGGAGGAAAAACAGAGGCAGAGAGGAAGAAGAGAAGAAGAAAGAGAGGAAAAAGGAAACCGGGGAGGAAACCGATGGAGAAAAAGAAGAAGACGACCGGTAGACGGAACCCGGGGAGAAGTTGGAAAAGGGGGACGAAGATGCTATCGTCCCGCCGGGAAGAACAAAGAGAAATAACGCGCGTGTAACGAAGACGAGGGCGTAAAGGAGCGAGGGTGAGACGAGAGGAGACGAGAAACGGATATAGAGGCGGCGTATAGCGGCGGGGTACGCGATGCGCGACTCGCCGGGGTGGAAGAGCGTGCGCGCGCGCGCGCGCACGTTTCTCTCGAAGGGGGAAGTCGAGGGAGAGAAGGGCTCCCTGATCGCTTCTGAGTGCAAACGGTTCGGCGTGCGGTGGGACACTGGCAGGCGGGCGGCTGGCTGAAACTGCTGTGGATAGCGGGTGGCGAGCGGTGCGATACTCTACCTACGGGACGGGACGGGCCGAAAGCCGGGCCGGGACCCCCATCCACCTATACGAAACGCACACAACCGTTCGTTCGTCGGTCGGGTCTCCCCTCGCACACACAAAGAGAGCGAGAGACCCGACGGACGCGCCACGCAGAGAGCGCGCCGGCACACAGCCGCGTTCTCACACTAACGGTGAGTCAGGCAGGCGAGCACAGGCGGCTGCCAGGCAGACAGGCAGGCAGGCAGGCAGGCAGAGGCAGGCAGGCAGGCAGGCAGAGGCAGGCAGGCAGGCAGGCAGGCAGAGGCAGGCAGGCAGGCGGGCAAGCAAAGCAGCCACGGCACGTTACTACGCCAACGGCACTGCCTTCCCTCGGCTCGATTCGGTCTCGCTCGGGCGGCCGCGTTAGTCCGACTTTCCCGTCTTCGTCGACCGCCACGCTCTGTCCTCGTTGTCCTCCACTAACTCGTTCTTCGTTGCTCGTTCGTTCCCTCGTTCTCTCTGGCGCTCCGTTCCGTGCCGCTACTCTCCCTCTGCCTCTCCGCCGCCACCTCATCCCCGATCTCCTCGTCGTCGTTCTCCTCCCCCTTCCTCACGCTTCAGCCGATGCTCTCTTCCGCAAGCGCGCACGATCCTGCCTCTCTTTTTCTCCACGTTTCTTCTCCTTCTCTCGGATTCTCGCCCTCCGTCCTTGTCTATTAAACGATCCCTCGGTCTGATCGTTCCTCTCGGATCGTGTGCACCGCTCCCTCGTTCTCTTTCTCCAAGCGTCGGCTTCTCTTTGTCGTTTCGTCCTCGTCTCTCCTCCGCTTCTCTCCCTCTCTCTCGCTCTTCCTCCGTCTGTCGCGTTCTCTTTCCGACCCCGCGATCGTTCCTCGTCACGCCGTTCTCGCGCCGTCCTCTTCGTTTTCCCGCTGTCCTCCTCCGACCTAGTCGGCGTTCTCTGTTCTCTCTTTTGGAGAGCGTGTGCGCGCGCGCGCGCGCCCACACTCGAGCGGTAGCATATCGTAGGTCCGCCTGCCTACCGGAGCTTTTCAGACACCGATGAACGTGCTGGAGGCCCGAAAGCACGCGAGAGAAAGAGAGAGGAAACGAGGGAGAGAAAAAAAGAGCGAAAAAAAAGAGGCTGCGAACGAGAAGAGGCGAGCCGAGTGGAGAAAGAGAGGGACGAAGAGAGATAAAGAGAGACGTGACCGCGGGGATGTAACGGGTGTGTATGGAACGGCGGCACGACGACGACGACGACGACGACGACGACGACGACAACGACGACGACGACGACGACGACGACAACGTCGACGACAACGTCGACGACAACGTCGACCGACCGCCCGACCGACCGACCTCCTTGTTCACGAATTTTTCGTCGCTCAGCCGGCTGGGATGAGTTTCGGGAAGCCGGCAGCCGAGGTGGAAATTGCTTCCAGAGAAATTGGATTTCACGATAATGGCGCGAATCGGTTCCAGAGATTTCCAGGAAACCAAAACGCCGGGAAAGGAGCGGGAAGCGGTGGTCCCGCTTCGATTCGTCCCGTATTGCCGGGCGACTGTAAATTTCTCGATACACGCGACAGAACCCGTACTACGTGAACTTCGCTGTTCCCGTTTCGGCTTTCTGGGGATCTCCGACAACTGTCGCGACTGCCGCCACAGGAATTGCGTTCCACTTCGAATTTTTCGTCGCTTTTTTAACTCCACGGAGGCGGAATTCCACGAAAGATATTGTAATTTATTACTATAATCTGAAATCTAGGGACAAGCAATTGTAGGATAACGTTTTTCGTAATATCGGTGTCACTTAACGTTTTAATTTCTGGGAATATCAAGTTGAAAATCTCGTCACATGTACTAAAATTCATTTGCGAATTGCAATTTCAACGATTTCTTCCTTTCGAGCTTAAAAATGGATCGTTTAGCGAGGATTGACATGGATTTTTAAGACTGTACGTGGCTGTGTATTTCACGGTAAATACAAGACCCTTGTACGGTTCGACGTTCGCTCGTTTAAGTAGATTTACGTAATATCTTCGTCACTACTAATTGGCTGGCCCTTCAAAGCGCAGCCAGTCACTGCGCTAGTTACTATCGCAAACAGAATTAGTGTGATTTGCGTTTGCGGATCTTTCCCTGAAACCTTGGTCCGAGTACAAAACTAACGGAGCTCGCGGTTGAGTTCCAACTGCTACCATTCTTGCTTCGTGTGCGACTATCCTTTCGGCGTCAATGGTCAAGCCTGGATATCTACTTAATTACATTGCCACTTTCGAAAAGACTAGGAAATTGAAAATACATTTCGACGTGAAACCAAAACGCCCGGCGATATTTCGAAGATCGAACTCGTATCTAGCGACGAAACTTAGCGAAGGATCGAGCACGAGTAGAGACATGCTCGCAATCAAATATGATCAGGAAAGAGACTCAAGCATTAATAAAATTCAAACCAGTTTAGCACGGTGTATTTAACAGCAACTTACGCAGCTGTCATTTAAAAAACATCTACCCACCGTGCAAAACGAACCAACCAAGAATCTCATTTCGAAAGGTTTCGTCGTCTCGAGGAATCTACAAAAAGAAATCAGGCTGGGTTCGCTCGAGAAACTTTCTTTCGCGTTTGAAAGTGAGCTGCCGGGATCCAAGGAGCCGACTCGTCATCATCGCTATTTACCATACCGGTGTAATTCGCTGGAATCAGAGGAATAGTCAATGGTCTTCAGGAGGAAAAATCGTCCGTGGAGATACGAGGAACAAGCCGAGGCTATTGGCCGTTCGAGGGGTTAGCCGTCGGCGTCGGTGACAGGAAACGGAGGAGATCGGCCGGCGCGAGACGCGCGCGGGTGCCTGTCCGCTTTCGTCGTCGCGGCGCTTCCGATCGGGGGCAAGGCGGTCTCAGCTATTCCAACAAAGTATTCCGCACACAGAGAGCCGCGGGCGCAGTCGCCGAGTCTGCGAAGTTGCCTTAATCTCGATCCGCCTGTCTTCCCTTTCTCTGTCCTTCTCGCTCCCCGTCTCGCCACCCGTTCCCGTCGTCACTGTGAACGACAGACTTTGAGGGTGACTTTGAACGAGATAGAGAGTTCGAGAAACGAGAAAACGAACCGTGGAACGGAGAAGGACCGGCCGTAATCCGGGTAAAGAAAGAACCGCTACCGAGAGAGGTAGAAAGGAAGGGAAACGAAAGGCGACATCGCGCGGATGGTAGAAGCTAGGATGAAAGAGGAAAGACAGACGGGCAGAGGGAAACGACAGAATACCTGAGCACAAAGGCGTGCTCGACATGGCGAAATACAGGCGATCCACGGTCCACGGATGGCCGCGTACAGCATAGAGAAACTATGGACCCGCATGGCGCCGACAACCGCCGCGCTATGCCACCACCGTCCCCGTTCGTTTCACGCTCGACGCATCGCTTCGCAACTCGGAGCACACGGCACTCTGGGCCGGCGAACGTTCGAGCGGCATTCGTTTCGGGTTACGCTGTGATTGTCGCCTGTGAAAGAGGCCCGATCTTCGTCCGCGAGAACGAGGGTTGCGTGCGGGGGACGAAAGAGAAGTCGAGCCGGGAGATGGAACGCAGTGGGAGGGCGGTACCCCCTTAACACCGGGCACGAGGCAAAAAGGGGTCCAGCTGCGCTGCATCCTTGTTCGGGCTGCTCCGAAGGGAGTTCGGGGATTATTAAAATGCTGCAGAGGGGTGGGGAACCTCGTTCGTTCTACTGTTACCGGGGCTACGTAGCCACGAAACCGGTAAAATCTTCCTCGTCGCTCCTATGCGTTTCGTCGCTTTCCATCTTTTTTTCTCTTTATCGCGTCCCCCTGTCCCTCCGTTTGGCTTTGCTTCTCTGCCTCTCTGCTTCTCTTTCGACCGGCTGATTCGGTATTCAAGTTCGAGTCGTGGTGCACAGGCCGCTGCATAAAATGTCTCCCCTCCCTCTACAATGATACCAATCAAGCCGGCCGCCATCGAGCCTACCAATCAGGGAAGCTTTGACGCGCAGCGACAACGTTTTTTGGGGTTAATTCCAGGGAAACGGCTGGCTGACGACGCGACCCTGAGATCGATTGCCGTTCTACGAGACGATAGGAAACGCGCTACCGTGTAAGATGGAAGATCGTCTAGCGTTCGAAGGAAAGTGGATCGATGTATAGTTTCGAGGACGATGACCGAGAGACTCGAAACATTTTCGTTAGACGATCGTGGAGGAGGCTGCGATAGTAAAATTCTGTACGCGTTTCACCATATCGGAGCTAAATGTTCGTAGACACGAAAGCTAAGTCTTTGGAAACCGAGAACACCGAACCGATTTGTAATCTACGTGTGACGCGGGCGTCGGACAAGGTGAAGCCTAATTATGCCGCGCGATCCCTGTCCTCGCTTAACGATCTAAACAAGGGAACCTGACGACCCTTCGACACCTTGTACCTTCTTGACCACCTTGCCTCTCACCGACACAAAGAATCCGTAAAGCCACTTGCACTATGTCCCTCCGGGTTTAGTTACCTGGGAGGCTTAAGGGATCCTAATACTTCGTTCATTGTCAAACGACGAACGTTAAATGAAAGTATCAGAGAACGACTCTGTACCATCGAGCCTCTACGGAAAAATATTTTCCCTGGGGCGTCTTTCTTGCTTCCTACGCAGAAGCTGTTCTATGTTAATCTCTTCTCGGGACTATTTGTCGTTAAGTGCTCGAAAATCGTCACAGGTAAAAGTCAAGCGGAATATTTAACGTTACGATGAATATATTCTGCCTGGTCGCTTCTTTTTTACTGGAATAATGCCTCTAAATATAGTGGCACGTGTAAGGCCGTAAATTTTGTTACGATAGTTCAATGTTTTATAAACGAAGGCCAGTTACGTTCGGTCGAACGTAGATAAGTGCAATTAATAGCGTTTGTCGCGTGGCATAATTTAAAAGCAGTGAAATTAAATCGACAGCGTGGAGAAAATCCTTTCTTTGGTGAAAAGTTTTGATTTTTAAACGATTACCGTGGACGCGTTGAATGTACGTCGTTGGTGTCGTACTTCGCGAAACAGAGGGTATTGTACTTTGCAAAACTGAAGGAACACACTTACCCTGTTAGATAAATGTTGTTTTCCTTCGAGTAATGTTTCCAACTCCTGAAATCCTTTCGCCTCCTCGGTGGTCCTTGAAGAGTAATGACCGCTTCGCTGTCGAAAAATAACAGCGTCTATTAGCACACGCTAAATGAAATGATCGATACATCATCCTGCTAAGCTACGAACTAACTTTCGCGCTCTTTACAATTTTTCGGTGTGTCTCGTCGTTAAAACGTCGATATTAGATAAAATTAGCAACTTTAAAAGAAACCGCACATTCGACGAATAAAAGTCGACGACAGAGGAGCCGCCACTACACTCTTGAAGAACCTTGCGATATTAATCGTCGATATTTCGTTAGAAGTACCTTAACTTCTGCTTCGGCTCAATCCGCGAACAACACGGAACAAGCGATAAACGCGAAAAACGGCACAACCGTAAAATAACAGAAGCGAGGACACGAGATCAACGAGCTGCTGTTGACGTTTCTCTTCGCTCTCCTGTCTCTCACCTTCGCAGCATGGAACAGCTTACTCGCGGCCTAGGCGCGCATAATCGCACGGAAACGTTCCGCAAACAGCTCCGTCCCGGGGTCCATAGATTCCCGCCGAGTTTGTCCCGGATATCGTGCAGCCCAGTCGCGGGAAGGGATCGCCGGCAACGTCCCGTCACTAATTACATTCTCCTCGCGCAATCACGGCCGCGTGTACACTTACGCCCGTCCCGTTCCGTCTCCCTGGCTCGTGTCCAATTGCCCCGTCGGATCAGAAGCTCCTTCTTGGCTGGCCCCACCGAGTTCTCCTCCGTTCTTTCTCCGTACGCCACTATCTTCCTTCTCGTTCACTAGCTGCCTGCCTGTCTGTCTCTGACTGCTTGCCTGCCTGTCCGCTTGCTTTCGTCCCGTTCGAGATACCTGGGATTCTGAAACACCTTGCCCTCGATTTGCGCCGAAGTATTCCGACACTTGGGTATTCGTAAAGTTTCCCAAGTCTGAATGAGAAAATGGAACAGATCAAGGGTCATAGGGGGGAGTTTTTTTGGGTTGGAGCCAATGATGTCGAATGGGCGGCGGTGGAGGGTGGTTCCGATCGGTGTTTGGGAGAAATTTTTGGATTTAACGTGGAACTTATCTTTCGAAATCGAAGGTGGTCGAATTGACGGAATTTTGACGAGAACTCGAAACTGAGAATGATGCGAATTCGTTGCATTTACTAATACTGGATACTACCTTATACGAATGCAGGTATTTCCGCCGGTAATTGCGAAGTTAGGAACTAGTCTCTGTCCGTTGGGCTTAGTATTTTTACAATTACAAATATTCAGATCCGAAGAAATTGAAAAGCACTCATAAGCAACGGGATATATACATTTTTGAAGGAATTATAGAAAATTAGAATATTCTTTTCACTATCCTGAAATTTCGAGAAGACGAGTGGTTTTTCAGAGCATATTTTCGCACGGGTCACAGGCAATTTGCTTTGACGTTCTTGGGGTTAGGAACGTAACGAGTTTTGAGAAAGGGATGATGGTTTTTCAGGCGGATTTTGGAAGTGGTGTAGAGTGAAAACGCGGGAGACAGGAAATTGGATTCTAATTCGAAGCAGGGCTTGATAATGCACGAAGTGGCAGGGAAGGTGGAATCTGGAACTGGATTTTTCGCAACGATCGAACACACGTAATCGGCTCCGGTTAATTTCTCGTACGATAATGGAATGTTTCGAGCGAAACGTTATTTCGTGACGGTCTTGAAAAATTGATCGTAAAACAGAGAGATTCTCGACTGATATTATAAAAATTGAAAATCTTACAAATAAATAGTTCGATCAAAATACTCGATCAAATGTTTATACCGCGTTTAATATCAACTTCATTTAAAACGTCACTTCAAAAGTTAATCTAAAAGTATAAATCTGACGAAGAAATAACTGTGAAAATAATTACAGATACCAAATTAACAGATCTGTCAATCGGATGGCAAACAAAATTAAAGTAATCTTTGCCAAAATTCGTAAATCAAATCGATCGATTCTATATCTTAAAATTATAATGAAAACGACGATAATGACGAGGAAAAAGACAGAATAGTGCGCGTGGAGTTGCATTAAAAGGAACAGCGTAATGGCCGAGGCGTCGAAGGCGATAAAATTTTATCAGAGGCGACGTACCGTGGTGCACACGAGCACGCAAAAATCCATACACGCGGCCAACCCCCTTAACACACACCCTTTCGCCCGTTACGGGGTGAGATCTGTAAAAGTTGAAACACTCGGCCCTGGGTAACGTCGCGCGTTTATCCGCACGATTGCGCGCGGATATCGAGCCGCGGAGGATGTCTTCTCGAGTCGTTTCCGTTATTGGAAACTTTTGCGGAACGATACAGAGAGAAACGATTATCCTTGGACAGGACCTTGGGCTTCCGCAATGGACATTGCGTTTCAGCGACTTTGTTTTCCTCGAGTTGTTCGTAAAAAATTCTCCAACGCTTCTCCGGTAGACACTCCTTCCTAGAAACAAAGTTTTAATCGGCGAGCGTCGATAATTTTTTCATTTTAATCGTACCAGCAGTATTTTACACGGACGATCGTTATCTGTATAATTTTTATTTACGGAATGTACGAAACATTTGGCCCTCGGAGATTCTACTCTGCAGTTTTTAATTCGAAGGTCCTCCTATTGGTTCTCTACATGTAAAAAAAAAAAAAACGATCGATAATTTCTTTCTTTCGTCGAGGATTAAACATATCGCACGTACTTTTTCAGTCTCCGTCAATCGATATCTCTACCAATGTTAATTTTCAAATCCTCGCGTCTTCGCGTACCTTAATTTCCACCGCACTGCCGCCTCCTCTCAACGATACACTTTTCTCATCTTCTCGCCAGGAGTTTCGTCGATCTACCAAGATTAACACCTTCAAAATTCCTGCCAGAAGTTAATCAATTTTCTTCGCGAACGACGCACACGAGCCACGTGTCTCGTTTTAAAGATTCTCTCTTTCTTTTTTTTTTTTTTTTTTTTCTAAACGCCACGCGAAGATTTCTCCGTTCCGGGAAGCCAAAGTTGGACAAAGTTGAAAGTCTCGCGGAGGACCGCGACGAATCTCGACTCTGGAGGCGAGGATGAGCGCGGAAGAAGAATGGAGACCGCGTTAACGACGAGAAATTTCGCACGCGCGCGATATCTTGGAAGCCGCGCGTTCCCGGCTAACTGGCGACTTCCTACTGCAGGAACATCCTGGCCCACGATGGATGGGGTTGTACAGGAAACCGGGATTCTTCTTGCTCGGGGATTCGCCGGCTAACGGAAGCCAGTTATCCCGCGTGTTGATCTTGGATCGCGCACGGAAAATACATAGAAAATTCGTATCTCCGGCGAAGCTTCGTGGGGAACCCTCGAACGAACTTCAATTCAAGGCGAACAGCATGGAACCTCGCTGCCGGTAATATTTGGCTCGGTTCGATACGGCAATGTGTTTCTACTCCTGCAAGGATTAACAGCGTGCGCTACGCGGTTTTACGGTTTCTTCGCTTCAATTTTGGAAATACCGTATTTTCGTTTAATTTTAATTTAGGATTTGGAATTTAATTTCGCGTTATTCCTTTGCTTCTTAGAGCAGGAAGAATAGAAGCGTCTCGGTGGATTACGAATGCGCGAAGCTAGACAATACGTTCTACGCTTAGAGACAAGTAAGGTTTCGCTGGAACAAAAGAAAAATAGAACTTAGGCCGATAACAAGCTTCGCGAACAATGAATTATAAATGCGATCGTGTTAATGTTTAATAGATGGAGGAGCAAGCGATTATAAAAATAGGTGAAAATGGAAATGGAAGATATTTGAATTTTGAAGAAAAAACAAATTAATGACTTAACGAATTTCAATGAATGTCGGAAGCAAAAATAATCCTTGGCTTCTTCAATTTCTGAGGGAATATATTACAGAATTTTACTTACGAATTTAACGAAGGACCGTGAACTTCGCAGACTCACGGAAATCAACCTCCGTTGCACTTTGCTTTGTTCTGGTTACCAAACGATCCAAGTTTTTGTTAATTAGCTGTCGCTAATGCCTACAGGTTTGACAAGTTCCGACAAACGCCGAAGCTCGCAGAGATTCTCTTTCGCATTCAAGAGATTATATTATACCGTAATTAAAAATATCCCATGAAAAATGCCAAACAGTCTTTTCTACTTCGTACACTCGATAAAAATTATAGTTACAAAGAGAAGAGTCTCCGATTCGTCGAGTTTCCCGATACAATGAAATTTGTACACATTATCGTACATATATATACAATTCACCGAACAGTCAAAAATTTAACCAAAAACCCGTCACCGTCAATTTTTGTACAATCAACGAAATAAAACGTTGGGTCGCTAAAAAATCTCTCTATCGCAATCTGATATAGTCCCGCCGTTGCTCAAACAACTACACCCTCAAAATTCCCGTTCGATATCCTTTCAAACTCGCCAAAAATCTGCTCCGCGTGCACCTACGACCCTTTTGCAAAACCTCTCTACAGAGGAATACAATGGCAACGCGAAACATTACAAGCGAACCTCGAGACTCTGGACTTATCACCTCGGCAAACCGGCGAAACAAAATTTCCACGCAGTTCCTCAGGTAGAATCTCTTCAGCTATCGTTCATAGAACCACAACGAGCCGGAACAGGTGAGAACGAGGGTCGGAAGGAAAAATCAGTGAGCCGGTGAACCGGTGACGCGAAGCTTAGCGTCGACCGCTAACTGCTCAACGTATAACCGGTTAATTACGTTAAGATGGATTACTCGGGAAGTGTATTTCAGTCGAACGAATTGGCTTAAAGGAAACGGAGTAGGCGGCGAGCTTTTAAAGGCGATGTACGCGTCGAGGTGGATCGTTGGTGGAAGCGATAGCGCCCGCGCGCTCCGACCAGAACGGTCGCTTAATAAATTAATGCTAATAACGAAGAAGGGCTAATTACAGGGGCAGGAAAAAGACAGGGGATGATCCGCGCGGCGGGCAAACACGGCCCGGCAATTAGTTAAGCGACAGAAACGAATGAACCGGCTATAAAACTCGCCGTTTATAGGTGTAAATGAAGCGAATCATTTAGGGAGTAGCGAACACACCGACGATTTCGTCGATTAACGCGAGTTGCTGCTATACGAACGATCAAACGTCCCGTTTTCCGAGAATCGCGTAGATTGAGTTTTCGATGGCGATCGAACGACAACCGTTCGGGATATCGATTCTTCGTAGTCCGACCGGGTAGGAGTGGTATCCGGAATGATGGAATACACGTCGAAAGTTAGGGCGACGGATTCGAAATTTTGCTTCTTACGGTTTGCTGCGGCGTGTGAATTTTTGGAAAGGTCTAAACTTAACGCGGTAATATTAATGTACAAAGTAGAAACAGATAACACCACGAAATGTGTTACAGATTGAAAAATGCATGCGATTATAAAGGTAAATCGATCGAACGCGAACAGTAGAAAATGTATCGTGCAAATGTAACCGTAGAAAACGTAGAAACAATGTTAAAGAAAAAGAAAAAATACTTTTCCATTCTAACATGCACGAGGATAAATGCAACGACGAGCAAAACTTAACAAACTCTCTCTTCGCGTCTTTGTACTTTTTATTTACTCGACGCTTCGAGCCAAATCATCCAAAGAACGGAAAAACGATCACGAAAATTCCCTTTTGCCAAAAAACCATCTCGACAGCTAACTCAAACGAAAATCACTGCACGATCGAAAATTTAACACGCTCGTCGCCGTGTCTCCGATATCCTGAAAAAAAAGAACGATCTTCTTCGCGAGGTGCGAACCTCCGCCTCGTTCCAACAATAGCCCAGTTTCCGGGTTGGCTCGGAGCTGGATCAGGCGGGCGTTGGATGGCCGGAAAAACGGCGGCGTCGCTCGAGCTCGATAACGACGCGACGCCGGCGAATGTCGGTCAATTAGAGCGGCAATTAGCGTAATCGCCACGACGCGACGCGTGGAATCGCAACCGCTTTCGGCGCCGCGATCTTCGACCTCGCGGTTATCGCTTCCTCTCTCTCCTTCTCTACTCGTCTCGTACAAATTCACGTTTCACAGAACGTGAACTCGGATTTCTCGCCTGCCACTGGGCCGTTATCGTCACACTCTGATTTCCGTTCGTTTGGAGGTCACGCGAGTCGTACCGTCGCGCCGAAACTGAAGACGAACATCATTTTTCCCCGGACTGGTCCCTGGGGTGCAGCCCGCGCGATTCTCTCCACCTCTCTCCGCCAATCGTGCATCGGATTCTAGGATCCGCGTAACGCTGGACCAGTTTTCGATTCCAGGCTGATTCTCACGGGACGCGCACGGGCTAGCGAACGATGAAAAGCAGGAAGAGGGAGAGGGATGCTGAGAAACTGGACAACGGTCAAGCAGTTCCGTCCCGTTTGCAGCTAAGCGAGCGACCCTGGTGTCGTAGGGGTTGAATCTTCGAAGATCGTAAGGGGTTGCGCGCAGAGTAATTCTGGTTTGATCCGGCGGGATGGCGACGTCGCGTGAGAAAGGGTCCTCGGATACGACCTCTGTCTCTTCTGTCTCTTCTGTCTCTTCTCTCCAACCGAGAAAACGAGACGCGCGACGAAACGCTCCGGATGCGATTAGAGAGAGGCCTTCGAGGAACTGGGTTGCTCGTCGTTGTTTTCTTTTCCTTCGTATTCTCCTCGTTCCGCTTCTTCCTCCGCGCTCCGCTTTTCTTCGCCTTTTTTTCCTTTGGACGACGAGCAGTCTTTTCGAAGAACAGAAAGTTTCTGTGACGCGCTATCGAGCAATACGGCTTAGGGTTAGGTTAGACGGTTGACGGTACAGGCATGCTTTAGGAAGATAGGTTTGAATTTTAGAATAATTTTGATAAAGCGAAGGTAGATTTTGTCATTTTTCGAGTATTATTCATTTTTTTCTTTTTCTGTATTATTTCATCGTTGTTGGGTTGGAATCGATGATTTTTCCAGCTATTTCACATCGTTTTATATGTTTCTTTACCGTTTTCCAATTGTACGCTGTAAGCTGTTAAACCATTCGAAAAGACAGAATTTTCAAAGACTCGGACAACTTTGCCGGGTACCTCGATCTCTGACGAAAGACGGATATAATTGGTAAATTCGGGAACAATTAAATTATTCGTTCGGTTAAACCAGCATCCCTTTTTATACAGTGTTTGCGAGCAGGCTTCGGTCAACCTATGGGACTGTATTCTATTTGCATTTGGGACGAAGGCCAGTGAAAGAGACGGCGATGTTTCCCCTCGGAGTTATGAACTTTCGGATATAACGTGTGTAATAAAACGCGGAAGCTCGTGAGATAGGCGAAGACGGGCGAAACGATCAATTGGTATTTCGCCACAAAATTCATCATCACCGAAGCTAAACACGTTCAAGAAATAGAAGAATAAAACGTTATGGAGGAACGCCCCCGATCTCTCGAACCTCGAATATACATTCCAAATCGTTCTATCGAACAGCGATTAACCCGACGCGACAGAACGCAAAAAGAAAGAAAAGGCGCGAGTAGAACGAAGGGGAAAAAGAGAAGGAAAATGAAAATTAAAAGTGGTCCTGCGAATTAAGTCGACGGCGCGGCGGCGAAAGAATTGTCCCGGCATTGTTCCACGGGCAGGCTTTCCCCCGGCTGGAAACAAAAGGGAGAACCGGAGGGGTGGCCAGGCCACGCTTAATTCTAAATTCGGCACTAATAACGGCCGACTCCGTGTTTCGTTAGCCCCTGAGAGATTAACGGGCTGAGGAACGATGGCCTAATGGCGGCGTGCACGCGGAATTCGAATAATATTTGCCTTTGCCGCGACGCATGGCCACCCAAAGTCTCCTGGGAGCGGCTAATGCGATTGGATTCGACGCGTGCATAATACGCCGACAGCTCTGTAGCTCCGGGCAACGCGATTTTTTCAACCTGTCGTCTATCCCATATGTCGTCGATGTTCCACCGTGGGCGGAAAAAAATGAAGATGCTGTCGAATTGAAAAATCGAAGGAAAAACGTCACTGCCCAACCTGATCGTTACTTTGTTCTACGATGGATGGAAAGAACGAAGATTTCGTCGAATTCAAAATTAAAGAGAAAACGTTCCTCGATACCCTGATTCTTACTCCGTCCTTGTAATTGGTCGCGTTATGCTGCTGGTTTTAGCGTTCAAGTTAGCTTCATATCGATTCGGGATTAATAAGTAGCCTGGTTAGCGTGCTTTGAAACACAAAATACCGTGTTTTCTAGATTTCGGTATCCTGTATTCGCGGAACGCGTTCCAGCGGAAAGGGTTAATCGCGAGCGAGAACGGAGTGGAGAGATCACAGCACGCTTGACACCCGGCTGTGTCACGTCGTGTTCGATCGGTCGCTTGTTTTCCTCGCGTGTCCGCCGAGGAAACGGTAGTCGAGCGGAGGATCCTCTGCATCCACACGGACGATCAATCACTGTCCGCCACGAGGAGTCCCGATTCCAGCGGCCCTGGGTTAACCATCGATCGCCGATCGAGATGAAAGATCCGTTCGAGCGTCGCGGCACATCCATAACTTTCGGCCCCGGTTATTATGATTTACGACGCTACGCGGCCGGGACAATTAATTTTAATTAAGACGCGCCTACCGGGCCAGAACCGAGCGCTCGCGCATCATCGCCATTGCGATCATCCTAATAGAGTATGATCGTTCGTGACCGATTTTCATCGTGACCTGACGATGCTGAACAGCAATCCGACGAAGATCGAAATATTCGAGGATTTTCGCTAAATGATTTTAAAGCTTTTTAAAGCTATACGGTCAGTTTTACTCGTACGTGACGAAAATCATAGGAAAATAAATATGTCAGAGATGAAAGGACATCGAGACCTTTCTTTAGAATGTTCGGAGAAGCCCAATACCCCAATCCAGATGTTTACGACAACGACATTTAACAATAAACGAAGAAATAGCTATGCGGGTACTTAAGGTTTAAGGTACGATGGGTTTGAGCTCGAGGTGACATAATGAGTCACCTCGGCCCTAACCTAAACCACGGTCACGGGAGGGACGTGTAACAACGGAAGTAGAAAATAGTTGCGCGGCTCTCCTCAAAAACAGAGATTGACCCAAGGAGTGAGAAAAGGACTATATAAGGGCAGTTTCATTTGGATTACGAGTTAATTAGTTAGTTAGTTAGTTAGTCGTTGGGCGAATTGCTAATTGAGTTATCGAGAGAGTTATCCGAATCGTGTCCCGTCATCCCGTGGACCGTGGATTCGTTGTCGAAGCTGAATTCGTTGTCATCGGCATCTCGACCATCCTATCGCCGCTGTTACTTGTAGCCTCTTGTAGTACCCACATTTGTACCGGTAAACATCGGCTATATGCGCGATGGTAAATTCGAGTAAAGGTTCATCGAACGCCCAAAATTCCAACCTTAATCCGACAAATATAACGTAAAAGTCAGAAATCGCGCTAAAAATATACGAGCGAATTTCTGAAATTCCGCATCGACCAAAATCTGCCCAACCAATCTGCCGGTCGTTCGAAACCAACATCTCCAGCGAGCATCCCCCTCTCATCGCGATATCTTCGGTACGCCTCGTTGAAGGATTGGTTCGTCAGGTCCCCGTTAATCTCGGTCAATCTTCGTCGAATCCTCGAGCAACGGAATCCCTCGGTGGAACGTCGTTGACGCGGGTCTTCGGGTAACGACGGGCATTTTACTTTCCCGCGGCGTTTTCCATAGCCACGCGCGACTACCCCGAAAGGAAAAAGGGGCGAAAGAGAGACGAGGAAAAGGGAAGAGGACGCCGGTTCGACGGGTAACCGAGGAAAGGATTACGAAAGAAGCCGAGAACGACGGGATCACGGCAAGGATCGGAAGAATTTTTCCTTGACACAGATGTCGGATAAAGAATCTTGGCGGTCGCGTCGAGCGAAACACGCCACGAGATATCGATCTTTTTATTGTGCGAGGAAAGACGCTATCGACGAAGATTGCTCTCACTCCTTTCGTCCATAATACGTCGCGAGTTGCACGGCCGCGTTTCGATTCCGAATCGGTCCCCAGCCATTCGCCTCTCGAATCGTCGACGATACGTACCGAGAATCGATTCCAGATAGACGACCACGATCGATAGGTGTCGGGGGCTCTTCTCGACGGAATTCCGCAGTTTTATATTTGGGACGCGCGAAATTTCGCCATAACTTGGTGAAAGAATATTTCTGCAAAGTTTAAGCAGTTTTTTTTGGACGCGGTCGTCGGAAGGGGAAGATGAGGTTGCCGGGTTGGGTGAAGAATTTTGCAAATACTTGTTGCTGAATAGCGATCGAAATACGATCGAAAGTAGGATGATATATTGGAGTCGTAGGATTTTTAACGTAGACTCGTACATTGCTTAAAATATTTCTCGTGGTATCGTTCCAATGCTACAATAAATTGCACGAACGTGTAACGTCTAGGAAGCTATCGCATTTCACGCATCGTTCGTCGATCTACCGTCCGATGTATTACATCGGAATCGCGTCTCTTCCGCTAATTATTAGTAAATCGTAGGATTGCTATTTCTAAACTATCAACCAACGAATTACGTAAACTTAATCCGATACAAACGCGTATGTGTATCGAGCGATGCTAGTTCGTTAGCACTCGTAAGCTAGTTGCAATTTTTCCCCGATACCGTCGACACTCGTGACGTCGACGCTAAAGCCACCCTTTCGTTTCGTTTCAAATATCAAAGATCCTTATAATCGTCGAAAACTGCGAAGCTCGATGACCTCGTCTGAACTTTCTCCCGCAGGCATTCGAGCTCCACGCCCAGAAGTCCTAATTTCCGGTAATCCGAAGCCCGCAAAACGACACGAAAGGGGTGTTGCTTTGGCAAACAGTGCGTATGTCGGCTCTTGGAGAGTAGAATCGTCGATTAGCGAGGAACAGGCATGACGCATTAACCGTTGACGGGGAGGCGCGGCAAAGCCTCGTCGGAAGGAGATGATCGCCGCGAAGGCTTCAGGTAATCCCTTGGCAGGGTTGGTAGAACCGCGGTGTGGGTAGTCTTTATCGGGCGCATATTTGCCGGCTCCTGCAAATCCCACCCCGGGATTCCGCGCCGCCAGAGGACAAAGAGACGACGAGGGAAAGAAGGACGGAGAAAAATCCAACGAGAGCTTGCCCACCGCCGTACCACCGACACCACTATCACCATCGTGGAGCCTCGTGTCGTTCACGAACACCGGCAAAAGCGACCCTTCGTGTGCCACCGGTTAGACTGTACGGCTTTGAGGGATGATGGAACGACGGGGGGTGGCAAATAGAGTGGGACAGCGCGAACAAGGGTGGCGTGACAAAAGAGCGAAGGGCCCACGAGCCGGAGGCGGCAGAGGAGGCAAAAAGAGAGAGAGAGAGAGAGCGAGATAGAAAGGGAGAGAGGCGAGCAACAGAGAAACCAATGACAAAGAGAGCGTAAGAGGGAAAAGGGAAGAGAATAGAAGCGAGCACGGGAGCGTGACAGAAGGAACAAGACATAGATCGAGCGGAAAAAAGAGGAACAAAAGGAGAGACGGAGAGGAAAGCGACAAGCCGGGCCGAGAATCCGACGGCGACAGAGTAAATGGAAGCGGACGGGAAGAGGAGGGGATCGGTAGCCGAGGGAAGGCCGACGGGGTTGAAAAGTTCAATTGCGCGTATTTTCGCAGTGACGTCTCGCAAATCCTGCGCCACCGTCGGCCTCTCTCTGCTTTTCTCTCTGGCTTGTTCTCTTCGTCCTTTAGCCGGAGAGCCAGACCGAGGAAAACTGGAATGACACTCCGGGACCCCCTTCTGTCACCCCCCTCCCCCAGCCGATATTTAACTCCGGCTCCAACTCTCTCTCTCTCTCTCTCTCTCTCTTTCTCTCTCTCCCCTTTTCTCTCTCATTTTGACTGCCGAGGTGTTCCTCGAGCCTCGCTGTGTCGTCGAACCGAAAAATCCTCACGGAGACGCGTGCTGGTCAAATTAAACGCGTGCATCGTGTATATACGTACGCCTCGCTGATTGCATGTACCCAACGGACGCGAGAGTATGTAACCGTGTGCGGCCGGACTCGTCGACGCTGTTCACATTTCCTCTTTGTTCTCGATCTCTTTCTCTCCCTCCGCTGCTTTTTCCACGCGTCTTCCACCCTTTTCCAGGCTCTTTCTCGTTTTCCTTTTCCACGTCAACCTGTTCTACCGCCACTGCCCCTCCCGCTGTCTTACTCGCTTTTGCTCGTTCGCATTCGCTTTATTCTTTCCTGCGTTCTTTCTCCGCTTCGGTTTCGTTCCAACTCCGTGGGGCAGCCTCTATTTTTATTGTCATAACCAATTTAATTAAGTTTCGCGTTTCGACGTCGTGCTCTCGCGGCTGTGTTAAACATTTTAATTAAGAGCCTCACCCATTTACGCTGCCACCGTTCCCTTCCTTCCGTTCGCTCGCGCCGCTAAACCGTCACAACCCTTACCGATTCGTCTGACGCTCGTCTTTGCCCTTTTCGATAAGCATGCTCGTAAAAAACCACGCGAGAATTAATGGCAGCGGAAGAAGCTGCCTGTGCCCGTGTATTCCGCGATAAAGGAATTCCGACAGGCAAGTGGCGTACGAGCGAAAACATCTTCATTCTTGATAGATTCGATATCGCCACTCTTTTCCTTCCGGCTAATTTTCAAAGAACGCGTCCCTCGAAATCTAATTACGCGAACCGGTGCTACAGTTTCTCGATCAAAGAAGTCTGCAAGAAGCTTGCAACATTTCTCCGCTACACCGAATTATTACATAATTCGTTTTGCACGACTTCCGCGACCCCAGGGCGCGCACTCCCCTCGCCGATCGATCCATCGACACGGAAGGAGTCGTTCGATGATTTTACGAATTAATGAGGAAACGGTTTCGCTGTGGAGCGACGGGATTTTCAGTTCGTCGCGCAGATGGGCTGACACGGGGCTGGGTATCCGACGACGCCGACAACGAGGGTGGTCGTAGTAGAAGGGAGGTGTTGATTCTGTGATCAACAAAACTACGGGTTGGCGGTTTAGAGGTACACTCCATGGTACCGTGGTTTCGTGGTTAAGGAGAGTCGACGTCGCCGGATATGGGTCCTCGTAGACGTCGTTGAGGATGCACGCCGCAGAGAATATCGGTTGCTCCCTGATTTCATACCGACACCTATACCGATAGGAAATGCGTGTATCTAGCCAGGGAAAATTAAAAGGAATACGGCGATTCAGTTAGAATTCGTAATCTTTACGATATCCGTTGGATCGTTTCGCGGGTATCGCGGTTTCTTTGAAAGCTTTTATTTATCAGAATTACAACTAGCAACAGCGAGTAATTTGGTAACATGTTTAAGCAAAGTCAGTAATTTCAGGAGTATTTAGAACTCTGAAGTACTTGGTGACAATATCTTTACCGGTGAGACTTTTTCTATCGCGCTTGTCTTCGAGTACACACTGCCATACCTTTGCCAACAATTACCAATTCAAATGAACCTAAAATTTTAAGCCATCCTATTGAATGTCCGGAGACAATGAGAAGATGTATGTCGATCCTCCTTCAGACAGCAGTGATGAATATTCGCTTAGTGGCAGTGACAGTATAGTCAAACGTGGTAGTACGGTAGACCCATTATTCAACGAGTGTAGCGAAGACGATGAAAAATATGCCACGTTAATGACACTGGCTAACTAAAAAAAAAAAACAACGAATAACGCGTATTTAAGAGAAGTCAATTTTTATAGCAGGTCGAACGATCGATGCGTAGCATTAACATTTTTCTAAAAACGACTCGGAGCAATTTTTCAATTAGATATTTGTCAACTAACCAGAGCTCAAAGTTACTTTATCTTTTTATGGATACGGAAATGTCGAAGAGAGTGCGAGGCCGTTCGCGTACGACGAATCACGATGATTTTGCTTGGCATCGTAAACGAAGGGACCGCAGTCGTCGACGCGATTTTTCCCGGCGCGGAGGAAAACGGTCGCGCGACAAATCCGAAGTTTTACGCGCTCGTTTATTGCGCTCGTTCGAATGTTACGTATGAATTATTTAACGCGTTGTCCATTAATTACCGGCGCGGTCCGATAGCCCCGCGCTGACAGTTTCGAATAATCCATGGATTTTATGGAAACACGGCCAGGTTTCAGGGCTGTTTTAGCTACGGACGATTAAAGCGACAGGGGAAAGTACAAGAAACGACACGAAACATTCTTTATTAAGAATATCACAGTTGAACACTTTAGTCCATAAATAGAAAACAGGGACGAAAATGCATTTGGCTATGTTGTTCATAATTATCGTGTTAATGCGTAGAAAATGCCGTTTCTTCGAATAAAACGCTTTTTCATTGGGGTTTTAATATTTTTATTGTAAATGCTCTTAGCACGAGGCTGATAACCGATAATGGCACAGAATCAGAGGCGCGATATTTGTTCGTCAAAGTCGACGTAAGCATGAAACGTGTTACACGAGCTCTAATCGATCGCGTTATAAAGTTTTTGCATTTAAATGTAAAACTTTCGTTGCAATCGCTGCAATATGGCGGTAGGTTTCTATTCGGGAGATTTGTAAATTATACGTCCGATGAAACGTAGTTAACCAGGTTACTTGCGACAATAATTCCAAAAATTTTCAGGACCAACGATTCTCAACTCCTACGTAAGCGCCATTAGCGCGAACGCGTTATTTTTTGAAACATTTTTGAAAAATGATCTTTACAGCGAGTTGCAGACTGCAACGGTTTTCCTTTTTCACGTTCGAAATAATATCGGCGCACGCATTATGCATTGCAGGTTTAAAGAGAGGAAATTTTCGAACAGGCCTGGATAGAGTATTTAAATAAATTTTCTCGACAACAAAGGACATGCAAAATGCCCATTAGTTTCATTACACCAAAGAGATAGATCAAAGATATTTCTTCTCTCTTTTAGCATTGAAAGAAGACACATCTGGCATCATAGCTACGATTTTATCGAAACTACAATCACCCAATTTACAAGTATTTTCGAACCCTTAAATTAAGCGCGTATTTCTTCTTTCAGGCGTATTTTTGAATTCATGCTCGAATATATCGGAAATAAAATGCAGAAATATACGAAACCGTGCAAGTTAATTATAATTTGTGTTTCTAATAACGAGAGACGTTATAACTCAAATTTTCGTCGTGCTGCTACAGAAATATCATCGAAACGCAATCGAAGACAGAGATTCCATTCCTTCGTAATTTCGCGTTAGTTCTTCTTCTTCTTCGTTATAGAGATTCTTGACACGCAATCTCCCGAATTCACGCATTTCCTAAAAAGTTTCGCGATTAAGCGACTCTTCGAAAAGTTCCCAATTTTCCAATATTTCTAATCAACGGTCTCGCGATCTTCAAACTTGGAAAGAAAAAGCCTCTCAACGGTTTTCGAAACTATCGATCGAGGATCCGTAAATGCTTGACGAGAGGGGCGGGGAGTGCGAACGGGTTTCGCAAAGATTCAAGCGGCGTTTTCTTAAGAAGTTTCGGAAGGAACGGGGCCAAGGAGTGGGACTTTTACGTTTTATCATAGCCGCGGAGAATGACTAATTGCCCTGCTTAGAGCCACGAGGAGTCGAGCGTGGGCGGCGCAGGAAAATTTACGATAAAGCGACTTTAATTTTGATTCATGGCACAGTTTCCCTCGAACTGGCTACTGGTGACGGAGAGAAACAGAGAGCGAGAGAGAGAAAGAGAGGGCGGAAAGATTTTCTCCGGCGTCTCGCAGTTGGCAACCGGAGCTTCGCCTCCTCTCGACGCAAAGTTGCGAAGAGACGAGCCAATGGGGTGGTAGGTGTTGCAACGAAGTCGGGGCTGTTTATCTCGTTGCCGGTGTCCCTTTTCGAGGTCGATATTAATTGACGCGAGATTAGACCGCCACCCCGGCGATTATTTCAGTCGGGCTTAACGCCACGTTAAACGAAAGATGATTCAATTGCGTGATTAGTTTCGGGTCCAGGTGACGTAAATTATGGGAGCCGATGAGATTAATTAGTCCAGGACTCGTGTACAGGTTCGATGAAACGCCAGAGAAGGCGAGGGCGTGTCGTGGTAAACGATAAAACGGTTAAGATTATTGTAAATATTTAAATATTCGACGAAAGCGACGGACACAAGACGACTATTTCGTTCGTTAATTTCTAAACTTTGCTTCCTTCTCAATTTCTCGCGATCAGAGCAATGTACTACTAAAATGAAATTTCTTTCTACAAAATATAACAAAGCAGCCGTTTCAAAAACATCGCTAGTTCTCGTACCAACGATCCTCTCCATTAACTCGACCGACCAAGCCCATTTAAAATTTTCACAGCTCAACTAATTTCGAATACAGCTCCCTCGAGATCCAAAGCTGTAAAGCTTCAAACTGAAAAAAATGAATAACGAAAGGGTATATATATATTCTATATATTCTAACTTTACTCTACCATGTTTAACAAAATCCTGCAAACATCCCGAAATTTCTCCCCCTTTATCCCCTCTTCAATCTCCCACTGTCATTTGCTCTTCGTCCAATACCGGAATTACAACCTACGCAGATTCTATGAAAAATCTCGAATTGAACGTTTCGACCATTCAGATAGTTCCCATAGCGAACCTCTTATCCCTGCGGGCTACTCATTCACAGTTCGGTCCAGCGAGTCGTCCATTGACTCAACGTTTGATTCTCGTAGCGGATCGGGCCACCTACGAATCTGTATACCGGGCGACGATGGTTCGGTCACGATCAGGCCTCCCCATCGATTCGCGCTGAGCGGTACAAGAGGGTGAGAAGACAAGGGCGGTTTCACGGTAGCGTGCCACGCGGCCTCGAACCAGGGTGGCTTCCCCCTGGCTCTATACCTTGCCACGGGGGTCGCCAGCCTTCGTAATAGGGGCTCGCTATAGCGTTATGGGATTATTGAGTGCGGGAGGGTGGCTCCGGCAGGCTGAAAAGTCCCGGGACCCGTTTGCCACCGCAAGCTTTATGATCCCGAGCACGGAGACAACGTGATTGCGCCCCCTTCCCCTCTCTCTGTGTCTATATAACAGTGTATATGCATGCACACATATAGAATATACCTATAGGTACGTACGAATTTGTCATTGCAGAATACGACGAAGAAGAAGATGGAAATACGCTAGTTGTCGGTTTAAAAGTCGTATCACGACGCTACTTTGAAATGAATATTTAGACGTTTCGAGGGATCGCGAGTCGAGCAGTTCTTTCGAAGAAATTTAAAACATTCGGTGTATGCATATATATATTGGATTACAGAGCGTTCGTTCTCACCCTTTCTCCCTTTACGAGCCGGTGAAAGAAGCCCGATTTAGAAACGAATGGGACGCGTCCGTCCGCACGAATTAATGCGACGATTTGTCGCGAGGTCGGTTGTCCGACACTTGAGTGCCGGCGGCGTTCTGGCTGACCGAATCGAATGGGGTGCTCTTTCGAGGAATCCTGCCAGGCAGTCGCTGATAGATTTTGCAACCGGGATTGATGTGATCGATGGTTCGGGGAGTCGACGGGTACCAGGGTAGCTTCCTTGCACGCTAGTTTAGTTTGAGCTAGGTCTTGTAAATGGTGTTCTGGGTGCTTCTTGAGAGACGAAGAAAGGTTGCTTTCGACTTTAGGTCTAGCAGCCAGATTTTTGAGAGTCTTTTTATCGGTTAAATTGTCCCTCCGATTGCATTTAGCGACCAGATCTTCGCAAACTTATGTTGCATTATATCGCTCGTGTTTTCTTATTGCGCGTCAACTATTCCCCTCGTTTTATTCTCCTCAGAACGAGCATATTCGCAAACATCGTATAAATGCAGAAATTTTAAATGCCAGCTAGAAAATTGTTGTCTTTGTTCGTCATAACTTAACATTACATTTGACGCGTTGACACATTCGCTATTATATTTTAAAATTTTGTATATTTAAACATATTTTATTTTCTGAATTTACCGCATCTGAAAATCTCGTGGACATTACGTTATTCTGTTCTTTAATTTCGTATTTTGATATTCTTTATTTTATTGCAAGCGTGATTACCAAATAATTGTCCGTATATATTAACGTTTATCTTTTTTCGTTATTTTAATGTGGAATTAAAGGAATGTTATATCTTTAAAGAATATTACGATTTAAACTTCTTTATAAATAAACAGAATCATTTGTCTACGTTAAACGAACGTGCTACCGCTTTATATTTATCATGTCTAATTATTTATGTTCGTTGTACGCGCAACTTCTTACAATTCCTAATTTTAACTAATTCTCCTATTTTTCCTATGTACAATTCATCGAACACGTCGTCCACTATTTTCTCGTATAGAAATCCTAATTTTCACCATTTACAAATCTACCGATAACTGTAAGCTATCCATTAAGCCTCGTGTGTTTTCCGCGAAAACAACGCCGAACGTTCGTGAACATTTCCAGCAGAATTGCCAACGTGAGATCGCATCGCCGATGGAATTTCGAAAAGCCGTTAATTAGCGGTTTTTTTCTGGCCGGCTCGCTCGTGGAAACGACACGAGACTCCCAGCAGCGCGCTTTAGCGCGGTCCGCCGCGATAATTAAATTATAATTCGCGAAATCCACGGATTCTCTCTGTTCCGTCGCGCTCTCCGCTCGAGAACTTCTCGATTTTCCTGACGCAACGATAAAATCCGTCGACGCGCAATTTTCTTGCAGCTAGAAAACACGGAAAACCAGAGGAAGAAACCGGGTCGGATCGTCGTGAAATTTCCGCGGTTTTTTAACTGTTCACTTTGAAAGAACACGACTCCGCAAGAGAAATTTAATATCTCTTTATAGAAAAAGAAATACTCGCGCTAACGCGATACAAGAACATTTATTCCACGTGTATAAAAATTTTGACGGTTTGGATGGTTTTTTCAAGAAAAGATATAACAAAAAGGTGGGATACAATTTTTTCGTTTGACGTTTTGTTTTTAGAGAGAATCGGGCAGGTCACTTTTGTAAATGTTAAACCCATTTTCTTTTTTTCAAAAAATTTGCGGGAAAGAAATTTCGAAGTGAAATTTTGCTTGCGCAGCCAACCGGCTAGTTTTATATATTTGACAAATTATTTGATACGTAAATATCCTTTCTTATTAGATATACATTTTCAGTTACGAAATATGATAAAAATTGGGAGGTTGATGGGTATTCTGCGTGACGGGATTGTTTGATTACAGATATAGTCAAAATGTAACGCGTATTCATCGAGTTTCCAAACTCGATTTACACAAAAATGAAATCTCAAACGAACAAATTTTATTCCACATTTTCGATTCGTTTTCACATAAAATCAAAGAATTTCTCTATCAAATCGTGATTTACGAGAGGCTATTCAAAAATTCATCGATTTTTATTTAAAGATGGAAAGCTCAAAAATTGTCGTCGCGCAAGAGATCGGGGGAAAAGGAGAGGCGGGTACGTGGCACGCAGCCGAAAAAATGGCAAGTAATTCAAAAGGCGAGCCAGCCTCCTAGGAAAGCGTTCCGTCGCGTTTCAGTTGCACGCGTTACGCAGGAAATGTGCGATTTACCCCTATGCAGGCAATTTCTATGCACGCATTGCAACCTACGTACATGTTACCGGCGCGCGGAAAAAAGGTGTTGGGTACGCGACAGCTGTAAGCCCCCAGGGTATACGAGTCCTCGACTCCTACCCCCACGCTTACCCGCCAACCCTCCATTCACCCTCTCTTTCACGCATGCTCTCCCTCTTTTCCCTTCTCTCTGTTCTGTATTTCATCCCCTTGCGCCTCTCCACGTTCGATGTTCGCCTCCACGCGGATTTCTCTTATCATTTTTCTACGACCATTTTCCTGGCTGGCTCTTTGCGTCCGCATCCATTCTCTTCGGTTCCACTCTGTTCTTGCATCCGTTCTGGATTTTCCTGTCTCTTGCTTTTGTCGCGCCAGTTTTGTGCATCTTTCTACACTGGTTTTTATTCCGACTGTTTAAATATCGCGGCAGTGAGAATCGAGCCACTCACGAGCCGAACTCATCAACTGCATATTCTAAAAGTTTCTTAATATTTGTGCACCCGTTATATATCGACGCAGGCTACGTCGCGAATGGTGTAATTGTCTACGTTTTTTTTTTTTTTTTTTTGCAATTTCATATCTGACAATCTACGTTCTTATTAACAAAAATTACTTAGACTACGCGTAATTTCGCATCCTATTACACATTCGTTGCGGAATAATATCTCTATTTTAGATGCGGAACGTTGGGAAGATTCAGAATAGAACCTTTATTTTACATCTCGGAACGAAATCGTTACTTTTCGAACTACTTAATTATAGAATTCGATTCGATTAACTGGAAATTATGAAAATTTTAAATTGGCTTTCTATTCTACGCCATAGAATATTTTGGTGTTTCGATAAGCTTCTCCGAAATTTATTTCGGAATTTATTCCGTGATTTCGCAAATTTACTCCTAGGCTTTTCTAGTTTTGGCTTCTTGAAAGTTTTCTACCTTTTCTCGTCTGCTCTTCCTCTTTCCCTTGTAGCCTCTTTCACTTTGTTTCACACTCGAAAAACAACCGAGTGTGAGCTTTCTCTTTTAACGATATTCTCTCTCATCTTCTTCCGTATCTCGCATCTCTAAACACAGTGGACCCTCTAGATCGCTTTCATATTCGTATTATTCGTTTCCTCTATACTATAAAAATTCCGTCGTTTGTTTCTTCCCGTTTTCGACTTTTTAAACCAGCCTTTTCTCTTTTATAACATCTCGTTTGCCATACGTTGTTTCGTACACTCGATCCGTAGACTCGTCTTATATTTTTCAATTTTCTAAGCTTTTTACTTTTAGTTCCTTTTATTTCTCGCCGTCCCATTCTTTCACGTCGTTTCGTCTACCGCTCAAATCCTCTCAGTTTCATCTTGTTCCTCCGGTTTTTTTAATTTCAATTTCCCAACCCCTGATTTTCCCCATTAAACGAACGAAGATCCAAATCCACCAATAAACCGTATAATATGCCATCTCTGGCAGGAGGTTAAGAATACGCAATTCCAGTTGCAAACGTCTAAAACCCAAGTCCCTGCGAAAAACGCCTCTTCTTCCACCTGCACACCCGCCCCTTCGTCTTCTTTCACACTACTCTTCCCTTCCACGATCCCATCTCCTCGTTTCTCATATTTCCGCTCTTCTCCACCCTTCGTTTCTCACCCTTCTATGCACTGCCACGACCAGCCCACCCTCTCCATCCCTCATCGACGTTCTCGTTTCCACCCGCAGAGTCTACTCTCATCCCTCACTCTCAGCCGGTGTCCCAGTGACGTTGCTGCCCCCGCAGGCTACACAGGAAGCGGCGGAACCGACAGGGTGAATCGACAGGGTGGGTCGTGAGGAGAGGAAGGGCCAGGCCGATGTAAGCCAACGATACCAGAGCCGGGCTGACTACGGCGATTACGTTATTCAGAGGAACATGCACGTCCGCGGCAGATCCTCGTTCGCGTGCCCGTTTGTCCCGCGTTTATTCCACGTGACGGCCGACTACGCTGTGCTCGACCTGCTCTCTCTCTCTCTCTCTCTCTCTCTCTCTGATTCACCCCATTAAATTTAATTTCGACGCCGCTGCCGACCCTACTTGCCTCGGATCTCTCTCTGAAACCGGGCCGTCGATTACACACTCAGGGCCGCGTGATCGCCGCTATAATTGCCCGGCCAGGAACCGATACCCGCCCTCATTTGCCGTTTTAAGCACGTAGATGGGATTGCTCACGGTGATCGAAGGCGTAGTTTTGTAATTTAGCTTTCGGGTTGAATCGATACGAGATTGTGTGTACGGTTCTAGTTTTTTCAACAGGGGTAGATCGAGAGTTCGGTCTTGGGCAGAGGATTGCTTTAATCGACGATGGTATTGTCGAACGATCGACTAATTGTTTGATTAGCCGAATAACGCGGTAGTAATCTGACAGATTAGCGTTGTACAAGGTGGTAGAAAATATTCCCGCGTTGGCTGTGGAATCGATTTCAGATATCTAGAGAGATATCCTTCGAGATTTGATGGTTTCTTATGTTGGAAAATTGATAGTTTAATTTTTTGGTTAATCGACTGATTGGTCAAATTGCCTAACTAACTGACAGATTAATCAACGAAACGATAATTTGTTGATATTAGTAACTTGGTAGATCGACTAACGACTAAGCGACTAATTAATTTATATTGCTAATTATTAGCGTATAATTGTGTAATTGGCAGATTAATTGGTTAGCTGGCGTACTGATTCGTGCAGTTAGTTAATTAAGCAATCAGCTAATCAGGTGATAAAACAATGAATCCGACTAGCGATCAACAACAGTCGATAAACAAACCAACGAACTAACGTATCAACGTGATACGAAATCATTTCGCAAATTAATCAAATCATCGACTGACTGACTAACTCCGATGGTTAGCGTTATAATTAGTTACACGATATACCGATTAAATAACTATTTCCTTGATACCAGTTTCACGCTATAATCGTTAATAATTCTCGTGTTAACACTACGATCGATAATAACCTTTGCGATAAAATAAAAAAGGGATTTTCTTCGTAACAATTTTTCACTAACGTGCCTTCCAAGAAAATAGAATCTTAAATTCACTTTCTTTTCGCTAATTTTCGAATTCCATATAGCGGCAGTAGCGATTCCAAAGCGTCGACCGGCAGTGTAGGTATCTGAGAGAACACGAAGCACGTAATTTAGACTGAAACGAAGGAGGAAAAGAGAGACGAAGAATTAATATACACATCATTCATCGGAGCAGCCGCTTTGTCCGTAGACGTCGGCCACGAGCATCGAGCGGAAAATTTTCCGCCATTGGCGACACGATATTTTATTAAACCTGTCGGAACGCCGATCAGAGACGCGGCAGATGTAATCGATTCGGAATCAGTTCCGAGTTCGATGCTCGCCCAGAACCTGCCACATCGTCGCTTCTATTCTTAATCGCACCGTTTCTATTCTTAATTTTCCCTCATCCCCTCGCTTGCTATTACGCGGACCCTTTAGCCCAAAGATTAAGGTTTCATGCGCGCAACACTTTTGCGCGATTAACCCGATCGCTTCCGAGTCGCGCTATTTGTCGAATGGAAAAAATCAATAGAAATTTTGAGATCGTTAAAATGGACTCTTCCGTGTTTTAAATAAAACTATCGCTTTGACGAAAAGGCTTTTTGCCTTTGGCGAGCGCCTCTTATTTTTCAATGTGCGTCAAGTATAGAAAATTGAACTGATAGAGTAGAGAAGCTGTTGGCTTCCGATGACACGGTGCAATTATTTCCACCCTTCGAGAATGCTTGCATCGCTTGCCGAGCTTCCAACACGCCTCAAAGGCACATTGATCGATGACGTTGTTATCTTGCCCCGTACTCACGACGGAGATCGAATGGACATGTATCGCAAAATAAAAGACCGCAGTGTCTAGGTCTTTGTCCATTCGACCAACCTACAGCCATTCGTGATAATGAAAAATAAAATAATTATTTCGAGGGTAAAATTATCTTAAACGCTGGTTGCCGATAAAACGGCGATAAGATCGTCGTATTGGTAATTTCCAGCGATAACCAATTCTAACAAGTAATTTCTACTCTCGTTACGCGAAAACGTAGCTTTGCAAAGACAGCTACGAAATTACGAATTATCGATCGAGCAATCCATAAATTTCTGCGTAAGGTAGACCACCAGAATTTTCAATTCTACTCTCCGTTTAATCCCTAATTTGTATCTTTAATCGCGATGTCGCCTAAACGTTAGAATTTATACCTGAATCGTAAATCTTCGCGAAAGCATAGGTTATCGTATGCAACAATGTGTTTCTACGGTTCAAATTTTCGACCGCCTGTTTGAACGAAATTAGTTGGAGTTTAGCTGCCGTCGTAATAAATCTAATTAACGTGCTGCTAACAAAATTAATTAACCCGTAGCCAGCTGTCAAAGAGACGATTGTCCGTATCTAATAATTAAATCCTAACGAACGAGCGAAGAAAAGAAAGGGAAGAAAACAAATGTACAAAACGTGCGGGATCTGTAAAGAGACGTATCCGTGAAACGATATCGGCTACAGATATTTTTGGCAGACCGTTGCTCCTGCTGATCTAATGATGCGGCCGCCACTGACCGTACATAACCATTACCTAGCCGCAAGATAAAATGACGCCGTCATCGATCAATAATGCTGCTAACGGCAGAACCGAGCAAGGATCCCGTAAAATTGCACGCTCGCTGAATTTCCACGCCGTTCGACCCGATTGCCACTCCAGCGAATTACCTAGAAGCTTGAAAAAATGAGGATTATTTTATTTTATTTAGAATACTTGAATTACCTTACTCACGTAGAATCGCGATTATTTTACGTAATTCAGAAACGCTATTGGAATTAGAAATAGAATTGACACCTTTTCTCGGATATTATTAATTAAAAAACAGAAGGCTTAAGGATAAAAAATCGCGTCGAAGTTTCGAATGAACGCGATAAGAAGGCGAAACGAATAAGGCATATATATTATTACGTATAAAAGTAGAAAATGTTTATATTAAAAAGTAAAAGTGGAAAAACGAAGATCCTTAACGTTATAGGATTTTATGAAAAAAAAAATTCAAGTGAATAGAAACAGATGAAACATGCCAGAAACCGACCCCAACCTTTCGTAAAATCGTGTTCCAGGTACGACTGCGCAGACACTTTACCATCGTACGTGGAGATAACGGTATCATCGATCAATGATATATGTTGTTAAGGTTTCTGAGCTTACGTCTGGACGATAAGCATAGCCCAGGCCGTGTTTCTATCAGCTTTTTGATAAGTGGTGACAAATCGGTAGGTCGGTTCTAACGAGAACGTTCGAATGTTCTCTCGTCCATATGGAAAGAAATCTTTTGAAATTCCGCGATCGTTCGTGCAATGATATACATACGTTTAATTGTGTAGCAGCCGAAAACATACAATAACAACATTTCAAAAATACAATAAATATGTGCTCGTTGTGACATCTTTGCAAATGGAAACAAAGGTTTCTCGTTTGAAATATACGGGGTGTTGGAATTGTTTTACAGGCTGAAACGATCGAATATAGGCGATTTCACAAGCAATTTAATCCCTTGTCTTGTCTCGTCCTATATCGTATTATCGAGTTATATCCGTACGACCGAAATGACTGAAACAAAACTCTAATTTTATCTTGTCCTGTATTCTTCGAGATTAATTTCATCTGGACTACATCGATGAAACGGTATTTCTGATTATTTTAACGAGCACCGTATGCTCAATTTCGTAGATCACCTTGTACGAACGATAACACGATAATACAACGTGGAGAAAGATAAGGATACAGAAAACACAATATCTGGAAACTTTGTGAAATCAAAACGCTTTAATTGTTACAAAGACGAAATACGCGTGTCAGAGTGTACCTCGTTAAGAAAAGTTGGCGAATTTTAATCGCGTACACTTCGCTTAATCGTAAATTGAAGACGAATCGCTTTTATTTCGATTAAGAAAAACGATAATTTCACGTGGCGCGGCCTAAAATTTTGCGTTTATGCAGGACGTACGAAGGACACACGATCTTCGATTCTCAGGAGCACGATATTAAGCATCCTTCCGATTAATTGAGTCATTTCTGATCTTTTCTTTTTTTTCAGTTATTACCACGGCTGCCTATCATAACGTCCTCGTTGCTGTACGAAGTATGACTTTCCATAACCTGTTCTTACCACTCTTGAGGCGTGAAGCGAATGCGGTTTATTTCTTTTTTTATGTAATACTTTTCGTTCCAACATTTTTAATAATTAACGTAATTATACGCCATTAGGATATAAAACGAGAAGTCGTAACCTGATAGAAAGGCGTGAACTCGGATTCGCCAGTCGAAGGAAAATGATCGTTTCCGATTATACCCGTGCATCCAAGGACACGGTGTACATACCGATTTACCATCTTTCGAATTTTAATCACCACAAAATGTATCGCCCAACCTTGTCAGAATCTGGTAAAAATAATCCAGAGTATTTAGCATTTTTTTCATTTTTAACGAATTAATTTACTCTTTCGGATTTACGTTCCACGTCCGATATCTCGAGAATATACGAAATTGAAAACTAAAGAACTGCTATCGAATTTCTCGAAGAGGCTGTCTTCCGACTATCTTACCTTGTACGTATTTCCTATTCTACTTTTTACCATCGTCCGTCCAAACCCTAGTTTTTAAATTCTTCATCAACGCCACCCTTTTGCCTTCATTTTCCATCCAGTGGATAGTACTCGACAGTATTCGTTCTACCTTCCATTAATTTCCCACAGGAAGTTGTTTCTCGAACGTAAAAAGCGAAATTTGGTCTTCGCCATCGTTCGCCATTAGCGACCAACAACTTATTCTGAATTCCTCCAAAGTTCTTTTCCCCTTTCCTTCCCTGATTTCGCCCTATTTTTTTTTCTTTCTCTTTTGTATTTCATCGATAGAATAGATTCTTTGTTTCCATCGGACGTCTTCGCTTATCTCGAAAATCTATCTCTAATCTTTTACCATTTCAAACTCTTTTGCCCTCAATTTCGAAATTTCTCATCTCTCTTTTATATTTCATCGAAGATCAGGAAGACCGATCGCTTCACGGTCGCAACGTAACGCAACGCAACACGACGTAACTTTGTGGATTCGTTAACGAGGACGAACGTTCGAAGATTACAGATTATATTCCGGTTCTGCTAAGCTCTAATCTTGCTCCGCGCATCGTCCAAAAAGTGGACGTACAAAGAGTGGATCCTTGAAAAAAACCAAGAAAGAAATAAAAACAGGACGTGGAGGTATCGACGGATGCTCGTGGGCTGGTTACGAGCTTATAAAGAGGCGATAAACATAACCAGATGCTCCTCTATATCGGCTTCTACGAGCGGCAGACTAGAAGGTCGGTGATGCGGAGGAGGGTGGTTGCCGATGGGAGGACCCACGTGTGCTGGTTTCCCTCGTGCCGGGAAGCGGAGGACACGCGGCATGCAGAGGGGCGTAGAGGAGTACGGGGTTGGTTCTAGGGGGAGAAGAGGGTGGCGGCGGTAGGAGGCCGGCTGGGTTATCGATTATAATCATCGGCGTACGGGCGCCGCGACGGATCCGCAGTCATTAGGGACGCCTGGGCGTCGTTCCACCTTATTCCGACTGCCGGAAGCGAGAGGAGGCAAGCGTTTGAATATCTACGCAACGAGCCGCATAGCGAGTGAACAGCCGCCGCTTGTAGCCGCCTTCTCCTCCTCCTCCTCCTCCTCCTCCTCCTCCTCCTCGTACCGAGCTATTTCTCTTTGAACTCGTTCGAGCGGCTGTTGACCTTCCGCGAAAGAATTTCGCGCGTTCCTCGATGCTCCGCTTAAACTTGCCGCTAGGGGTGGTGGGTTACTAATCGTTTCACCGCCTGATAAGAGAGTCGGAAGTGTCGTTGATTGGAAAAAATTGTTCCGTTAATCTTCCTCTGATCTGAATTGTTTCTTTCGAATGGAACGTAGATACGCGTTCCTTTCCGTATAAAAGTATTCCTTGGCTCTCGGAGAACGAGAATGAAAAATTGTCGAAGAGCAAACGCCAGCTTAATAGATCGTTTCAAATGGAATTTTTTTGCTACGAAAGAGTTCCTTTCGTGGTTTTTTAATCGTTCGGTGAAAGAACAGTTTACCAGGTTTTACTCTTCATCGGGTATCCAGTTTACGATAGCTTGCACGCTCTTCTCCGATATAACTATACTTTCACAATTCGATTCGGATACGACAAATGTTTTCCTTCTGCCGAACAAGGAATTGTCCACCCGCCACGGCATTGTCGTAAAACTCTAGGTTTTTCTCAGCAGCGAAATATTACATTGATCGATCATCCTTAGCCAAATAATCCAGCCACTAAACGAACATGCACGTTTCCCCCTCGTAATCTAACCACGAAAAGCGCAGCGAAGCTTCCATCGAACGTTTCCCACGAATCGCCGCGCCGAGGTTCGGTTATCCGAAACGGCATATCGTGGCGCGGGTGCTCGATAGAACGACGTTTCGCCGCTAATGAGCAGTTATTAATCGGTCGGTTCCCATATTCGCTGATCGAGAAATTTCTCGCGAGGCCTGCGGGTGTGGGAAGCCAGCACAAAGCCCGACGAAAGAATATCGATTATCGAGCAGAGTGTCCGACTTTGTCGAATACTCGTCGAGAAATTTGGCATATTTGTACAGCGAACAGGCGGAGCTAGCCTCCGTTCGAATATTTATGCCAAACGGCATTTCCGCGTAAACAAAAGTCGCCTCGTGGTTGTACCATCGCGTTCGGCTCGGCAAAGCCGAGGGCGGAAAAAGGGCCGCGCGCGTGTTGACCTTCGTCGAAAACGAGCCAGGAATATTTATCGATTATCAAAGTTTAATAATCTGCATAACGAGCTCCCCGTTTCTCGCCGTTATTTTCTTCCCCTGCTTCGTCACCGCCACCCTCTCCCTCTCTAGAGAGAGTCGAGTCACCGTGATCGAGATCACGTGTGTAACTTTCACCCGATATTATTTTAAGCGCTTTTAACGAAACGCTCTCTCCCCCTCTGCCCGATAATAACGAGCGCGAACGCCAGGCTACGTTTCAGCGGCCGCTGACTAATTACACCGGCTCCATTAATGACCGCCGCCCGATTCCGAGCGAACTTCCAGCAATAAATATCCCTGTCCCACGAGCTACGAACGCGTTCTGCGTTCTCGCCCCAGAAACTGATTTTCGCGTTCACGCTGCTTCCACTCTGTATATACAGACGTTCGAAGATTTTTTACTCTTTTGCACATTTTCCAGAATTTCGGTGGTCGAGGTCCGACTAAGTTGGAGTAAATGGGCTGATAAATTGAAGGGTTGCAGATACGTCTAGGTCGAGGATGGGGCTTAATACTAGCTCCGCTGTCGGTGGTTTTTTTCCGACCCAGGAATTAGTTTCCTTAATTTTCCACGGTACCGAGGTCCCTGCTGTATTCCGCGGCTACTTTCAAACACGTACGTATGAAACAACGCTCGAAGAATATTATAATTGTTAGAAATACACGAATTCTCGGACGAAGAGGAAGGAATACGATTTGGCAAGAAATCCATAATGAGTCGTCCGGGATTCGCTTCACGCGAGAGACTCAAATTCTGCTCGCGTCAAAAACAATACACCCGATAAACCACAAAGATCCTCGGCCTATAACCCAGAATAAGCAGCAATTCCAACGATAAATATTCCTCAAATCCGGACTTACGAAACTAGCCTGTCCAGCCAGTTCCTTTCCTCTCGCCACGCAAAGTACCCGGAAGATACAGTTAATAACCCAGAAACCGGACGGGAAGAGATAGCGAGGCGTCCCAATCTCGTCGAATTCGAGCACACGGATCATCCACTATCGCAAACAACCGGGCCAGCCTTCGCTAAAACTCCCGCCGGACTTCCATAATTATTCCACGGACGATTCCGCCGGAGTCGGGCTGTTTTCCCGCAGGAGACGATCCCACGGTGCCGATAGGATCGATCGTCTCGGTGTTTGGCAAACGGAGAGACGCTAGCGCGACTCGTGGTCCGTGTGGACGAGGCGCGCAGTTTAGGCAATAAACCCGGAACCGTGGCCGCTCGTCACGCAATAAACTCCGCACTACGTCTTCCAAACAATAGGACATTCTGGAAGCGTTACACGCAACGCTTGGCATCGACACGGACCCTGGATCAGCCGTTTGCCAGTAACGCTCGTGGTCGCCTCTAGGAACGCGATCAATCTTCCCTTTTATTCCGACGAGGTCCGCGAAACGTTGCTCCCGCGAGTCGCCGTTGGCGTCGCGACGACCGCCTGCACTTGCCAAGGGATATCTAGAACGGTGCACCACCAAGGGAAGGAGGTTCCTCGAGCATCGTGTCGGAGATGTTGAAGTACCCGATGGGAGAAGATGGAGGAGGATTACTTTGGTGCGATTGGTTGTTTTTGGACGAGGAAAGAGGTGCTCTTATAGGTGTGATTAATGACTGGCGGAAGCGGAGACCGGCTGATTCAGTGGCTAAAGTTGAAGTTTGCTTCGTGCTGAAGGGTATTGTAAATATGGGAATTTGGTGTGAAACGTCGAGAATTAGAGAGGGGCCAGAAAGGACCAAGTGTCTCAGTTGAGAATATAAAAGAAGAAGCTAAAAAGGTGTCGACAGAAAATAATCGCAGAAAGGAAATTCCCTGTTACGTTATTCTCGTATCGCGTAGTTATTGATTTTTCCCTAACATATATTCTTATAACATCGATATAACGAATAACAGTCGGATGGCCTGCTACCATATACCCCGAACCAGCAAATTAATTTCTACGTTAAAATCTGCAGCGAAGGGACCGTGTTGCATCAACACGATCATTGCAAAACGTAGAAACGAATAAGTACGCTTTCACGTAAAAATTCAAGCTCTGCAGAAATCTACATCCGTAAACGGAGGTAAACCGATACTAATCAGATGCAACGAGGGTTTAACACGATCGTTGAACATAGAAATATCGGAGAACGTTTCGCATGTATTATAAAGCACTCGGTTCCCAGCTGGAACAGTTCTCGCTGGGACCGCGAGTCACGCCACGTGAAATTTCACCGTCTGTCGCTTCGTTTGCCCCGCTAATTCCCTCGCCGTGATCGTAACACGCAGCGGTGGCGGTGGAGGCGGCGGCAGCTCGACCGGGGGGACTTGAAAATTTCAACAGAAGTTTTTCTGGGTCGTGATTGATCGAGTGCACGCGTCGCTCTTACTAAAAATATTCCCGCCGTCGTGTCAGCGCGTTGCCCGAAACGGCTCGCTTTATACCCGATCATTAACCGTAATAAGCTTTAATGCCGTTAACTTTTTACGAGGTGACGTCTTTCCGTCGTCGTCGAAGGGCCAGCCACGGGATTAATCCAATCCGAATGTTTATGCCATCGATCGATGACGTTACAAAGTATCCACTATCGATCGCGGAATCGGGATAAGCGTCACTCAGCCGGATTGAAGGTATCGATCCTTGGACAAACTCGACACGTTCCCTCGCGGTCTTCGTCTTTCCGAATACTCTCGTGCATGAAAGGGTTTTGGACGGTTAAGCGGCGGGAAATTAGGTTGAGGTGAACAAGTTTTACTTTATATTTTTAAGCTGGGTGTAAAGATCGAAGAACAGTTTGGAATTATCGTTGATCGATTAATTTTTTAACGCTACAGAGGGAAATACGCGACTGGAAATCTGCTTTTCCAAATAAATATTGGTTATTATTCCGTGGAATAACATCAGTAAACTGTAACGATATTCTGCTAAATACGAAGGAAGATTTACATTTTTCTAAAGCAGTCTAACTTTCTATCACCGTATCCTCGAGCAAAACATTATAACCTCCGCACAAGAAGGAAAAAAAAGGAAGAAACGGAAGAAGAAAAAAGAGAAAGAAAAATAACGGCCTTACCCCTGCTAAATAGCGTGACCCACGCGACACACAGCACGTTAAAGAACCCCGATCCCGTGACCACAAAATTCTGCCGCGCCCCGAGAACGCTTGAAAACCGTGCAAAGCTCGCAATATAAATTACCCATATCGCGTCCCCGTATTCCAGTCGCCACTAAACTGCCAGTCCCCAACTATTTCCCCTGGTTTCCCGGCGCGCATCACCCATCACCAGGGGTTGTTCGTTCGACCCTCGCCGTCACGAGCCGGCTTAGGTGGGCGGTGCCCTTGCCCAGCACCGCGAAAACAAACGAATTTTTAATTGATCACCTGCTAATGAGTCGGCTGTCGAGAAGTAACAAGAGAGAGAGAAAGAGAGAGAAAGAGAGAGAGAGAAGAGAAGCCTACGTTCAGGAACGTGGCTCTCAAGTAGGAAAGGGAAAAGGACGAGAGAGAGAAGGGCAGAGGTTAGGTCTAGGGTCGAGGGTGGAAGGCGAAGAGAACACGAGAAAAGAAAAGGAAAGGAAAAAGCTGCGTGGCAGACGGTTGAAACTTCATCATCGACCGTTCCGAGTCTTCGACGAACGATGGCTGGAGGAGAAGTTGGTAACGCGGGGGCGGTCGAAAGGGTGAGTTCAGACGCGTTAACCCTTCCGCATCGCTTCGGCTCCAAGTTGCAGAATTCTTAGTTTCTTCGGAGAAGTTAACGTAAGTGTGTTAACTTCGACTCGCTTGCGGCGATCCGGAGTTTGTCACGCGTTTTAAGTGCGAAGGAATTTTGGTTTGTTAATTACGACGAGCTTTAAGTGTTCAGCGGTATACGTTGAAGCGATTCGTTCCGATATTTTGGAATTCTTACTGTTCAACGTTTGTTATCGTTGCTACGCGATATGAAAATTCTAATTTCTTTCGTAACGAAATATCGTTGCCGAGGAAGAGACAGCGTTACTGTAACTTGCAAACATTTTCCTAGAATATTAAATTATCGCATTTCGAGGTACGTCCGAGAGATACTCCGACTAGACTCGCGTTTGCTACGAACTCGATTCCTACCGATGTATTTCAGAAAGACAAATGCGTTGGAATTCCTGGCTGACTCCATCTCGCTATTCTAAAAACGAACAAACCTCCATGGTCAAACCGACGTTCTACTATAATCCACCTCACCCGGTATATCGTAATGTAACGCGAAACAGAAAGAGCGGAGACTGGAGGGGGAAAGGAAGGACGGTTTCCTCCTCTAACGAAACTTTTTTTCCCGGCGCAGATTTACACGGGCATGCGTTAACGAGCGGCACACCGGTGTAATAATTAGTGGCACTATATACCGTGACTCGCAAGCGGCCGGGTTCACGCGCACACGCACGCCTACGTACGTATGTACGTGTGTGTGTGTGTGTGTGTGTGTATATATATACATATTATATACAGACATAGTTACAGACACACGTATACACACATAGACAGACCATGGTACGGAATTTCCAGGCCGATTATCAGCGTCCTGTCGGGAACGGGCCACCGAGGATCGTGGCTCCGCTCGAATATCGATTCCTCGAGCTTATCGGTCCGCTTGCATACCCTCCACTCTGGTAGACCCACGTCGCGCCCCACTTTTTTTTCCTCTTTATCCCTGCTGCCTCAACCGACTTCGTTTTTGCCCTTCGACGATGCTTCCGTGAGGTTTTCGAAGGTCCTCTCTCCGGGGAGAGCTAAAATAACGCCAGTTCGTCAGGGACGAACTGTTCGTTTTCGTTGGGTCCTCCCCCGTCCTTCGTCCGCCTGTTTCCTTCGTTTCTCTCCCCGTTGTCCATTCTTTTCCCTCCCTTCGCTCGTTTACTTTTGCCCGTTCCTTGCTCGACGCGCTCCCAGGGTTTAGATATTTATAAGCGAGCAAGGCTCGCGCCAAGGCAACCGAAGGAAAAACCGGTGGTGCCGCGTTGAAATACGACACGATGCACCGGGACGCGACCGGCAACTTTCGAAATGCCTCCTTCGAGAGGCGTAATTGGAGGGTAATGGCGGCAAGAAAGCGCCGGGCAGGAGAAGCGAAAGTATCTCTCGTTCGCGGCCAGACTACTCGCTCGAAAGCGACGATTAACCCTTTAAGTACGCGCGTCCGGTGAAATGTCAGCTTGATTACGGAATATCTCTGGTTTACGTGTGTATGTAATATATAGGGCGAAAACTAGACCCACCAATACTGTGCGATGTGTTCCAAAGTTATAGAAATATACAAAGTATCCAAGGTATTAATCGTTGCAGTAAGAGAAGACCAATCGTCGTAGTAGCTAAAGGACCAAGGAACCCGAGAATGTTCCCGTTTGGAAACGGATAGCCGGATTCCCGTTTAGTATTCAGAGATGTTCGTTGTGGGTGTTTGATTGTGATTGGGAGTAGATTTAGAAAGGAAGGTCTGAAAGAAAGGGAGCAGTAGATTAAAGTGGAGTAGAAAGAATCGGGAAATACGTAAGTAAATCTATGTACACTTGGCTAAAGTAGAAAATGGAAATGAAAGAACGATGTGCAAATGTTGAAAGAATATATTAATCGAATGAGAAAAGACTTCATAGGCGATTTTACCATCTTTGATTTACATAGAACAAAGTCTATCGATTTTTGCTTTAAAAAAACTGTTATTCTAGTCTAGTTGTCGCAACGATGCTGCTTTGCAATTAGATGAAGTTCCATACATTTTGATTTTGCTATCGGTTTGTTCATCGATGGTGGCACCAAACCAAAAACCAAAGGTATTTTAATAAATCGAGAACGCTAAAGGTATCGCTGCATATTTTAGCAAAGATAAAAATGTTGCCTACGAAAGGCCGACTTTTTATCTGCCTAAATTTTTCATACAATTTTACACATTTTCATTTATCCATCGATCGAATCTTAAAAACGCGAGCGTATAATACGCGATACCAACAATAATTTCGCACCGGCAGAGTATCGATCTATCGCCCTTTGGAACGCTTTAATCGCACCGTCCATTTCTGCGTGAATTTTTTAAAAGCGTATTTTTTCCCCCTTTTTTTTTTTTTTGAAAAGCCACCACGCTTCGGGAAAACAGCAACGCCCACAAATATTTACAAAATCGCAGCTGCTCAGAGCTGTTCACACGAAAAGACCTCTCCACCGCGCGAGAACCTGCCCCACAAACAATACCCATTTTCCCCTCTATCGATCTACCTTGTAACCAACATTAAAAACCGGAAAAAAGGAGAAATGTAAAAAAGTAGCAAAATATAAAGGAATCGCGTACTTTTTTCAATCGATGTACACGTATAATTTAGAAATCGTAACTCGCGATCGTAACCCTGAGTCGTGCTATGTCGCAGCAAACGGCTAATATTTTATGGAGGAGTTACCGAAACATTTTGCTCCACTTTACCGTATTTGCTTCGCGAAAAATCATATAAAATCGCGTAAATCTTCGATTTCTCTAAACCGGTTGCTAATCTCGAGAACGCGTACATTTATAAACGTGGCACGAAGAACGTGAATCGATTAATCGTGTCGCAATTTCGAGCGAAATGGCGTGTTTTAAGGTTTCTGCGTCTCGGCCTGCCATCGTCGACCTCTGAATTTCGATTTGGAGAAATCTTATCTGGCGACGTAGCCTGCTGTACCTACTCCCCACCTTCTACGCAACTTTTCCGGCTGAAAAAGCGACATTGTCGGGGCAAAATATCCGCGTCTCGTTTCCCGCGGAGCTAACTAAACCTTTGACGGCTAATTATTTCGCTTAATTAAAGTGAAACCCGATGCGAACCCCGTCGGAAATTAAACAACGTTTTCGTAATCGAGCCCCCTAGCCATCTCTTCCACGGCCCTCGTCTTCTACCTGGATTTATTTACCGGCGTAATCGCTCAGTTTGCGACCTCACCATCGTTACACTCCACATTTTCCGATATGGCCGCTCCATACGTTTATCGTTCCAGCGAATTAATAATTTCCTCCTTGTTCACCCTGTACGTTTTCTTCTTTTAGTTTGGTTTGTTCCAATGGCTTGTCGGACGGGTCTCGGTTACGCGAATTTTTATGGATTAACGTTCTATCAACGCCGGATTAAAAGCGTTCCGTCGCGGATACCGGTTCGATTAGAGCGAGTTGCGGCGAAAATTTCTTGTTTGAGGCAGATTTTGTCCTTTGTGCACCGAGCGATGGACCAGCACTTTTTGGTCTAGGTTTTCGCTCCGCGTTATTTTTTTATGTTATTCATGCGTGGGATTCTTTAATTGATAAAAAGAGAAAAAAGAACGCTCGTTGTTAACTTCGTAACGTTAAATTTGATATTCGAAATGAAAACAGGAATATTCTATACGTGTAGAACGATTTTCAATGGGATACTTTCGACAGAAGGTATTATTATATTCGATAACGCGATGACGTATGGTTAACGTACGATATGTTTATTAAATATAGACAAATTTATTACCGGATTCTTTCTATTGAAAGACGTTATCGATGACTTGCACGACGTCGCCAATAATCCTAATTTCGTTGCGATCGATCTATTGAAATCATTCGTCTATTCTTGCGACCTAACTTCCATCCGAAAACCACCGTTCTCTCGTAATAATGCGTCTTAACGTGCCCATTGCACGAACGATCGCACGTCCCCGTTGACATCGGGCGTACAAGGCTCAATTACTTTTGCTCGGTACCGCGATGAGCGCGCGTTGCCGCATAATATGTCAGCGTAATAACACCTTGACACGTTACACGCTCGCGATCAGCACGAGCTGTGCGAGTCCCGTTGCGATCGCGCTAATATCCAACCATCGCGAAATAAACTGCATTTAATTACACGCGCGTACATCGCTCGCCCCATCCTCTCGATCCCTCCGCCCCCGGCCACGTTCGAATCGCGTAGCTGGCGGCGGCAGTAGCAGCATTGGAAACGGGTATTTATTTCCACACGGAAGAAAGAGAAACAGTAGGCCGCAGGGAAGCATCAGCCCTCCTCCAACTCGCCAGCCCATGGATCCTGGATGTTCATCCATTAATCCTGCGAGCAAAACGATGCAACGCGTCCCACACCGGCGGCGGCGGCGGCGCCGTCGACGATGGGAACCCTTCTTGGTTCTCTTGGATGCCGGCCGAGTTATTAATGAGTTAACAGGATTTCCTCCGGTCGGAAAATACGCCGGGAAAAGCCTCCGGAGGATTTGGATTTCGGGTCGAGAAGCCAACGATCTTCTTCCTCTCTCTCTCTCTCTCTCTCCCTCTCTCTCTTTCTCTCTTCCTTTCGCTGCCTTTCTGTCGTTCACGACCCGTTCATTCCGTGTTCCATGCCGGTGTATGCGTGCGCCGCGCCGCGCCGGAACGATCACCGGTGTGCACGAGAGCGCGTCCAATTGATTGCCTCGAGAAGGTAGTTTGTGAAAAATTTAGCCGCTCGCTGGATATGGGTCGAGGGAACCTGGCTCCAACTACCGAGAGATTCCGCGGATCTTTCGGAAATACAACAGCCTGGAAGGAACGATTCTACGGTTGCTGGGTGGATTGGCTTCAGACATGGAGAAGCACTTTTTTTTTCCTTTTTTTAAGTAAAATCAGCCAATCAGAAGATTTTGTTATTGATTGTAGACGTTGGACGAAAATGGGGACAAAAGTAGACGCGGTTTGTTAATCGACGATTAAGATACAGTTGCGAATGAAAATGATTCTGATCGATAAGTATTTTCTAGGTTGGCTTTTAGAATCTTAGGTTTATCGTTTCTAAGACCTCGTAGTTCGTTGCTCGACGAAACAGAGTCATTTGTCACTGGAGAATTTCGAATAGCATTTTACCATTTTTAATACGCCATTAAATTAACGAAGATCGTACATTAATTTTTCCTATCGCGTTCGTACGCAACGTGGCACGATTTCCTTGGAATATCGAATGTGTGCACGTACACACACATTTAAAGCACGAACCACCGAGCCGACATTCTTTCGCATCGTGTCTACGTTCGACCAATCCAATCCAGGTTATAGAAGGCTCGACTGAAATTATCGAGAAGACTGGACGTTCCGCGAAAAACGGAACGAACTACGTAGATTCGGAACGAGGGTTTAGTCATCGCTTTCTAAGCGGCTTCCGTGCCGATTCGAGGCTCTATAGAGATCAGGGAATACGTTGAGACCCGGTGGTTCCAGCCAAGGATCGATATATCGGCATAGCCTCTATTGCGAGAGGCTAATCGCCCGGTCTCAAACTCGTACTACCTTTCGCGATCATCATTTCGAACACGGTTTCAAAAATACCCCGTCTAGAACATTCTATATACCGTGAAAATATCTTTTTTATCTGTAAGATTTCCTGTATAAATGAATATTATCAAAATCCGAAAGGGTTGTACTATTCCCCTGAAAACGACGTTAATAAATTCCACTGAAATTGGAAGAAAATGTTTATACATCCATTTGCTTTACAATCCTACAAATTAGAATATCGATTCAACTTCATTCTTCGACAGAATCATATTTTTATCTACTGACTAAAATTTCATTCGGTCTACTTAGAGAACATTAGGAAAAGCAGACCCATAAAATACTTTTTTTCGTGATGCAATCTAGGAAACCGAGTGTTAGATCAATCTCATTTCCGAATTCTTTTTCCCAAACCCATGGCTTTCCGTAAGAAAAGCCCGTTGCTCGTTCCCTTCTCTTTTTCTTGCTCACTCTGCTCATCGACAAATTTCCAATCCCCATTACCGGACGAAAATTCGTATTTGAAAGCCGGCGCTCGTCGACGCCCTCGATGTCGCCGCCGTTTTCCAAACGATCCTCCGATTTCCTATCGTCGGCAGAGGCGAGCGCTCGACGGAGGTGGAACGCGTGCTATCGGGGAAGAGAGAGCAGGAAGAAAAAACGGCCCATAAATATTTATACAACGCGCTGGTAGCCAGGCCGCGAACGCGAGCCCCGCTGCATCGATATAATTCACGGTTATCGATCGAACGCGCCGGAAACGCGTTTCTTCCCCGCAATCCGCTTATCGCCGCGACACCAGATAGGAAAGGCGCGCGCGATGCCCGACGTCGCGTCGTCGAAAGATGCCGACCGATTCGTTCAACCTGTTGCAAGGCCATTAACATCGACCCTACGTGTCCTCCATCGATTCAACCGACATGCAGCACGGCTACCGTTCTCGCTGGGTGTGGCGGCCGACCTCAGAAAACCGGAAAAAGAGAAAGCGACCGAGCCGGAACGAAAAGCGGACCGGTGGCCACCAGAAATCGGCACGCGACGCTCGAAACACGCGCTCCCGCTCGAATCGCTCCACCATTTCTGACACTCGCGGGGGAACCGCCTTCCCTTTTTCGCCAAATCATTCTTTTCCATTTATTTTTTGTTCTCTTTTTTTCTTTTTCGTTTTTTTTAACTTTCTCACGGTGAAGTACATTCCTTGTTCTTTATTCCGTCTTCAAAATTCGCAACATTAGAGTACCATGTTACGCTGATGTTGAACGTTCGATCAGCAAATTAGTGCGACGATGCAGGAACAAATTCAGCGGAAAGACGGCAAGTTACTAGAAAATTTCTAATAAATTTCCCCGACGTAATCAAGCGAACTTCATTATCGAAATGCTTCGGCAAATCGAAAGAGTTTTTCTTAAGCAACAAACGTCCTTCGACTGACAAGAGTTCCTCCACGGATACCAAATTCATCGGAACATCCATTATTGTGATTACATACATCAATGCTCTCTCATGATTAGTTTGCAGGCACACCTGTCTGCGTATTAATCCAGCGTTTGATACCGCGCTATGTGCTCGTACGTACGTGGCATAATTATCGTCCAAGAATTTCCATCCTAACGTCATCCGCATATATATACCAAGAGTCTGGATTTCCGATTTCGATTTATAACGATGGCAGAAAAATTGAGGATGAAAAGCACGCGGCTTACGTTCGAGACGATAACATCGATCGTGGTTCCGGTAACGATACCAGTTCCGATTCAAGATAAAATTAGGGTCACTTTCGATCGATACCACCAAGTGGCAGAGTCAGAGAACTGCCGTTGATCGCGATCGAAGGTGAAATTAGCGTCACTCGCGATTGATAGTAGCGAGTAGCGAATCGTACGGAGCAGTCCAGTGCCGATTGTGATCGCAGGCCGTAGGTTAAATTAGTCCTTGGTTCGATCGATACTAACAAACGACAGAGTCCTATAAGAACCGGTAGCTACTTCTGCACGCAGATGGAACCGCTGGCGTATAACGTTTGTTAAAGAACAATCTGCAAAGGGGAATTGCACGTTGTCGAAGTAATCGGGCAAACGTAAGATAACGAGGTTGTTAATTTACGAATGAGATTAGCGGTTATTTCTGATCTTAAAAATTCATATAAATTCTATTCGAACGATATGAAAGTGGGAAAAAATTAATGCCGCAACAAAATTGACGTACAAATTATTGTAGCTAAATCAACGTAAACTAATTTTCTTCGTTTCAAAGCATCGTAAACCTGTTAAATCGTAAATGTTCGAATTTCGCGAAATTATTTCATATACAAAAAACGTCTAAAATGTAAAGAGTCGAGCATGCCTGCTATGCTGATAATCCAGTGCACGTAACGCGATAAATGTCAGCAGCGGCATGACCAAAACGTACAAACATTCTAACCATCGTACCGCAATAAATTACGAGACACCCTCGTCGCGCACCTCTGACGACCCTTTGCATCGAGCCATCATGCACAAGCTCGTCAGCGAGCGACTCGTCGAGTCGGAAAGCGCCCCTTATTAGTATCTCGTGCGCGATCTCTGTCGCATGCGATGTCCCGATTAATCAGCCCCAGCCACGTACCCAAAACGAGCAAAGATATCGACTCGATAATCCGAAGTAGCGTGGAGAAGCGTGCGACGCGGTCGCGCGAGCGTGACTTGCGATCAGCCGGAAAATCAGACCGTGTACCCTCCGCCGTCCTGCCACTCTGTGCCCCCCCGCGCGATACCTTCTAGCCACTGTTTGTGAATGAGGAAGGGATAATGATTATAATAATAATAAGAGAGCCACCCCTGGGCGGCGTATCATAGACGACGACCTATTACGCGAAACACGACACCGGCGCCGGTCCGAGGTTGGAACCACTTGTAAAAGCGAGCGAGAGGATCGAGCGTCGATGCGGCCCGATGGGTAGAGGAGGAGGCAAGCTAAAGCTATGGGAGAGAAACGATAGAAAACGGGAACAAGCGAGAGAAAAGGATCGGCCGCAGGCGAGAGAAGAGGACGAGGCGAAACAGAAACGGGCGAAACAGAAAGAGAGGGTGTGCAGAGGGGTTGGAGAGGGCCACCGCGCCACCGGTGGTGAAACAGAACGGGGCAAAAAGAACGCCGAGAACGAGCTGGCTGGCTGGCTGGCTGGTTGGTTGGCGCGGGGCGGCAAGACGCCGGGAAACGAAAGAGCGAGAGAGGGTGGTAGTGGTAGCCGTATAGCTGGAACACGCTCGAGGGAGCCAGGCTAACGGAGGAGCAGGAGGAACAGCAGCGGCAATGGCAGCACGAGGAAGAGGCTAGAGAGGAGAGAGAAGAGAAGAGAGGAGAGGAGAGGAGAGGAGAGGAGAGGAGAGAGGGCACCGACGAAACGAGAGGAAACGAAATGCACGGGGATATATATCGAGGGTACGAGGGACGTTGAACGAGGCCAGGGGAGAGGGGCCAGGAATTCTGACTGTGGATGCGAAAGAGCCGGTACCGCTCTCTCTGTGGTGTGCAAAACTTCCTTGCGATGCACCGAGACCGAGAGCAGCACGGTTGAACGAGAGAGCGAGTGAACGATGAAAAAGGGAAAGAGGAAGAGAGGCGCACTGAGAAAAAGAGGGAAACCGAAAGAGAGAGACGAGACCCGACCGAGAGAGTCAGGAACGGGAACGGAACGGTGGATGGGGTGGACGTGGGAAAGGGGTTGAGGAGGATAGGAGGGAGGGTGTCGAGTATCAGGCAAAGAGGGAGCGAAAGCAAGAGAGAGAGAGAGAGAGAGAGAGAGAAAGCAAAGGACGGTGAAAGGAGACGGAAGATGAAATCGTAACCTGGCTCTGGATGAGAGCCAGCATGAAACCCATGGTGTGTGCGAAACTCCCCGTGAGAGAATGGGGGGAAAAGACAGCCGCGCCGGCCGAGATAGCCCACGCACGCAGTCAGAAAAGAAAGAAATCGGTGAAACCAACAGACGAGAGGAAGAGAGAACGAACGAGAAGAGACGCTTGTTTGCCGGTATCGTAATCAATGGGTTAGGAGGATTTCAGCGAGCAGCAACCTCTAGTCTCGCGAACAAACCAGCTATCGCTGTGTCTCTTTCCCATCATGGACCAGGCCGTTCGTCCGTCTTTGTCGGAGAGCATCGGTTTTGGTACATGGGACGTCCCGTTATTGGGTAGCCCAGCCCGCAACGCCGGATTTATTTTGTTTATTTATTTATTGATTTATTTGGAATGATTTCGCCGGTCATTACCGGTCGATTGCAGGATATTATCTGCATGATAATGGGCCGTGCAAACGTTCCGGACGGTGGGCTTCATTTATCCGGCCGATAATGAGCAAGGAATCTGCGGTTTGAAATCGTATTAACCCCCCTTTCGAACGTGTCGAGCCCATTTTTCCCGTAGTTCCAATGTAGCCGAGTATTATATTGTAATATATCGAAATTGTCTTGGTGAATTGAATAGAATTAATCGAGTAAGTACTCGCGGTTCCAGCGAAATCTGTTCGCGAACAACGCGACGCTTGCCTGTATTTGGAAAAATATATATTTTAGTATTACCCCAACTTAGGCGAATGTGACCAAGATTATCTTCGAAATCCTCGAAAGCTACAGGGACGAGTCGTATCTTTGAAAATTTTGTATCCTTACTTTCGACAACTTTAACTCTTCGATCGGAGATAGAAGACGACTCTTCTGAAATTACGATAGTAATCTGTTCCTTCATTGAAACCTAGTTAAGATCTCTGACGCGACGTTATATGGTCGACGTCATCCACGTACATAATACATATATATCTGCAGCCGAACGGATTAGATAGCTGTGGAACGGAACTTTGTTAATTAGTCAGGAGTTTTCAACGGAAATCGTGGCAGACGCGAATAAGATAAATGTATTTGTCGAAAGATGTAAATTGCAAGAATATAAAATACGAAGAAATTCGAGTGGAATTTTCTAATCCACCCGTACATTTGTTAGAATTAGATCAATTTTGATTCTTTTCCATTTCACGATTTCCTAAGGATCCAAAATCAACCTGCTCGATTTGCAAACTCTCTGTTCGTTAACGAGCTTGCATTCGGTCGGCGTTCACTTTTACGGGAAAGGGTTGAAAGGGAACTCCGTCCAGGCTCTGGTACAAAAGGGTGAGGAGTCGGCCAAGGAACGATGTAAATTTAAGCAGGCGAAAAGCGATACGCGCGCAATGGTGTGACATTCAAACGTTCGATGCTCCAGCGACCTTAAAGCGTAATGGTTTTACGGTACGTCAAAGCTGGAAGAGTACCGGAACTGTCCGGGGTGAAAATGGGGGTGGCTACAGAGAATCGAGGTTGCTCGTAGGGGGTTTTCGCTCTGACGGGGCCATTACACCCTTGATTTCATTACGGCAGCCTTGCTAGTCAACTGCAATCTCTCCTTCTGCCGCGCTCACACCCTCGTCTTTTCGTTCCATCCCCGATATTTCTCTTGGCTCCGCTGCTCCCTCGTTCTACCCCTTTTCGCTCGCCATTCTTGATTTCGCCGTTTTTCTCTCGTAACGTTGCCCTTTTGCCCTTTTTCCTTCTCTTCCAGCCGATTCCTCGTCCGTTTCTTTTCCCTTTACTCGACGTTCTTACTCGTTACTTCTCCCACTATGATTCTTCTCCTCTTCTTTTTATTTTTAATAATTTATATCACTCACTTACCCGCCACATCCTCTTCCCTCTTCCCTCGTATCTTTTCACATTTCCAACCTATCGTTAACTTGTACTTCTATTCGACCTACATCCGTCTCCCATTCTTTTATCCCCTTTTTTTATCGGTCAAACTCTTTAACTTCTCTTCGACTTTTCCACCTCTTCCGCCCGTTTCATTCACCACACATTCTAGCCATCTATATATCCCCCATTCTACACTTTCGCCCTTCCCGTTTCATCCCTCTTTCTCCAACCCTTCCTCCGCCATACCGTCATCCACCGCCTACACCCACCCTCTCTTGATATTCCACGCCTCGAGTCATCCAGCCGCCTCATCGTTATTCTTCGCTCGCTCGCTTCTTCTTCTTCTTCCTCGCCACCTCCTCTCCCCGACCTGTCTTCTCATCCTTTTCCCAGTCTCCTTCTCCCTCTACCCTCTGCTCGTCCTATCCGCCGTCCATATCGGGTCTCCGTTACGAAATTCGTTTACCGAGCGGCTAAGATCACCGCGCGATTTTCCGCCACCGTTCTCTCCTTCGCTTCTCCGCCCTTCTTTCCCCTCGTCCCTCCAACCAGTTCCAGGGGCGCAAATTGGACGATGAAGTTTTTACGAGGAGTGTTGACAGTTCGCCCGGGCGCGGGCGTCGCTCAGCCCGGCTCGAAGCGAGACGGCTTAATTGTAAACCTCGACCGGAGTCCCGTCGCCATCGACGCCGAGGGAACGATCGGAAATTGGATGGCCTCCGTTGGAGGGAGCCGTCCCACAGCCCACGGCTAGATTGAAATCATAGGCCACCCCGGTTCGCGTCGCGCTATCGGCGTCGGGTTAATCCGTCGAGCTCCGCCGATATTTATCTTGTCGAGTTCGCCCCGACAACTTGGAGCGCGCGCACGATCGCTTGATTGACTGCAGCCGAGTCGTGCGTCGGGCCTCGCAGCCAATTTGCATGAGTATTAGGAGATAATTGATAGAGAGGGCCGGATGAAGCGTGAAACGAACGCGAGACCTGCTGCTCCTCGCCGCTCGCACCGGATATGGCTGTGATTGCCAAGATTTCGAGGCTAATTAAATCGTTGACTACAGGCATGTCCGTGGTATTACGGAAAACACTGTTGCGGTCGAGAAGTTTTTTACGATCGCGAGTCGACGTACGTCGAAGCAAAGTGTACGCGATACGTCATTTTTAGAAATATTCCGATATAGTTGCCAAGATAATTTTTAACTATAATAAGTCAATAAGGGCAAGTACGGCGTTGACAATTCGATAAATACGATTGAAGGTAAGACGTCGAAAGGTTTGCTATCGAGAAATCGGACGATGCAAGAAGAATATGAACGAAGAAAAGAAAGATTTCCGGTAAAATATATTTTCATTTTTTCCATCCGCGGTTTAGTTGGCACTTGCGATCGTAATGCTGTCTTGCGATAGCCTTAAAAGCTAAAATAAACTATTCGGGCACTTAAAACTTTTCACGCCGTATCCTAGTGATATTTACATCCTTTCCTATCAAAAACATCCTTTTTTATCTTTACGGCATTTACGTCGTTTATCGTTTCAACTCTTGACTCGTGCTCGGAAACTTCCAAAGAGTACATAATCCTATCTTTATTGGTCGTGCTTGAAAAAGGACATCAAATATCGTAATTATTTCTCTCGAACGTAAGGATATACGCATTACGCGCGCACCGATGCGTGCAAAGAGTAGCGATTCTTTTATCTAATTCATTATTCGATCAACCATTTCGTTGGAACGTTGATTTCTAGACCGCAATAGCGGTTCATAGAACGTTACCGTGAATTTCACTAGCTTTTGCCGCAGCAATAACTGCATCATTTCAGCTCGCAAATTCGCGGACAATTGCCACGGTGAACGCGAATTTCTGTAATCGGCATTTTAAACGATCGTAAAAGGCAGACCCCGGTTTAATTGCGAACAACGATACGCTTTGCGTGAACGTCGAATTAATTATTTATTTCGCCCCGTTTAAAACGAGTCCTTGAAAAACTCTAATTAACTACTTAATGCCCCGTGACAACTCCACTAAAAGCGAGCTCGCAGCGCGCGGTATGCTCCGAGATCGGGGTGTGGAGGTTGAACAAAAAAAAAAAAAAAAATCGCCATTAATTATCGCAAATTGAATTTCGGCAATCACCGAAAATGCAATTAACATTTTACCCCCAGCTCGCTCTTTTATCGGAAAGGTATCAAGGAGATATTGTACGCAGTAATATAAATTTGACGAAATATTAACGAAACATTGTTACTCGTGTAACGTTGTAGAACTCGAAGACGCGTTAATTATTGCTATTATTATTACCATCGATATGGCGGCTTCGCTACGCAAGTTGATTGGTTTCGTTATTTTCTGGATGAGTGGACCGATTCAAATAGTTCACGTCTCGTTTCGAGCTGCAAGACTATCTTTTAATTTCTCGAAGACATCTTCAGATCTTTAAAGAAGGAGAAACGAGATGTAAATGTATTCAAAATTTAATAAATATAAGATGTATTTAACTGTTTTCAAAATTCATTTTTGGCGCTGATGTTCTCTTTGCATCCGTGTTAGATGCTTAAAATGCATAGCGCGAATGAAAGGAAATTAAAATTAATTCGACAATGAGTTATTTTGATCGCGATCCGAGAGAAGACCGAAGCTAGATGGGACACGGATAAAACGTAGAACCCTTATCAAGTCCTTCTCCCCTTGCCAGTGTTCAGCGATTGACCTTCGACCCTCGCAACCACCCTTACCCCTGTGTCTCTGCTGCGACCACAGTTTGTGGATGACCGCAAGTGGCTGAAAATCGCCGCCACGAGATTGATCGTCTCCCAGTGATTGCCGCTCCGTCTTCTAACGGAGAAATCTCGGTTCCTCGATTGATCTACCGCCTCTAACGATTTACGAGCCAACGTACTCTCCTTGTTCCCTTTCGTTTAACAGAGTATCCTCTTCTCACATACTTTGTTAAAAAGTAGCGTAATTGCGAAGCATACTACCATCGTGTCTGGCATACGCAAGATACCAACGTATACGAGAAAACTAAAGCACGCAGGAAAATTTTGAACACGAAACTTCACCGGCAGCCAAGCAACGAATAAAGATCGGCTAACTGAGCGACGATCGTCTTAGCAAACCGAAGTCTGCGCGCAAAACTAATCTTGCGATCGATCGGCGCTTCCCACTGGCATTGCCTTCCTCCCCAAAAAAAAGAAGAAGAAGAAAAGAAGAAAAAGGAGACACGAGCGTCAACAAGCCCGAGCGGAGGACAGTCCTCGAAAGGCCGCTGGCCACTTGTTGTCCACCCCCGACTTCCTCGAGTCGCGCATTTCCCAGAGGGTGGAACCGAGGCCGGTCGGTTGCATGTCGACCACTTCCTTCTCCGCGGCCAGGAATTATATTCCGTCCGGCAACAGGAACCCATCCTCCCTTCCTTTTCGTCCATCCTTTGGTTTCTCTCTTTCTCAGCCTGCAGCCATCGCCGCTCGTTTCCAGGGGAAATCTTCCCGGACGTTGACAGGGGGAAGGGGGTTCGTCGGATCCGGAATGAGTTGAACGACGACTCGGCAAGTAGTCCGGGACGAGGTGAAACGGGTGAGCAATCACATTACCGGGGGAGCCCACCCTAGCCCTATTTCGATATCCCCGTGTCGCCTGTCTGCACCGAACCTTCGACCCTCCTCCCGCTTCGATCCACCCCCTTCGCCGATGTTCACCCTCTTTCTCCGTTCCCTGGCCACGCTCGTTCAGCCTGGTTTCTCGTCCCGCTTAGCAGCGTGCGCGCTGGAATCGAGCCGTACTCGCCGGATTATCAATCGAGAGCCACTTTCGGCCGGTCGTGAATAACTCCAGGGCGAATCGAGTCCGCGGGGATGGAGCGGGGGTTGGTTTGCAGCCTCCGCTGGTTCCGCGGCGGGCCGAGGCAAGGAAATCGCATCGAGGGAAAAATGCGGCCGGAAGCTCTGGTCGATTTCGAGAGACGGTTTTCCGCTCGAAGTGCCGCGAGGATTTCGATGGCCGCATGCATGGTAAATGGGATATGAGTGTCCTTTTTTCGACGGAGGACATCAAGAGATCGTGCACGAAATGTTTCGAACGAAGCTGCTTTATTTTTCTTCGAGCGTTTAAAATGCAGGTTTCGTGGATTTTTTGGAACATCGGATTTCGAGACCGAAACGATGGAAATGAAGAAACGTGGCGAGGTGTGGCCTTTGGAAATAATCGACAAAGTCTTATTTTTGCGAGTGATGCGTGCTATCGACTTAGAGATTGGATTTAAGATGGAATTATCGACATTTTCTTTTACCGTTGCTTTCACCGATGTCTCGTGAAAAGAATTGATGAGAACGCGATGTAGAAAATATTTAAAAATATCAATCTTGTTAGAAATAATACACGATATAGCTGCGTAAACCTTCCTATCGATCGACAATACAAATTATTAACAATTCGATTAAATTAATTAACTCGATTAGCGTAGAAATTATTTCTTTTGCAAATTCATCTTCGACGCAATTCGTGCTCGATTGTCACTTAAATTGGTCGTTGCTCTCTATTTAGGCTTATTCCATCTTTAGTCGACTGCTCGGTCGACCGTAGAGTAGAAAAGTTCAAAGAAGCTTTGGCTTCAGCAGGTTCGATAGCTCGTAAATCGAGGTCGCGAGATCAAAAAAGCCCACGGAGTAGCTGTCAGGGATTAAGGAGTGGAAAGCGCATTCACGTAGCCGCTTACGAAGGCGAGAGAAGGTATTTCTTTGAGTTCTTCACCGTGCTTCGCCAAGGAACGTCGAGATTGCCGTAGAAAACTGGTTGCGCTTTTTCCAGCGGTGAAAGCACCTTGCTCAAAATAATTAGGCGTTCGAGTGGCCGGACAGTTCTGATGAATGGATCAGGTATGGAGGATAAAGAAAAGATACGCAGTCCAATACGATAAAACGTCGAACAAGTGTTCAACAAACGTTTCTAGTAAGCGAGTAATATTAGAAATTAAAATATATATGTATTGTATGTTAGTTTTAATTCGTCCGAGCAGTGTTTTCCACTCTAGTTGAGCAATGCTATTTGATCGACCTTATTTTGGTGCATTCAAAAGCACGCTTGTCTTGAAAAAGACAAAGAAATTTCAGAATATCGCTAATCAGCTGCAAATGACGTCAAACTTATTTTAGAATAACTATCTTAAAATTAGAAAGGATTGTGTCTCGATTTTTCATTAGCACGATCCATCGTTTAATTCGATCGTCATCTCTAACGTTAACCATCTATGAAACGCACTCGTATCTACCAACACCTGTGAAAAGATCGACTAATCTTAGATCGGGGCAAAACTTGAATGTTCTAAAATCGCGGTCGGCAACATACGCCCCATCGCCCAATTTCTAAAAGCGGAAAGATGTCGCATAAAAATTACAAAGTTTCTATTTCGAAGGTGGGAAACAGAAACTGCAAGATTCCGTATGAATTATGCGAAAAATGTTATCTAACCTCTGGCACCTCCTCCGCTCGTCGACAGTCCCCGAAGAAGCAAACAGACCGTCGCGTCTAGCAAACTCTCCGCACCGGGGATCCGTGGGCGCGATAAACATGCCTCGTGTCCGGCGGACGTCCACGAGGCAAACGCGGCACGGTCGAAAGCATAAGGTATTGGACGTGGTGCACGTCAGTGCAGTACGGTGAAAGCGGAACGTCGCACACAGGGTGGCGCGCACACACGCGCCAGGGCAGCGCGCGCGCCAGGACGGTGTCAGTTTGAAAGTGCGAGCAGGCATCGGCCCGCGGCGCGACGCATCGATCCCACTTTCCATCTCTCACCCTCTCCGAGCGTCATATCCTCTACCGGTGGCTCTCCTCCACCTCCACCTCCGCGCCACTTCCACCGACTCTGACAGCCCTCTCTCGCCCTCGTGCCGAGCCTGGTTTTCCATCCTATATCCCGACCTCGCTCTCGCACCGACCATTTATACACCACCTCCGCGCCTCTTCGCCCCCGTGCTCTGCATCCAACGCCCCACACCCGCTACGTACAACGGCTAACCATGATACAGATACCAGAAATCCACTTCCACCATCTCGTGCGGGAATGAACGAACGAACGAACGCGTGGGCGTGGGTGCGCGTTTACACGCGGCCACGTTACCCGCGTGTTACACACGCCGCGTCCCATTCCACCCTTCCCTATTCCCATCCCATCCTCCCACGACTTGCCTCCGCGTCACCCCGTCTCTCTACCCTCCCTGGTCGGTCTGCACACGGTTCCTGTGTACCTGGCGCCGCTGCAACACGGCCCGCCATCATTTTAATGAAGATGTAATTACGGCCGTTTCGGCGCCGGAATCAGCAACGCGACCGCGCCGCGCCGCGCCACGACACATCGACTCGCATTATTGGCTGCCTTATTAACCGGCGCCGCGTGCACACACGCGCTACCTGGCTCGGCAGGTGCTCGCCGCGTCGTCCCCCAGGGGATGAACAACACAGAGACGCGCCAAGCTGTATGGAGCGCAGGTGGAGAGATAGGAAGAACAGGCGAACGAGCAGTGGAAGCGGCGGCCTCGAGAAGCGCTACAGGAAATTGAGCGAAGCGACTGGCCTCGGCAAGAGCTTCCATTTGAATTCATAGGGAAAATTGGGGAAACTTTGAATTGGGTTAAGTGGCAGGGGTAAAGAAACGGCACTGTTTGCCTTCCGATCGAACGATCGCAGATAGATGGAAACTGGGGCCTTTCGAGGGGTTGGGTCCGTCCATGAATTTCAGAGGTTCCATAGCTAGATACGATCGGAGAAATTTGAACGGAAATTAGTAACGAGTGTAATTAGGAGACCATGCTGAAAAATTAGGTGACTGTAAGTTTTGAAAACGGTTAGGCCTCCGCAGAACGCGGTAGCGAGTCCAAGGGGGAAATTGGGAGAAGTTGGAATTGGATAAGCCAACGGGGCCTAGAAAGCAGTTTCGTTATAGTCCATGGGGGAAATTGGAAGAAGTTGGAATTGGTTAAAGTGGTGGATTTCGTACAGCGTGGCCGTTTCCGTCCACGGGGAAAAACGGTTGAATGCAATTGAAAAAAGAGTTGGATCTTCGGAATCGGATGTTTCTACGTTCGCATGGAGAATTTGGAGAAGTTCGAATTGCACGAGGTTACCGTACATAAGAATGGCATCTGTTACAGTTATCGGAAAAGTTGGCACTTCCAACAATTAAATATGCCAATAACGTTCGAGACATTTCAATTTCTTACCGTAGGCGATTCGAAGCCTCTACTTATAAAATTAGAAGAAAACAAGGTAATAAAATTTCAAATTTTGCAAATGTGCTATACCACGATAAAAATATGATAATAATCAGATATAGTAAATCGTTTAAAACATATCGATACTTTATACATATACAACGACCGAAATATCCAAAGTTGTACAAATATATTTTCAAAGATATTCTAAAAACCAAAAGCACCAAAGTATTAGAGACATACGTCATGTCCGATTTGCGGCAAAATCGGCGAAAACCTCGATTCTTCTACCCGTACGCCATCCGGGAAAGTGCAACGCATGGTTTTTCATCTGAGACGCGTGATGAATGTCCCCAATGTTTCTGTTTCCGTAAAAGTGGAAGCCGGATCATCGATATATACGGGTCGACGGACATTTGTCATCATCGGGACGAAGATGTAATTACGGATTTTGGCATCGGGACCGCCATCGCGCCTCCGGGTGCGACATATCAGTCGCATTATTGGCTGCTTTATTAAGCGCTGCCACGCGCACGTCGCCTGTCACTCGATTATACATTCCAATATACATACGTCGGGTATTTCGGTGTAGAAAACTGCGAAGAAAGAACGATCATCGGGACCGAAATAATTACCTCTTCGGAGTCGTTCTTCGCTAACCACTCTCATCGTTTAGGTTTTCCCTCTTCCCTTGCCTATTATGGTCGTAATTAATCAGACGCGTTTTTTTACGCGTTTTCTCCGTTTTATCACCTCGAAGAAGCTAAAAAGGAAAGAAATTTTTTAATTAATAGTATTCGTTAGACTGACAAATACGAACTACTCGTAATTAAAATTCTTTTGCATTTTTTAGAGAACGCCATGCTCTAGTTTCCATGGCTTTCGAAATGTCGTTTTATCGAATTGTTTGGAATAATATGTAGCAATCGTAGTAATATATAAGTGAAATAGAAAAAAATCTTTAAAATCATCTTTAGAATTTAGCGGGGAACTTTTATCAGCCATGTATATAAATGCCGGCTCTCTTTGTAAACGATATCTGATAAATTAAACATTCCTTTGCCTGCACATTGCACAAACTAACCACAGGCACTTGCTACTCCTCTCATACGAGCTAAGAACCAGGAGGACTAAACAATAAAGATAATCCACCTTTGTACAGCGTTATCAAACCCGTTACACCGACCGTTCTCTTATTCCATTCTCTTGCTTCAAAAATGGCGATCAAGGATGCGTAGATAAAACGAAGTACATCGGGACGCAAGTTGTAAAATTTCTAGAATCCTTGAAACCTAAAATAAAGAAGAGTCGGTAATAATAATTCAGAAACATATACGTACCTCGAATCTCAATTATCCGGTGCTTTTGTGACGATTCGAGTATTTACAAAATTTCTGCGATCCTAACGTCTCTTGACAACGATTTGTCAAACCATCGAAATTCCTCGTCTCGAAATAAAATTCCTTCGGCTCTCCAAACTCAAATTTTCTAACTCTCTGGCAAAAATAATAATTCAAGGTACTACTGGTGAAAGGGAAAAGAGACAAAGAGAAAGGAGAGAGGAGGTAGCGACACGCTTCTCACCAGCAGCGAGTTAATTTGCCTGCGACCGAAACTGTCAAGCCATGCATAATTGCAGCGACTCCTCGGAGATAAATCGACCGGTCCATTCCAAGGTATAATTTGAAATCAGATCTTAAATCCCCGAGGCGGCGGCCTCCTGCAGCCCTCCACCAACACCGGAGACCGAAAGCCAATCGAATACCGGAGCCAGTCGTATCCGTGTGGATACAAGCGAATTGGGGTGAACATGGACAGGGATAGGGAGTTGAAAGGCGTGTGTGCGCGCGCGAGCACGCTGTGTACCGGGTAGGATTGCATAGCAACGCCAAAACCTCGCGCGCACGTTCTGTAATCCCGTTAGGGGGTCGAATCAGGCAAAGCACATTAACCACCGTGAAGGGGATAGTTGCCCTTAACTGCTCTAATTAATATAAGGGTTTCCTCCCGGTCATTCTAGTATCGAAAGCATACGTGCGTTGCCTGCCGTGTTAAGCTATTATAAACTAAACCGTGGCAGGGATATCGCTGGCGGCGTTTCAAGTTTTTACTTTTCTTTCCGATTCTCGTGTTTCCCGACGATTTCGGTAGCATGCTTCTGGAACACAGAGATACCGGTAACTGCAGTAATCTTTCGCGACGATTTCGAGTAACCGCGAGTTACAGTTTTAGAGGTTTTACTTTTTCTTATTTATTCGCTTGAGCCTGAAAACCCTTTGATATCTAAATGTAACGCAAAAGAAAGACCAACCACCGAATTATAAGTACGGTCGTTTATTCGATGGATTAATTCTCTATACTCTGACCAACCTCGCGAGCGAGAAGTTAAAGCTGTAAAAGATACGTATGCGTTAGTCTTGTGTTTGCTTTTTAAATAATTTCGAAAGAAGAGCGGTTCCAGTTTCTTGACAGAGGCAACCTCGGAACAATTTTTGAAAAATTCACCACCGTAAGCTCCTCACCGTCGCCGAGTCTCCTGCACGAGCAGCGTACAACCCTTCAAAATACTTGCACGATGGCTCTCTTCGAGAACTCTAATGACGCTCTCACCACCTAGCACGAGTACCGTAGCCCACAGAATTAGGATTCCATGATCTCTTTCGTCATCTTCATTCCTTGTTTAACTACACCGAGACTATTACTGGGCATCGGATCGTATTATACAACTGTTTACGTTCATTCATACAGATCGATGTTGTATTCGAAATTATTTCTCGGAATATTTCGCAGAACAATCTTTATACGTAAATTGAATCCTGTTTTAATAAACGATACATGATATTTTTTAGTAATAAAACTGCGCCTCTTAGTTCCTCTCATTTTTTAAAAGAAGCGCGTCCTTCTATCCTCCAACGTGATACTTTCAAAAGATAAGTGATGAATTATAGACGTCGTCTAATGCATACCATACACAGTTTCTTAGATCTCGTGCTCTAGTATTCACAAAAATACTTATCCTCTGGAAAAAATACAAATAACGTTAAAGGGATGATATTATAGTATCATAGCTGCATTTACTTTTTACGTAGTAAACATCATTAATAATCTTAAATATTTTGAAGAACAAAATGCAGTACAAAATGAAAGTAAATATTCTAAAATTAAACATCGGAACCCAATGTGTCGCGATTATGACGCACGATACCAATTGGTGGTTTGATACAATATTTATGATTCAAACTGTTCTTCTAAGGCTTACATTGATAATTGCTACAAACATATAGGACAATCTGATATAATTTGAACAAAAGCTTAAACCTAAGACTGGAGTGTAATCCCAGTTACTACCAAGCGAGTGGTCTCTGCATCATAAAATCACTAGAAATGTAAATTTCTCGTTCTTCTCCTTATCTTCTCCTTCTCCCTTTTCTCTTTAATCTCTTCGATAATACGAGAAACGTCAAATTTCGACATTAAAACGTGCGATCATTGACGAAACTTCGATCGGATGAAATACATGGACAATCTTCTAATCGCTAAAATCTTCGCATTAAAGGAGATCGTCGCATCCGACAGGCATTGTCACTGCTCGGCCTTTAATAAAAAAGACAGCTCCCATTACTCTCCAGAGATTTCATCCCTCGTATCCGAATCCAAAGGGTGGGAACGGTGACCCTACTGATGAAAACTACCCCATCCAGTTCGGGGATGCTGCGTGGTCCAGCACGAGTAACCGAATCTTGATTTCGCAACCAAGGTCAATAGATCATCAACGAACTTTTTCCAACGGTTACGGGCCATCTTGCCTCCCGTAGAAGTTCTCAAAGGCTCTGGAACGAAAGTCGTACGTCGTATTGTAAACTGGGAGCACGTCGGATTAATTTCGAGCTCGGATCGCAACATTAAAAAGAATTTGAGAATGCGAATCTCAGTGAGTAAATGTATAAAGTTCGGCTTGATTTTGTTAAAAAAAAAAAAAGAAAAAATGACACAATTTAACAATTTCAATTCTCGTGTATTCCTCGTTTGCCAAATCGACACAGTGGCCTGATGCGATGAAATGCCCACGAGGCAACAACTTGGCAAATTCTTTCATCAAAAATATAAGGTGGATCGTCTGTAAACAAGAAAAAATACATGAGCCTCATGGCTGGACACGAAGGATCCAAAAATTTTTGCGTATCACGCGCGGGAGTTGCGGGTGGATTCGCTCGATGAGAGTACCCTTTGAATTTTGAATGATCCCCGAGACTACTGCAGTCACCATCGGAATCGGCACCCACGGCTCTGTCCGCCTACACATTCCCTATTCACGACCTATTCGACCCATCAACCATCGCCGCGTTTCCTACACACGCTCTCCTCTTTCCTTCCTTTAATCTAAACTTCTAAAAAAAAAAAATTGTAGCTTCCTCGCAAATTTGTAATAATATTCAGAGTATTCCGCGGACCCGAACAATTTTTTAGGAACCAAATTCACAGTGATATTTAAATTTCTCGGAAAATTCAGATTCCGCTGTTAACATACGAACTTTTACAGAATAAATAACATTTCGGTGTACGCTAATATTTTAAGGTATAATCTGGTATTTTTCTTTGCCGTAATCACACCTCGACAATTTATCGGTACTTAACACACTCGTCTACAAATCTTTCGTAGAAACTACTCGTTTATACACCCAAGCGCAATTTCCATGATTCTTCTCGGAAAATTTCCTTTTTCACGCAACCGGTAGAAAAACCGGCAAAGGTGACAAACAAATAAGTTTGAACGTAGTCCACGAAAAAAAAGCAGCTTGACGGAGCATAGCGACACGAACGGAGCAGCTTTGTTCGTAATTCGGTAGTTCACAGCGTGGCTAATTGCACCGCGTTCCATGGCTGGGGCTCGTAGATCCCGTGGAGCCGTCGCGCTAATTTCCACAGGATCGGGGAATTTTCCGGCGACGGAACGATCGCGATTAATTATTAAACGCGTCGACGATAGCTGGCTGGCTGGCTGGCTGGCGCACGGTGATTAGCAATCGTAAAAGACAAAACGACCGATGCATCGTCATTGATTTTCAACGGTCGACCGAGGTGCCAGTTTGGCGCGCGTTCAGCCAGGTATGATTATCGATTATCGCGTCTAACCGGGTCGAGCGGCCGTGACGTTTTCGTCCGCCGATCACGCCGGATAATTCGAATTGTAAAACCGTATTTCAGTCGTTCACGCGATACCAGTTTTTTGGCCCGTTCACGCCTTCGTTTGATAGCGTTCTGGAGAATCGTTCGATGCTGGTACCGCTAATTTCGTTTGAATCGTTTGTGTTGGGAACGTTCGTGGAACATCGATGGACAGTGATTATGTGTGTTTAACAGAGAACCAGATAGAAGTGTGGCAAACACGACGCAAGTGATTACACTGTATCTGTATTATTGCGTTGGATTTCATGGAGGTTGTAGGTCGATTCTTTTCGTAAGAAAAAACAAACTACTCGCATCCATGAGTTCATTTATTACGAAAAAACTGACATAAGTGATTGAAGATTGCAAGGTGAGTTTAAAAAATAGCGTTCGCAACATTATCACTTTTTCTGCCGCTTATCAGTTTACGAAGTTGATCAATGCGGTTTCTGAATGGCTCGATTATCGTTTTGTACCTAAGTTGGACGCAAAAGTTGGACGAACTGCTGCAATAGGCAGTCAACTCCGCTTTCCTTCCTAGTGGACCTAACCTTAATCTTGAAGTAACGCAACAAAAATTAACGTCTTCCGAATCTTTGATATCGCGATAAATTTCAAATACTAAACAGCATGTACCTGAAAGAAAATGGAGGGTGGAGAGAAAATGGAACTATACATATCGACAACGCTTAACGGCGACGGTCGGGTATCTGCTGCGAGCAGCTTCCGGCCGCAGCGGCAGAAATTAATTAGCAGAGCGCAACGGATCGCACGTCGCGCGTAGTAATTGGCAGCGCGACGACGCCCTTGTAGGGAGCATAAACTGCGGAAGGGATGCACTGGAGGGGCACTATCCAAGTGCATCGACGAGGGGAACGCGGATAAAGGGGCCGAGCGACAGGAATGAAAAAGAAGAAAAGAGGATCGATGTAATCTACCATCTGCTAATAATAGAGGCTTTACGCCGTCCATTCATCCGCGGCGCGGACCAACGCCGCGTGTTTACGCTTTCAACCGGTGCATCACGGCCATAATTTCCAACGATTCCGCCATAGACGCGTCGCGACGTCCTTTAAAAGTCTAGCTGCCGCTCGAATTACGTAATTTCGAAGCTCCGTGGCGCGTAATGCTGACACAAAAAGGACCGTCGAGAATACGGTTATCGCACGAGAGGGCGGCAACGATGAAATATTGAAATAAGTGGCATCGATTCGTCCACGGTGGCCCGAGTGATAAGCGGACTTGCCCGGGAAAACTGGCGAGCTTTTATTCCACGAAACTTTCCTCCCCGAAGCGAGTTAATTAGAATTAAAAAAACCATAGGCGGAGTTGGCAGCAATCGTCGCGTCGCGTCACCGTCATTTTTTAGTTTAGATATTTGATGATTTTGGTGATAAAAATTCACCGCTCGTAACAGAGTATGTCTCTCTTCTTAAAGATAGAGAAACAAAACTGCTTTTATTTTTTCAAACGCGCATGACGTTTCGATCGCACAAATAAAGCAAGGAAAAGACTGGCAGAGTTTCGTTTAGTCGCAATTGCGTTTCGAAGAATATCGTTTTATTTGCAACAAAATGTTTAAGAGACTGGCGTTTTTAATTACTGCGGCTAACAAATCCGGAATTTCAGTTGATGTTTATTGTTCAAGATACGTCCCGTGTACTTAACGGGATGGTATATTTTATGCAGATTTTTGGTTATCAGATTGAAACTGAACGCGCTGCGCATTTGTCCCACAAGTTTATTAACAGAGTCACGCGGATGGAAGGAAATATTTTTTGATATCATGATTTTCGTTCGTGCGGATAATTAGTATAAATTTTATCCATCTTCTCGCGATTCTTCGTTTCTTCGTTTATAAAAACATAGTGGCGAGGTGCAGTAAACAAATTCACACAGAGATGAAGTTATTAATCGATGACGCTCCGCTACGATTCCAGCGAAATCTGCGAACGCAAGAAGTCACTGCAACCAATCCCGTTACATTCCTCGTTAAATCGTTTCTCATGTCAGGAAATACGTTAACCAAAGTCAGGTATTCGGAAGTGGCGGTGGGTGCGGCGTCTTATCGGCTTTCAAATGGCTTTGATAAGCGTTAATGGAATTTTTGTCGTTCTCCGAATTTCGTCGAAAATAACAAATAGCCTTGAATGTGGGTGGTCAGAGATTCGGTGATTCGTATCTACAAGTTTTTACCAGTCTGTACGCATCTTCCGGAATCGTTTCAGTGTCCCTCCTATCCGGCAAACAAATATTCCTTTGGCGCAAAGAGGAACCGTTTGTCGACAAAATCGATACGAAGATGCTTCTCTTATCTTTTCCGGCGTCATCGATCGTCGTTTAAATTAATTCCTCTCGTCTTAATCAGGTCTCATTCGATGTTTTAAAGCGTACGATATCGTGTCGAGTTTTTTAACGAAACGTTAAACACGCGTCACTCGATTATATAATAATTGTTTCGACTCTTGCGTATTACCCGTACGATTATTATATCGGATCACGTAAGATCGCGAAAGTTTATTAATCGCTGATTTTCTTCGCAATTTGATTTCGCTAGCTTCTTGACGTTATCTCGGGGAAGACGATGCACTTGCGTCGTCAAATTCTTCAAATAATTACACAAACACGGTAGAAAGCGACACAGGGCAGGTAGGAAGCAGGCGTCGCCGTGAGTTCCATATCACAAATCGATCTCCCGACTGCTCCTTCTTGGGCCTTCGACTGCCACCATTGCTCGTTTTCCAAACGAGATACGCACCGTACTACCGAATCGGCCGGTTTCAGAAACACGCATCGCGTGTCCCGAAAAAGGCTTAATTCTAGGCATTCCGCGGGTCGGGTCGGGTCGGGTGACTCGACTCAGGGAAGATAGCCGGCACGATAACAGGATTCCGAGAGAGCCACGAGGAAGAAGGAGAGACCGCCGGGACGGGACCAGTCCTCTGGTGGAACTCGCCCGACCGGACGTCTATCCCCGAGGTAATTCTTCGAGGGGAGCGACAGTTATATGTATGGTCGGGTAGAGCGTACGCGCGCAAGAGGGACGAGGAGGCACGGTGGAGTCACGAAAGGCCGAAGAAGAGACCCGAGGGGATCGAGGAAAGAACGACGAGGACAAGGAGGAGCTCGACCGAAGAAGAAAGCTGTGGGAGTCGAGGCTGAAGCAAAGGGAAGGGAAAGGAACGGGCGAAAGAGGGCCCTGAAAAGGAGCAAAAGAAGCGGAGGATTAAAAAAGGAATATCAATGGGGGAGGGGGGACGGGGGACGAGAAAGACGGGCTCGAGTGGGACCAAAGAAGGAGCGAGAAGACGATCCAGGAAGGCTAAGGCGGTGGCGGGGATGAAATAAGGCCCGAAGAGAAAGCAGAAAAAAGATGAGTGGCGAAGGGAAGTTGACGGGAGGAGGTCAAAGAGAAGAGACCGAGCGATGCTTAAGAACTCTCACTGACGTTAATAGTGTACGAATGTTGGTCCGCGAGCAAGTGTTTTTTAATAAAATAAAACAGTTATTCTTTTCCGATCGTAATTATGGGAGCCTTCGGATACTATTTTTTCGCAAATTATCGTTAGCTCTTCTATCAGACCGATGTATGGTAATCGATAATCGTAATTTATCTTTCCGACAAGAACAAAGAAAAATCCGGTTGTACAGGGTTAAACGAGGAACGATACGAAGAACGCGGAGGAAAAAGACGAACCGCCGTACGGTATAGTAGCAGAGGGTACACCCATGGGAGTAGGAAAGGGGATATCTTTAATTCGCGGCCGAACGATTCGACGAGCCCGATTCCCGAACGGTTCGTTTGCATCGCGGAGCCTTTTCGTGGTATTTAGCCGAACGAGTAACGATTTCAGCCGTGATACTCTCGCAGGACCCATGCCGCCGATACGGAGGATCGGGAAACGAGCCAGCCCAAGAGAGAGGAGACGGGGGCGGCCGTGGGGCAGGAAACAGGGAGAGGAGGCGGGAAGAGGGAATTTCGAACGAGAGACCTTCAGCGAAGCGCGAATTAATTCAACGCACAGCTCTCTGTTCCTCCGCTTTCCGCCTCATCCCCCTCGACTCTCTCACACGAACACGATACACGCTCACGCCAGCGAGCCACCCTCTTTCCTCGTAAATTTGCCCTCGCCGCACCACGAAGGGCTTCGGGGAAAAAGAGAGAGGAAGGACGAGAGATGGGGCGGAATGACAGACGCCCAGGGATCCAGGCAGAGCGCGTGCAACGATACAAAAAAAAATGCCAAGAGATAGGGGGACGCTAGCGGCGGGATACCGTATGTTGGCGGAGGGCACCGAGGGGAACCAAACGATCAAGTGGACGGTCGACCCGGGCTATGGACAGGGGTCCGAAACTCGGGGCCCCTCTCGTGTTCCATGTACACGTGTTTTTCCTCGCTCGCCAAAGAAAAAAAAAAAAAGGAAACGCAATTTTCGACGGCCAAACGAAGCGAAGGGGAAAATTGGTCCGGTCGCGCGGCTTCGGTTCGGTTCGAAGATAAATAAATGGCGCGTGGTCTGTTGCAAACGGCTGAAAATTTGATATCGCCCGGTTAACTGTACTCGGCTTGCGTCCGTTTTTTTCATATTCTTGCTCTCCTTTCACGAAGAACGTTAAGTTGTAAGTTTGTACGTTGTTAACGAAATTGGACATATGCCGTGTGGATATTTTGCGGGTCTTCTCTTTGTAACAGAAATTACGTTATTTTTTGTAGATTCGTGTCCCTCCCCGGTGCTAAACGTTAACGTTGAATTGGATAAACGATGTGTAAATTATCTGGTATAATGTTTAGTATATTACGAATGACTGGCATTTCACATACCGCCGCACGAGCTGCGAAATAAATTAATTTGACTAGCCAATCGATGTCAAACGCTGATATCGATGAAAAACGAAAAATTAAAGATAAACGCTTCCTAAAACCAGGTATAACTCCGTTATTTTAAGCCAATTCGATATCCTTCTAAACGATTCCGATATCCCAATAACCGAAAACCCGTCGCTATAAACAGGCTAACTACCCCATAAACGGGCCCCGTATCTCCAGGTCTCGCCACATGCGAGGGAGAAGTCCCCCTGCCGGCTGACAAAAAGAGGAAAATTCCCCATAAATTGCAATCTGCCTGCGGCCCGGTTCCGCTATCGACGGCACAGTGGAAAAGGCGTCGAATAAGAGAAACGACGTGCTAATCGGCTCGTTTACAGTCACGTGCACGCCCACCGTCCGCCTGTGACGTTCGATTTGCATCGGCCACTTAACGGGTGTACATAATATATGTATCGCGGCTGCGGCGACCGCAATTCCGATGTCTCGCCGCTTGGACCCTCGTCGATCCGTCTCTCCGTGCCGCGCTCTGTCTCTCTCCTTCGCTCTCCTAGCCATGTCGTTCCTCTCTATCGCCCACCGTTCCCCTCTATTTTTCTCACCCACGTTTTTCTCCTCGTCGCACGCGCCCCACCATCCATTTCTTTCCTCGTCCCTCGTTCCATCTTTCCCGATGGCTGTTTCACCCTGCCTGTCTCGCTCTCGCGACGAGCAGGCTGCGTCTCACCCTTGGCACGTTTCTATCCTCTCTCTGTCTGCGCCTCACCCTCTTTCGCCGGCTTCCAGCCGCACTCGAGAAAGCATTTCCACCCTCCCGCCGCGCCGGCGAGAGTAAAGTGAGTTGGCCCGGAGAAGCAAGTACGTGGGGGTGGGTCGTGGCGCGAGTGCCAGAGGGCAGGGGCAAGCCACCCCTACCTTAACAAGCAACAAGGGTGGAGAATTAATGAGAGAGGGCGCTCCGGCAGACACTTGTGGCTACCGCCCAACCCTAGCCATCAAACCGAGCACCGATCCACAGAAAACCCTCGAACTTAACGCACCACGCCCGCCGCTTTTCGATCGCGTGCCCGCCAGCGCAGCGCACCACGGCAAGGAAACTCGCTCGCCTGTTCTACACATACGGATACCTATATACAGGGGCGGGGGAGGAGAGATAGATAGATAGATAGAGAGAGAACCTGAACGTACACACATGGATTCCAGGATGCGTTGGATTTTTGCTCTCTGCCTTTCTGGATATCTCCGCGTAAGTGTGGATATCTGCCAGTGTGCGCGCGTATAGTTTTTTTCGTCGACGTTTTCTGCCTCGTTTTGTTTTCACCGGTCAGGCAGAGGGTATTGGATTTTTTGGAGGAAGTTAGAACGGCACGTGGGAGGAGGGCCGTGGAGGGTCGCGAGGAGAGGAAGGTGAATTATGGCCGGAGGAAAATTAGTGGGACTTGTAGTTGTGAAAAATTGGTGCGAGTTGCGGTCGACGATAGTTCTTCGTTCTCTTTTTTCGGAACAGGTTCGTTTTTATATTTTTTCTTCTCGGGGGCACAGGCACTGCTGGCTTAGCTTTTTGAAACGCGGCTGTCAATACTCCACGATGCTCCACGATGTAATTCGTTAAGAGAAACGTTTCTGACACGATGGTCGTAGGATGTACGTACGCTCCGATTAAAACGTACAGTTGAAAGTGCTACCTACGGTTCTACTATTAGAAGGATTTCTACTTTGTACGGATTATCGGACGTCTTCGAACGACGATCAACGGTTGCTTTTATCTCCATGACGGTTCATCGTACAAATTAGATCGAGCGATATTAAACGGTAATATTAAACGATATAGAGACCATCGAACCGCCAAAAGACAAACCAACCGTCCGTAAAATTTTCCACGCGCAAGAAACTCCAGAACGTAATCCACGATCCCTTCCGACGATCGCGTTTCCTCCACAGCCCCCGACCTTCGATACCGATCTTCTCGAAAGAAATCGATCGGTCGTCGCGACCCTTCCGAATAAAAAAATACCCTTTAAAAAAGAAATCTGGCGAAAGGCAGACGCGATATTCGAGAGGAGCGGTAATCTAACGAGGAGCGCTAATTAAAAGAAAGGCCGGAGCAGAAATTAGCGTGACGCTTTTCGCGGATTCCGCGTACCGTGGCTCTGGCAAAATGGCGAGTGAAACAGCGGGTTGCGGGGGTGGAGAGCGGACAACCAGATGTCCAGGCTTTCGTTGTCGGTCGCGTGACACATCGCTGTCGCGTTTTTGAGCACGAGCAGAGCCATGAATGCGACGCGCGCTGGTTAATGCGACTACCTATGGACGCATGCTTAATTGCTTTAATTAAAATTCACGCTGCGCGTCGGGACATCGGTCTCGCGAGGCAGGAGGGAGGCGAGCGATGGGTAGGGGATTGACCAAAGGGAGGGGAGGGATGCGTAGGCACGTTTATTCGAATGCGGCCAGTGTACGTTCGCGAAAGGAAACGGTACCGCTCTTTCTGCCTGGCCACGACTTCAGGCCACCGGATTGAAAAAAGGAACAAGGCGAAACCGGCGTTCGTTGGTCTCTCGGCCGCGGCCGGTTCTCTCTTGGCTGCTTCCGGTAACAGATTTTTTCACCGACGCGGTTTTCCTCGAAATTCGGAAAAGTCGAACGAACCGTGCCCGCTATGATCGACTTTGACCTTTTCACGTTACCGTAAGTTTTTAACCAGTTTGCATCAGTTTCGACGAAATGGCTGTTATCGATGGTTCGGTTACGTAACCGATAGAACATCGATAGACATATCCAACCCGAGAGAAAGTAACTTTACAAATCAGATACACATCTAGTCGCAAAGCCGAACAACACACTTTTCGTAACGTGGAATCGCCGATGCAGAGCGTTTTCAACTTTAAAATTGTTTCTCTATAAAAAAAAAAAAAAAAAAAAAAAAGAACGGAGAATGTGAGTTACAATGTTTTCCCCCTGTGGTCTCCGTATTCAGAAATTCCCGAACAACCGACCCAACTTCGCCTCGATAACCAGCCAACTACGATCACGCTACCGTCGATATCGTACCGTTAATACTTGACCTGTTAACCACGGTAAAACGAGTTAACCCGACGTCCGATACGTACAAATATTTAGAAGGTAATGATCTATTCGTTCGGATACGATTTTGGCCGATGCGCTCCTAGGTTTCAAGATATACGACGCGCAAGGATCGATTTAAAAAAGTTGATTAAGAAACAACAGATATCTCCGTGTTATTTAGGACGACCACGAACGATTCGAGCGATAGCGAGGGATAGACAAGTTTCCTTGTCCGCGTTTGGTTATTTCAGTGAGCGCTGGAAGAGTTAATTCCATGACCGAAGAAGCTTCTGGTCGGGAAAACGGTCTAACCAACAGGTTAATCGACCTTATCGAAGTACCGCGATCCTACGATCAACGAAACGCAAATTTCTCTCGTGCGTTCCAAACGAAAGGGAAGAGAAAAAGAATCGTGCGAAGAAGCTGCGAAAGCAGGAAACGGGAATGAAAGGCAGAAGGAAGGACGAGAAAGCGAGCGAGAAAAGGACAAAAAGCGGTCGGGTTCTCGCCATATGGCAGCTGTCCCCGTGTCCCCTCGGCGGACCGTCTAATTCGTGGTCTCTTCCGAAGGGACGAAAACTGCGAGGGCGGCGAACGAGCGCCGGCTGGATCAACTGGATATGCAAAACAAGACGATTTGCGCGAGGACGAGGGCAACCGACACGCGGAGTTACCCCCCGGGGTCCCAGGAACACGATACCGAGAGGCTGTACACTTCGTGCTCGTGCCCGGCAGCACAGATATCGTATGTTCCCGGTATCGCCATTTTTCTAGCTTCCCATCGTCGTAACTTAATTCCTCGATCAGGTGGAGGAAACGACGATGGGGAGAGGGGTGGCACGGCGAGGCGGAATAGAGAATCGCGGGGGGGAAGAGAAACGAAGATGGAAGAGGAAAAAGGAGGAAGCGAGCGAGAAAGAAGGAGAAGGGAGAAAAAAGAAGAAGAAGAGGAGCGATTCGAGCGGAATCAGGAAGGGAGTAGGATGTAAAAACGGTGGCTGGTACAAGGGACGGTACGATCCTGCTGCCTTTTCCCCGCACTTTTCGCTCTTTCCGTCCGTGTGGCTGTGCCGTACTCTCGCGTCTCGTATCGTAAAAATCGAATATTTCCACGAGCGTAGGCGAGCGCACACCGGCACACGCTAGAACCACCTTTATATCTGTGGACGTGACTCCTGTGCCGCCGCGCCGCCACCGCTGCCTCTAGAAATATATGGTGCCGTAACGGTCGCTGGTGCGAGAGCTCGTGCATGGGCCGAGGGAGAGACAACGGCGAGCACGAGAAGGAGGGGATGCGAGAGAGGAGGAGGAGGCGAACTCGAAGCCAAAAGAGAAAGGGAGACAGCCTTATACGCCTTCCTGTCCGTTGACCCACGGGACCCTCCTGGCTCTGGCAACCCTCGCGACCCTGTTATTTGCATACGCTGACCTCCTTTGCCGATTTCCATGGACAAACACAGACATCCCGCGGAATCTCTGGCAACCTCCACCTCCGCCTTCTGTCTCTTCCTCCTCCGCCACCTCCGCCTCGTCCTCCTTCACCGTCTCTCGCTTCTGCCGCTGTCGCGTCTTCGCCTCGTGCATCTCCTTTCGCCGCCGTTTTCACAGCCCGTGAAGCGTCGCTCGACCGTGGAAAGTCTGCCGCGCGTTCGAACGCTCGCTCACCGCGAGAATATCTATAGTTAGCGGAGCTCCTAGTCATTTCGGAGATTCGACGCACCGAGGACAAAGATCAAAGGACTCGGCGAAAGCGACGAATAGCTGGCGAGGAAAATTTCGCGTCGAAAAGAGTGGAACATGGGCATGATGACGTTAATGGCGAGAACGTTGCGTCGAACGAGCAGTGATTTGCGTACGATCGCAAAAGTGCGCGTCTGTCGTACGCGCGTACGAAAATTCGATTCCGGAAAGCATCGTTCAGACAGATTACAAGCTCGCATCGATATAGCATTTACGAAAATTTATCGAATCTGGCGGTATTTGACGAAAAGAATCAGCGAGAAAATCGTATCTCGGCGGCGTAGAACAGCGCGATTTTCCAATTCCGTTCGTCGAATAATTTCCTGATTTCGTTTGGAGAACGCGATCTGACGGAGACGCCAGGAAGTTTCGGAAAAGGATTTGGCGATTTGAAAAACCGCTAAAGTACGGTATCCACGGGCCACGTAATGCGCAATTTGTATACGCGATAAGAAAAACAACAAGCGGACAATCCGTTCTTAGGATATCGCCAGAATCGTATGCCTCGTCTAAAATATACAAGGCGTATATTCTATACGTAACAAGGAAACATCCTATACGTACATATTCGTATCGTCTTCCGCGAACAAAGAAAATATATCGCTTTCATTTTTCGCTCGAGCCCGAGCTGCGATCGACTCGCCGATCAAAAGATCCAAGAAACGCCAGCTGCTGCATGGGAAACGCTATCGCGACAAATTTTTTATCGGATTCGATCGCTTCGCTAATTTTTAAATAAATAAGTATCGCGTCTACGAGGAGGAAAACGTAATTCGCGTTGAAAAAAAAAAAGAAACTCGCATCCATGACGCGTTCCTCGAGAGTATTCCGCACCGACGCAGGCGCGCCTTCCCAAATGGTCACTTTACACCCACTGTAAGCTGCCTGTCCCCGGAGAACTGGAAACTTTCTACCCAGCATGTACGTATCGGCGTGTCGTCAGCTTTTTGGCAGTGGCGCGATACCTCGTCAGCCCCTTTGTCACCCCGAAAGTCGTCGCTAGGCTGAATGCACTCGACCGCGAAACAGTGTGCGTATAATAAACCTCGTGTACGTGTGCAACACGCGCGCTACCCGACGCCATTGCCTCGCGTATCGCACAATAGACCTCGTGCACATTTACGCCATCGCTTTCCCCCGTCTCTTCAACGTCCACGAGTTTGGTCTCCGTCTTCCGCCACCTCTCCAATGTCCCTTTCCCTCGGTTCCTTCCCGTACCGTGCTCTTCCGTCGCGTTATTCACCGTTCCCCGTCCCTTTCCGTTCCAAGCCATCCAATCCTCCTCCTCGTTCGAAATACCTTTCTTTCTTCTCTCTATCTCGCCCGGTTCGTCGACTTCGTTACTCTTGATTTCTGCGTCTCGTAAGGTCTACCTTTGCTCGACGACTCCGTCGCGAGACCTTCCTTTATCGCAAATTCGCAAATCTCACGCCCTGTTTCGCCGCACTGTCCTTCTTTCGCAGTCACCGCTTCGATCGCCATTTCCTTTTCTCGGTTTGCCCGCACGGTTCTTCTTCCCCGATGCACCCTTTTGTCCGCGATCTTTCTCTCTCCCTTTTACCAATCCCTTGTTCCTTTCTCTCGCGGATCTCCTTTCTTTCTTTCTTCCTTTTCTTTTTTTTTTTTTTTTTCTCTTTGCTACGCTGATCTCCTTGTAAAATGTTCCACTTTGGCGAAAATTACTTCCGGCCAAGTCGATTTCACGGAGTTTTCGTTCTCTCGATACCGTTTCTTTCGACGAAGCCTTTCTGGACCGAGACGCTGCCTCGAATATACGTACGCGGTGTCTGGAGATTCCCTGTTATAAGATTTCCCTTTCCCCGGCTTCTCTTTTCCGAAACGTTTCTGCCTACGGAATTTTCCGATCCGCGTAGCTTTCGAAAATTCCCACTTTTTCAAATCTGCCCAGTTTCGAGCGGTTTCCCGTCGGAGATTCTCGCGCCATCTGGCAAATTTGTTTGTTCTAATCTCGCACACCGGAGATTTCCTTTTGCGAAACTTTTATTTATACATTCGCTCGTCCCAGCGTTCTTTCCTATTTCCGAAGAATTCGAGGATTCGCAATAGCGAAAGCCTCGTTGCTCCTTCGCCCGAGTCACCCCTTCCTACTGCAGCCTCCCCTTCTAGTTCTGCAAGATCCGGCCGTTTCCAACAACCCCATCCTCGGATTGCCACGTTTGGCCGAAACTTTCGTCGGCGAAAAAGTGCCGCGAGATTTCCCACTTCCGGGACCTTGGCGCGTTCCCCCTGCCGAACGCGCAGACACGGTGACACCCGGCCGTAAAAGGGTGAACCGATTCCTGGAAGCAGGCCAAGGAGGCAGGAAGCGACGCGCGAGAGAAACGTGGCCCGTGTCGAGGCCGGGACGCTTGTCTCTCTCTCTCTCTCTCTCTCTCTCTCTCTCTCTTCCTCTCTTTCTCATTTTCTCTCTGTTCTTAGCACGTGAAACACCTCGAAGAACGGCGGTCGCGAGCGAAACCGCGCGCCAACCTCCGAAGCAGCGACGCGTAACAGAGAGCGATCCTGACGCGAGTTTACGACTGGCCGTGGACAACTGTTCCCGGGCGCAGCTGTTTCGCAAATACGATGCAATTTTCGCGGTTACGACCGGTAGGCCTTCGACGACCAACCTTCGGCGTCGCGGCCGATGATCGACGCTTGTCAACGAGCAAATACGGGCTTCGCTCGCTGAAACTCGAAGCCGCGCGACCTCTAAAATCGCGCGAACGGTTTTTTAAAAGCGCTTTACTTTTACTTAGATTTGTTTGGAATAACGCGACAGCCCGATCGTCGGTTACGATCGTATCGCGCTCAAATGCGATGTATTTTCGATGATAACGGACCATACCGAGGGTTTTCGCGAAATGCCATTACGCGTCTAAGCAGCTATTCTTGTCCGAGTATTTATGAAAATCGATCTAGTCTTACGTTTGGAAATAGATTGCAGGAGAACTTGGACAGAACGAAGGTAGTCAAAGCGGATAATCGTTAGCGCTTGAATAAAAAAAAAGTGACTTATTCTTCTAAAAAAAAGTGAATTATTCTAGCAGAAATTTACTACCTAACATCGTCAGTGATACGAATAAGACCTGGCGTGGAAAACTTCCAACTATTATTCGATGACTCGATGTAACGCGTATCTCCGTCATCGACAAAATGTCGAACGAGAAATTTTAAGTAATTCAAAAATTCGACGAATGAAAATCGGAATAACGGACAAAGATGTGTGTAGCGAGAATAGATTTTAAAATTGCGGAAAAATCTCGACGTCCCTGGTAGTTAGTCGCGCCAGCAAAATGGTACTCTGGCGCAATTTTCGTAGATAATCGCGGAGGAATTCGATGCACTTGCCGCAACTGCCGGCGATAATCCCCGACAAGAAGCGGCGTCGACGGTCCTACTTGGACGGTTCGACGAGTTTCAGTAGCCGGCCACCGTGATATCCCGTAAAAGGATAGGTTGCTCGCTGGAAAGCGGCCAGGACTCATTCAGAAGGACGTGCCTGGACGGCTACCAACTTGCTAATGTGCCACGAGCCTTGAACTCACCGTGTGAAACACACGTAGAACGCGTAGGTACATGTCGAAAACGATCTTTGGAAACGTTCGAGAACCCGCTCCTTCCGCCCGATCCAACGATTTCGCACGATTCGATCAGCATTTTACAATGCGTAATATAACATTCGAATATTAACGTGTTCGGTATTTCTGCATATATATGAACACATTGTTGAGATAAAAGAGACATAAAACATTTTTCTTGCCGAATTGCTAATTTTTTCGTACAAAGAATAAGGAAGATTCGAGGGACAAAGAGATTGCGTAATTACGCGGATAACGATTACGGAAATGAAACGCATAAAAAAAAGTAAAATAAAGAAAAAAATAGAAAAATATAGAAATATAGCTATAATTGGTGAAAGTATATTTTTAGTCTTTCGATTAACGTTCGTACGTTATACGAGCAGTATTAAATTACAAATCTGCTTTTTGGTATCTTTTAAAATATCTAGTTTCCTATACAGTTAGAGTAATGATTACTTTTTACGTTCCAACCGGGATTATATAAATTCTGTGCAAACAATTCTATACAAAACTAAAATATTGCCATCTAATGAACAATTTAAAAATGCTTTAAAAATACACGTAACTACTTTACCAACCGCAGCTTCATCCATACCACCGACTCCATGGTACCGACTGTGCCATTGACTCAGGACTTGATACAGGACTCTAGCACAGTGCCCTACCATACTAATCGTTGATCTTACCGCGATTCGACTTTATCAATGAACGATAAAACACGACTATATCGATAACTATACTGATAATATTATCGACTGAGCTTTGATCTAAAATTTACTGATCGATAAAGTATGTCACTTTAAAGATATTTAAAATACCTATGCGCTGATCTGTGTCATGCCATGATCTGTGTCAGAAGTAACGAGTAATTGCGAGAACATGTATGATACGTACTGATCGCACGATCGTTGTTCATTCAACAACCATAAAAAAATGTATTGTGAAAAATATGCAAATTAGTAACTGAAACTTTAACAAGGTATGATATACTCACACATATACGATATAATTGTATAACATATTCAAACTGTTTCTCTTTAAAAGTCAACTTTATAATCTGTAAAATACATTATATAAAATCAAAACACAAATAATTTCCTTACAAACAAATATTTGACGCTTTAGAAAATTGTGTCAAAACATTAATGTTACACAATCAACTAGTATAAATAAATCTTTTATCATACGTGTATATATGAATACCAAAATTTTCGTTTTAAAATAATCTTTGTTTATCGCGTTACTTTTTATCCTGTTGACAAAAATAAAACCATTTTTTAGCAATAAACTGCGAGATTTCGCTAGCATTAAGCACTCTCGTGCTTTTATCTCACGTGACAAAATTTCATAACAATCGTCGTACGAGTTATATCACACAGAAAACAAACGAATTTGCGTTAAATTTATGCGACTCGAGTTAACCTATCTCGTTCGACAGCAAACGGCGTTTCATCAATTGTTATCATTCCTTATAAAATCCCTTTCCAAGTCGCCTCGTGATCGAGGCGACGACGTTTACATAATGCATAACGTAGCGATTTGAAAACTATAACTTCCAATGTTTTCGCAGTCACACTTTGAAATAGAAACTTGGTATCTATTTTGAGTTATACGAAATGTGTTAATCGTTTATTTATATAACTACTGTGCTGCATCTTCAGCTAACCGGTCGTTGTAACAGTGTGCGATATAAAATGATATATTAGATCTGAACTGTCAAACCAGTTGTTTACAAAATCATGGATGAAATTTGGTTTCATCTATCGAATCAGGTCGAGACACTTCAGGTAATTGTAATTTTTCATCAAAATTATCAGCTGTTTTATCTTCCTTTTTCTTTTAATTTATAAATAAATTAAAAGATATATCACTATCGATTATTTGTCATATCAGTTTCCAAAGAAATGAAATATAATTGACGTTCGGCTCTTCATCTTCGATATTATATGTTAAATTTTTTGTTGGCGAGAAGATTCAAACATCGTTATTTGCACAACAAGGACAACAATGGGTCATAACATGGTTGACTCAAGCACGTCAAATTTTTTACGAATTATATGAGAACCAAACGATGCAAAATGTCAAAGACATTGTACAACATATACTTATTTGGATTGAAAATGCTTGGGAACAAATACAACATCGATACTATAATACACATTTTAATGTCAGAATACTTTACAGACAAATAAAAAGCTTATATACTAACGGAGGTAGCAAAATAAATTTTAATGTTTCGTTATTTAATATTAATATTAATTGGAAAAAAATGAAAATATAATTCTTCTTCTAGCGTCCAAAAGGGAACTTGCGTTTAGTCTGACAGGTTTAGTTGTTGGTACTTTACTTGGTTATTATGCTGGAGTTAATTGGGGGCACGTATCTCATCATATGCATCGTATAAAAGCTATAATATGTCACCATTACATTGGTATCGAGGTATTATATTAAGTTACATTGACGCGTAAAAAAATATATAATCTTAAGTTGATGCAACTAAATAATGTAAGTATATAACTGAAGCAATATTACTAAAGCAAATATATTTTTATTATAAACGATATAGGGTGTGTCCATGATAGACGATGCTGAAATGCCTATGATCGAAAGATCTAACGAATTATTAGTACAAGTTAAAGCAGCTTCTGTTAATGTTGTTGACACAAAAATTTGTTATGGTTATTCCAAAATTTACAGAAGACTCCTCAATTCCGGTGTACGTAAATTAAAATGCTCCATTTTATCGTATTACTTATATTTAAGTTGCGTTACTTATTCATTTTCAGAAACACAAAGAACTCCCAGTAACATTAGGCAGAGATTGTACTGGAATAGTGATAGGTATAGGACAAAGTGTTATTAATTTTGACATTGGAGATGAAGTGCTCTTAGCTGTACCTTCGTGGGCTCCTGGTACAATGGCAGAATACATAGTTGTCCCAGAAACTCAAGTAGTTAAACGACCGAAACTTTTTACCTTTGAAGCATCTGCGAGTCTTCCCTACAATGGATGTTTAGCCTGGGATGCTTTAGTTAATAGATCTGCGATCCAGGAAGGCAATGCGAAAGGGAAACGGTATAAATAATTGCAGTAGGACCCCCTATAAAGCGAGATATATTTCCGTGTTATACGGACTACGCGTTATTCGAATCCAAGAACGCAAGAAACTATAATTAAATAAATCTGTAGTCTTTTTTTAATATGAAAAAATAACATACGTTCCACGATACACACTGTAAACAGCCCCTTCTTATCGCTCAACAGTATTAACTATTTTTGCATTTTCAACTCTTAATCACATTGTACGGGGACAGTGGTATTATTTTTAGTCCGCGTTATAGGGGGTCCGACTGCAGATAAACAAATAGTTTTATTATTATATGTATATAGAAATTACTTTTTAAAGTAAATATCCTATAGAGTACTTATATATGGTGGAAATACACCTGTTGGTTGTATTTTAACTCAATTAGTTAAGCTATGGGGTGGACATGTAGTTACAATGTGTAAACAGAATGCAATTCCTGTATCAAAAGCTTTAGGAGCAGACAATGTTATACCATTAGACAATTCAGATATAGAAAAAGAGTTACAATTACATGATAAGTACGTTCAATATAACAATTATTTAACGATATATTAAATTTACTTGTGTTAAGCGATCAATAAATTTTTAGATTTGATACTATATTTTATACCGGGGGTCAACCAATTAATGAACGTATACTAAAGCAGCACTTAGCATCTTATGGCTTTTATGTCTCTACAGTTCCCGAACAATTAACGTCTGACTCGTTAGGTCTTGTATTTGGAAGCATATTTGCTGGATGTGTACGAATAAAGTTACTAATACAGGTAAATGAAATTATATACGTAGTATTTTTCTATTGTTCAATTTGATTTCAAATTCGATATTTATTCTAGTACGTGCTTGGATTTAATATGCATCAATGGAAAGAAGGTTCAAAGATTAACGCAACATACTTACAAGCACTATGCGATTTAGTTGATGCTGATCAATTACAGATGGTTGTAGACAGGGTGTATGGACCTCATAATATTGAACAAGCATTGTATCATATATTAGATCCCAATGCTATCGGCAGTACTATAATAACATTTCAGTGACGATTGAATATTATATGTATAAAAGTTTTCAGTTATATAAATATCGCAGTTTCTTTTATCAATACATACTATAAACAACATCCCTATCTCCTATCACTGCCAAATACCGTCCAACATTAAAATAATTTCTATACACCTAATAAAACTGTACAATAAATACACATGGTGCAAAAACCAAGACTGAATAAATATTGTAATAAAATTTACTTTATATACGTAATTACATAATTCATATAGTTCCAAATTGTAATTTACTAGAATACATAAATGGAAAGGAATTATGTAACAGGGTGTACAAGTTAAGCCATAAATATTGGACGATATATGTAAAATGAAAAATATTACTCCAATGTCTATAATTTATTTTATGAAATAAATATGAAACTATCTAAATGCATTCAGAATTATTTATAATGACTTTATATGTTGAATATTATGAATGATTCAGTATATAGCACTCATAAAAATGAAAAAAGTATGAGTACTTTGAACAATTATTTTGGCTGCCTTCCACGTGGTTTTCCTGTTGTTCCTTTCTTATTTTTTTTAGCAGCTCCCTTTGTGTCTTCTGCCTGTTTTAAAATATCATAAATTTAGTAGATTAAAAAAAAATGTGTAATCTTAAAAACCGTTATTTATATTTACTTTACGCTTTGGAGGATTTGGATTTGGTAATACTTTAAAGAATGTATCTAGCCTTCCTTGAGTGGAAGTATTTCGTGCTTTATATAATTTTTTTGCACCATTCCTTACTCTTTCCTCATTAAATTGCTTATCGCCACATAAATATTTTACTAACTCTTCCTCATTTGGTTCTGTCCATTTCAGCTTATGCAAAAATTAAAATGCTTATAAATATTTCCAATCATTTACAAATGTTATACTATACATAGAATGTTATACTTACATCAATTGTTTCAGGATCTGTTACTTCAGGTTCTTGAAATAATAATCGAGCTTCTTTATAATTCCAGTCTTCAGGAATGGAAAACTTCTTAGTATCCAAGTTTTCAATAATTTTTTCAAGTGACCTATGTGTTTTAATTAACTCTATAGCTCTTTTTGGTCCAACTCCTTTAATGCTACTTGTATAATCACAACCTAACATTATACAAAGATCAATGAACTGTAAATAAGCAGAAATAACAAGTTATTAATGGCCAGAAAATAAATATTTTTATTTATATCTTGTATACAATAAAGGTATCGATCTTACATACTTCATCATGATTTAATCCAAGGTCTTCTAATACTTTATCAAAATGAAATTCCTGTACAGGCATCTTTCTTGCTTCGCTAAATGTTAATCGCCTGAGTAAAATATTGCATCCAAAAGTAAGCGCATCCATATCTTCTGTAGCGGTTGCAAAGACCTTACCAGCCTTTACCAAAGCAGCACATTGAGCTTCTGCTTCACACGGAGCCTATAAAATCAATGTATGTATTACAGTAAAATTTATAACGCCTTGTTTTACCTACATCAATGTAAGGAATGCCCATTAATTGCAATAACTGTTTAGCCTCTTCTGCATGCTCTTTTGTAACTTTTACTAATCTTCTGTTAAATTTCTCTATATCCTTTGCGTTTCCTAGAAAATGACAAAAGTTTTTAATATGATATATAAATTGACGTAATTATCATATACAGGGTGTTCTGCAACTGGTGGTACAATTCAAAACTGTGACCTAAGAAGACCCTGATTATAAGAAGTCATTATACGTGAAAAAATAAGTTGATAGTACACAATAAAATTTTTTCATATAACGCTTTGTTTCCGAGGAAGTCAAGCTTGAAATTTTGTTGAGTATACTTGAATTTCACTAAGTATCAACTAAGTATGAATAAATAATCAGTAGCAGGTTATTCTACATGCGAAAATAAGGCAAAAATGTGAAATGGAATTTTTCCATTTAAAGGAATATGCCCCATTTACAAGAAAATAAAGTTTGAACATGTTTAGTAAAGAACTGGTCCAGTGCATACACGTGATACATTTTTAAATCTACTTTTCTCAAAAGCAAAGCTATATTTTTGTTCTATTTTTACGTGCAGTTTGACTCCTGTTCAACCTGAAATTAATCCAAGTATACTTGTCAAATTTTCAAACTTGATTTCAAAACTTTCCCAGAAAGAAAGCATCATATGAAAAACATTTATTGTATATTTTCAATTTAGCTTTTAATGTAGAATCACCTTCCATTCAACTGTACTGTGATAACTTATGGTTACCAGACATTCTATATAATAAATCAAATGAAGAAAAAACACAAATCATTTTTAACATGAAATAATCTAATATTTAGAAATACCAGCTTCCTCTGCTGCTTGTAACAACTTCTGTGTTTCGTCTCTTCTTTCAGCACGTTTTGCTAATTCTCCACCTTTTAGGTTCGGTGGTTTTCCATCAAACACATATACAGGCTTTATTCCTTGCTCTACTAAACGTATTGTTCGATAAAATGTACCCATTAAATGACTATAATATAAAAAATATTAAAGTAATACAAAATATGTATTCATATGTAATTATTTGTCAAAATATATACCTTGTTGTTTCACCATTTACAGATGTAAGCTGAGCTCCTTCGCTCCGTACTGCAATAAGAAATTGATATAAACACATAGACGCATCTATGGCTACTTTACGACCTAGAATGGAAAGTGAAAATGTAAAATATTCCTTTCATAATTAATTTTGATAATTAAATGATTCAAAATTCCGAATTATCCTGATTATCTACATACCAAAATAGTGCTTTAATTCTTGTTCTTTAATAGCACTTGGTGCTATATCTGCTATTAATTTTGATAAACCTAAAATGCCCATGGTAATATCACTCAATCATTCAATCACTCGCGTTAAAGTTAGTCCAATAATGTGCGAAACGTGGAATCGAAAAGAAACGTATAACATAAGAAGAAGTTTCGCGCCAATATTACGCTGTAATAACGCTGTAATAAGAATAAGCATGCTGTTCATCCAATGTGAGAAAATTAAAGTTACTAAAACTGAAATTACTAATACCTGCTAATACCTCTTCTAATACAAATTATTTGATACTCAAATTTATCCTATTATTATATAATATTTCAATATCACATATTTTATACATCTTTTTATGTTGAGTATAAGAGCTAAAATGAAATCATAAAATTGCGTATAATAGATTCAACAAATTGAATTCATATGCCATTAGTGTATATTTGAAATTAAGATGCTAATTTAATGAATAATAAGCTATACATATTATACGTATTTCGTTATAATTTGTTTATGATATTATTAGTGGAAACTTATATAATTATAATTTTCTAATTCGTATCGGTATATATCGGTATTATGTATATATATATATATATACATATACATATACATCCATATATATATACATATAGAGAGATGTTACTACATACTTACATATATACAGTAGATGTTCCACGTGGTTGAAGTATTAGGAATTGTGCATGGTTTTGTAATATGTGTATTTGTTGTTGAAAATGGATACTAATTGTGATTTAATAAAAACAATCGAAGATGATCAGGAAGTGCCAAATTTCTCTGAAGATTCTGATGTCGAAGATGATGTAAGACATAATTTAACAAATTATATTAGGTTAAATAGTACAACTTTACTCAATTAGAAAGATGATTGTTTACTGTATGATTCTTATTTTGGAAAAATAAAAATTTCCGAATTAATGTAGTTTCAGCCTAGGAAACAAAAGAAAAAGGAAAATAAGGATTTCGATAACAATTTTCAATTTGTAAATGATATTTCCGATTACAATAAAGACACATGGAATGACTTAAACAAGTATATTAAACGAAAAGCTAAGACAAAACTTGATGATAAAATTAAAAGAATTAAAAGAGGATCCGAATCTAAAATACAAGTACATATATATACATATATAACTTTGATGTTATTTCTCTTTATATATTTAGTTGTTTCAATTACATATACAACAATTACGTTACATTTATATATTCTTTCTTCAGAATGAAATAGATAACGAATCCAATATAGACTTATCTGAAATTAAAAAAGAAGATGATGAACTATCTTTATCAGAAGACGAGCTTAGAAAAGGTAACAATATTTTTTCCTTTATAATGTAAACTTGATTAAAGAAATATAAATGTTTTATTTTAGATATATTTAAAACTAAAGAAAAGAAAAGCAAAAAGAAAGTGGTTGTTAAAGAAAATGATGAAGAAACAATTAACTTTGAGGAATATTCAAATATAGAAACTCATGCAACATTTTACCAAATGAATTTGTCGCGTCCTTTATTAAAGGTATTGTATATCAATATATTATGTTACATAGATTTTAAGTTAGTATTTGATTATTAATATATATATTAATATAATATCTAATTCATAATACATATTCTTTAAAGGCTATAACAGCCATGAATTTTGTGCATCCAACACCTATACAAGCTGCTACCATCCCTGTTGCATTAATGGGTCGTGATATATGTGGTTGTGCTGCTACAGGTACTGGTAAAACTGCAGCTTATATGTTACCAACACTAGAAAGATTATTATATAGGCCATTAGATGGTCCTTCTATTTCTCGTGTTCTTGTACTTGTTCCAACAAGAGAACTTGGTGTGCAAGTGTATCAAGTTACAAAACAGTTATCTCAATTTACAACAATTGAAGTAGGATTATCTGTTGGTGGTTTAGATGTGAAAGTTCAAGTATGTTGATATATTGTGAAAAACTTAAATATTAGTAAATGAACACTATACTAAGAAATAATCCTTTATTAATTTACTACTACTTTAAAATTAGGAGGCTGTATTAAGGAAGAATCCAGATATAGTAATAGCTACTCCAGGAAGATTAATTGATCATTTAAGAAATACGCCATCGTTTTCATTAGACAGCATTGAAGTGCTTATATTAGATGAGGCAGATAGGTAAATGAAAAAAGAATATTTGCTTTATATTCCTTTTATTAATTTATAACTGGAAGATTATATACATATACTTTTTTATTTATAAGGATGTTAGATGAATACTTTGCAGAACAGATGAAGTACATAGTAAAACAATGTTCAAGAAGCAGACAAACAATTTTATTCTCAGCTACTATGACTGAAGAAGTGAAAGATTTGGCTGCTGTATCTTTAGATAAACCAGTTAAAGTTTTTGTAGATAGCAATCAAGACGTTGCTTTTAATTTACGCCAAGAATTTATTCGGTAAAATTATATCTTATGCAATTAATTGATCATGTTTATGTTCTTGTTTAATGTATGTATATATTCATCTTTTATATACTTTTAATATAGGATACGAAAAGAAAGAGAAGGAGATCGTGAAGCAATTTTGGCAGCCCTAATTTGTAGAACCTTTCATGATCATGTCATGGTCTTTGTGCAAACAAAAAAACAAGCTCATAGATTACACATTTTATTAGGGTTATTAGGCATCAAGGTATTTAAAATATAATTTATTCTAATAAATATTAAAGTATATTGAAGTTTGTAGTAAAAAGTAAAAGGTAATCTTTTAAATCATTATTATATATAATTTGATAGGTAGGAGAACTTCATGGTAATCTTACACAACCACAACGTCTAGAAAATTTAACAAAATTTAAAAATGAAGAAATAGATATTTTATTAGCAACAGATGTTGCTGCAAGAGGTTTAGATATTAGTGGGGTAAAAACCGTAATTAATTTCGTAATGCCAGTTACCATGCAACATTACATTCATAGGTATCAATATTTAATTTGATTGTGAATTTTTACAAGTACCCAATATAAAAAAAATTAATTGCTTTATTTATTTATTTGTTAGAGTTGGGAGAACAGCTAGAGCTGGTCGTGTTGGAGTGTCAGTATCACTAGCTGGGGAACAAGAACGTTCTTTGGTTAAAGAAATTATTAAAAATGCAAAAAATCCAGTAAAGAATCGAATAATACTTCCTGATATAATCGACAAATATTCTAAAAAATTACAGTCTCTTGAAACCGATGTAAATAAAATTTTAGAAGAAGAACGAAATGAAAGGGAATTAGCTAAGATAGAAAATCAAGCAAATCGAGCAGAAAAATTATTAAAAAATGAAAGTAATAAAGGCACTCAAAGAACTTGGTTCCAAACTCAGAAAGAAAGAAAAGAAGAAAAAGGTAATTTTCAATCCATTAATTTTCGTATTTGAAATTGTAGCTATTCAAAATTTCACATGGAATACATGTACACATTATCAAAATAATTTATATCATTTTTAGAGAAATTATCATTGACTGAAAAACTAAACACAAATAAAGGGCAGAAACAAAACAAGGAGCCATCAAACATAATTGAAGAAAAGAAAAAGAGATCTAAAGAACCTAAACAGGAAACAGCAGAGGATAGAGCCAAAAAAGAATTAGAAAAAATTGCAGCATACCAAGCGAGACTAGCTAAGAAAAAGAACAAACAAAATAAAATCCGGACAGTTGTAGAGAATGATAAATTTTCATCTAATAGAAAAGGTAAGTTCTAGTAATTTATTTATCTAGTAAATTATTCATTTTAATTAAGAAAGATTGGATCTTATTTTTTTTTTCTATAATCTCAATTCGATTTCAGCATCGCTAAAACGGCCAAAATCTTCATTTGCTGCTGACTTAACAAATACAAGCAAGAAAGCTGTGAAAAAAATGCGTTACGAGTAAGTATATTTTATTAAAGTAAGGTAAAATAAAATATTACATATCATTATATTATATTTAGAGACATACATAATAATGCTTTTATAAATAACTATTTTATTTATTTTAGGGCAAATGTTAAAAAAAATCAAAGTAAAAGAAAAAGTGCAAAAAGTTTAAACATAGGAAAAAAGGATAGTAGATCAAATTTTAAAAGACGTTAATTTTGATATTTGTAACTATATCTTATTAAATACATACCATTTTACTTAATTTGTTTTATTATAGAACCGTTACAATGCGTCACTTATGTCTCACAGATTGACAGATGAATAGCACTGATTAATTGGTTTTTTTCATCAGAATATGTATATTTTGTAGTCTATAACCTGTTTGAAAAAATTGCAGTACTATGCAATTAAATACTTATAGAAGCAAATGTTTGATAATAATACTATAAGATAAAATATAATATAATTCAAAACAATTTGAACTTATAAATTATTTCAAGAAATATCAAATTAAATTTCATGAAGCTGAAACAGTAACAATGCACTGCCGATGACTTATGAACAATGCTTTGTACATATATGAAAAATAAAGAATGACCTTTATGAATGTTTAAAAAATTAAAAACTGCAAGATTTGCATTGTACTGTAATTTCAGTGAAGAGGTAATAGGTATGTGTTAATTCTATAATGTTTATATAATAAGATCAAACACACATCACCATTCACAGCCTCATACACAATTCTCATTCTCATCTTAATGTTTAATACAATTTAATGCTTAATACTAAGAATTCTAATGATGACAAAGGAAATTTTATAAAACCTAGGCCCATTTTAAATTATTTTAATGCTATTCAAATTTGTATCCAATTTCCTAATTTTTTAATAACAAAAAGGTATGAGATTATTTATTTTTAACTCTAAATATTAAGTAAATTCTATAGAATTTTACACTTAATCTATATTTATTCAAAAGTTTCATTTATTTTTGTTTACTGTAGTTATGAAATAAAATATATTTTTAAATGAATACATTATGTTTAAAGCAATTGGTAATATGTGAAATTACTATTATATAAATATTTATAAATGCAATGAATGTTTTTCAACATCTTATAAAATACGAAATAAAAATATAAGTATTTAAACCATTCAAAGTATGTATACAATTCCTTGAGATATCGGAATAATACATTTACTATATTGTTTGTACAAATATATGTTCTGGATACAAATTTGAATTAAAGTGATACGAAAGTAAGTTTATAATACATATACAATAATGACAGCGATGGAAGAATAACTGTCACATTCGATGATGATAAACTTCAATTGATTATTGAATTAGTGGTGCATTGTTGATACTTTTGTATAACAAAAATTTTTACGTTTATTTTTTATATTAATGCGCACTATCCGTTGAAAATATTTATATGTATACATTTATTAGATACTATTGAAATATTTATAAGCACAGCTTGTCTGAAATAAATTAATAATTAGTGGCCGTGCGCTGACCAAATCTCATTTACATTAATTTTTGGGTTAAAATATAAAGAGATAATTTTATAAGAAAATACATATTTTCTCAGGAAATAATGGTTATCAAAATTGTCATTCTTTCAATAAAATAATTATAGCATTAAGGCAATAATCTTAATTATAATATAATATAATAATAATGATAATCAGATTAATAGAATCAAACAACTTTGGATCACAAAGCCAATTGATACACACCCTTTTGTTTAGTACATGATGTTCACAGAAATCCAACAACGTTATGTTGTTCTCTTCTGCGTGTAAAGATTTAATGAAGTGTATTATTTCGATGTATTTCATGTAATAAATGTGGTTTTCGATTACTTTTTTCTGAAAACTACAATTAAGTTTGATGATATCATGTAAGGATTTTACTATTTGGAATAGTTTGTTACAAAAATTTTGTATACAATCTCATTAATCTATGAAGAAAAATGCACATGAAATAGTATATATAAACATTTGTATTCGTCAATGCAAAAGTGAACAATACAACAATTGTCAGATGTTTCACAAGAAAGAAAGGGAAACATTTTCGAAGACTTATGTAAAAAAGATGGTGGTTAAACAGTTATTAATTATACAAAGGATTGTATTTTTTATCAATGAATGTGCCATTGCTTTTTTTAACGTGTAGAGAAATTAGAACCAAACCAAGTTTATGTTTTTTTTTTCTTTACAATTGAAAGAAAAATATTTTCTATATGATCAGTTAGTAAATTTTTAATTTCCTTATGAATGCGATGCAACTTCATGAAGTTTCTTGACTTGTAAGCTTATATGTATCAATTATTTGACGTTAATGTATCATTATCTTAACATCTTACTGTCTAGACATACGCGAACGACAGGTTTATTAATTGTTGTACATAATCAAAATATTCTGTTTTCTAATTTGTAAAGTATTTTTAGATTCTTTAATTCTTATGATGATCACGGTCTTTCCCCTATTCCTAACATCCCTTTGAATACAGTTCATTCACTTAATTATTTATTTACTTTGTCTGATTCTCTTAATGCCCTCTTTGCTGGTGGTTCTTCAATCTGAAAAATCATATCTTTACTATATATCAAATTACAATCATAAATATGTTTTTCTTACTTCTTCCTCTAAACCAGGTAATTGAATTCTAGTTTCCGATGCTTCCGCTGGCTGTAAGTAAATATATTAAATATAATACATGTACTTTATATTTTTGAAATATGAAGTATAATATACTACAAAAGAGAAATAGATGTTGAATATAAATGTATTAAAAATAATTTTACCTGCGCATCAATACATTCCACTTCTCCAATTTGCAGCTTGAAATTACATATACTCATAGACTTTTTAAGACTATTATTTAGATATATATATATATATCGTATACAAACTTACAAATTACAAACGTAATGTATATGTCGGAGATGAAAGGACATCGGGACCTTTCTTTAGAATGTTCGGAAAAACCCAATACCCCAATCCAGATGTTTACGACAACGACATTTAAAAAATAAGCGAAGAAATAGTTATGCGGTCACTTAAGGTTTATGACGATGGGTTTGGGCTCGAGGTGACATAATGAGTCACCGAACTGCCCTTATATAGTCCTTTACCCACTCCTCGGGTCAATCTCTGTTTTTTAGGAGAACTTCTAAAGAAAGGTTCCGATGTCCTTTCACCTCCGACATATATATAAGAATCTACTCTAAATCATACTGTGTCTAAAATTATCCTATACATTATTTTAGTTGTCTTACCCTTGCATCAGTTTCGTTCGGCCCAATGCCCACTTCCTTCTGTTGTTTTGACTTAGCCCTACGTTGTGGTCTTTCACTGACAGAATGTGTATTATGAAGAGAACCCTTTCCTTTAGGACTCGACATGTTTATCTGCATTTCAGCAGGTAAGTAATTCCTAGTGTTAGTCAATAATTCATCCGCTCGTTTGAAGTACATGGTGGGAATTCGTGTTTCACTTGGAAATTCTTTCATATCAAAATTTGTCGTTTTTGTATATATCACATTCATAGCCAAATCGCAAACAGCCCACAATTTCTGCAAGTACATAGTAAATATAAGCTTTTTATAACTGATTCATAAATAATAAATAATTTGTTATAATTACATAATTCATGTTATTATCCTCAGGTTTTAAAGCATCCTTATGACTCTTCATTCGTTCTATGAGATTTTTATAAAAACCATAACAATAATATTCATTTTTCGTTATAAGGGGTTCTAATATAAACCACAAACATTGTTGTATCACTTTCAACTGATTAACCATCAAATGACTTGTAAATTCAGGATCATGTGCAAGAATAGGTACTGCAAATACTAGCATATAATCAGGAAGAATGTGAGGCAGTTGACCTGTAATAACAATTGAATAAAATATTTTATATTTATCTTTTTCTAATAATACGTGTTTAATAATAAAAGAATAATATTAAACAATATTTCGATAATGCCTTACTATTTAGTTTCTTACCCATGGCCCGTTCCACTGTACCCAATGACAATGTCTTAACATAATCTCTCCTTTTATTTATATCAGTTTGCATATAAGTTTTTAAAACACATTTTAATCTTTTGTCCTGTTCTTTACCAGCAAGTGCATAATAACCCATAAAGTCTAGTGGCAAACACTTATTTGGAATTCCTCTTCCAAGTCCTTTATGTAATTTACTACCAAAAGCTTCCCTCACTTGTGGAACTTCATCCTATGAAAAAAATACATTTTCACAATATTGTTAATCAATTTTCTTTCTCTATTTACATAAAAATATGCAAAATTTATTTTTAAGAAATAAATCAATAAATCATAGTTTGGAGAAACGTACCACCATGAGCTGAGATAAATTATAGAATTGTTCTGCTGTAAACTGATCACCAACGCCTTTTTGTTCGCAGATCTTCAACATTGAACAACCAGCTTGTAAGCGCAACCAACTCATTTCTGCTTTACTTAAACGACCCTGCTGTAAAAGATCTCCTTTGTTTACTACAAATGCATTCAGCATTCTAAACGTTTTTTGTGCAGAGAGCACATCAGTCTTCAATCCTAGTAACCAGCGTGCCATGCACTTCAATCCTTCTAATCTACAACGTGTTTCTTCAGGTAATTGATCTTCCCTGCACCAGTCTCCTTCAATGGTATCAGCAGTTTGTTCACTGCTTTCTTTCACTAATAACTCCTTGACTATCTATAAATTCAGCACACTTAATCTGAACTAAATCACATTATCATAAGTTTGAAATAATAATATAATATTTAGCAGAACTTACCTTCCTAGACACCATATTTTTTATTTGTACTTGATACTTTTCTGGTAAATTATAAGCTATGTGACCTAATGTAACTATAGATGTTCGATAATATTCTGAAGTTGGTGTAAGACTATTTTTAATTCTTTCAATAATTTCAGGGAAAATAGTATCATGAATATTGGTCATATTAACAAATAAACACCTGACAGCTTGTTTTGCTTGTTTTGGTGTTCCTGTTTCTGCGAAATTTTTACATATTGGAACCATAAGGTTCATAATATCCGGTGCAACATCACATAAAGGTTTATATTTCCCTAAAAATGTGAAAATCGAAAGAACCAACGGTGCTACCATTTCATCTTCCAATTCCAAAAGATGAACAAGTTGCATCAAAATATCATTATGAAGAAAATGTGGACCAAATACAAATGAAAGCATCTAGAAGAAAAACATTTTATATACATATAAAAATGAATTAGTAACATGAAAAGCGAAGATCATATGTCTTTGTACAATAAAATTATAGACTTACCACAAGTAACCTTAAACCCTTTTCACCTGCATTGTTCGGATTAAGTCCAACTTCTTCTATTACATTGCCACCTTTTAAACAATCTAATACATATCCAATTAAGACCTGTTAAAACATAATTGATATAAAGATATGAATATAAAGACATGCAAAAATACAGCCACATGCATTACTTACCCTAATTGCTTCTTCATCAATCATTACAGAACTGACTCTTTCCAATAGCATTTTTATTGTGTTGTAATACAAATTCGTCATGACAGGTTGACCCAATTTTTTAAGAACCATACTTATTGTATCTGCACACTCTTTACAAGAAACGTTTGGTTGAACTATTGTTTCCATTCCTTGTAATAAAGCCGAATCTTTTCTCATGTGAGCACTGAACTTCTGTATAAATTCTTGAACTTTCATAGGATCTGGTAGAAAGCGAGATATCTGATGAATCTTAGCTACAAGTTCAACCATGGCGTCTGGCTTTTTTACAATTTCTAACCATTCAACCACTGCTCTTCGTACACTGAAATATAAAATTTTATATAAAAGTATAAAATGAATATATATAAGATAATAATAAAAAAAAAATTAAGAGTGTACTTACGCAAGCTGATGCTTTTGTAATTCTACAAATGCTTTAGATGCATGATCATCAATTGTACCTAATAAATGATACAACTTTTTCATTCTTTCACCAGCTGGTAGTTGGTAAGGTACTAAACAAGTGTTTAGTAATCTTTCTACTAGTAATCTATCTTCCATTCCTGCCATGTAATAACCATGTAATATTTTATCTTTTATCCAAGTAACAGCCTTTTTCGTAGCTTGTGGTACATCTGCATCATTCAAATGTTTTTTATATATCATTGCTAATCCTGCCATTGCTTCTTTCCTGATTTTAAACTGAAAATTGAAACAAATATTAATATTTTTTTCATACTCATAGTTTACATATTTTCATGTAAAAAATAACATACCTTTTTATCTAATGTTCTTTCTTTAACAAATTCTAACAAATCTTCACTGTCTGACACCACTTCGAAATCCCTTCTAGCAGTGGTCACTATAGCCATCACAACTTCATATCGTACACTTTCATCTGCATCATGTTGTCTTAACTTTAACGTATCAGTAATATCCTTTCTCAGTTCAGGATGGTTTAATAAAAAATGCATTGAATACTGCACACATTTGATACGAATTGATACACTGATGTCATTAAATCTTCCTAAAAATGCACGCCACAATTGTGTGTGTTGCACAGCTAACTGAGATCCTTTCTCGGAAAACATTCTTGCTAATAATGCTACAGCACCCAATCTTTCAGATTCAGAGGAAGATTTTAGTTTACATTCTAATTGTGGTAGGACGGACAGCAAGACGCTTGGACATATGTGATTTAACTCATAAATTAAATCATACACTTTCTTGCAAATTTGCAAGCTCTTCTCCTCTTTGCCCAAGATCAGTACATGGTTAAAGAACTATGAATTTTAAAATATAAAAAGGTTTGGTATTATTAACTTTTACCTTCTTGTGTTATAGATTTACAAACAAAAAAAAAGTGTTTCTTTTATTCTACTCACTGCTTGAATGTATGGTTCTAATGTATCACTACATTTGATCACCAATTCCTTTGCAAGTAAATATGCATTCTTCTTTTGTGTTTTGTTTGGTTCTACAATGTTCATAAGTATGATATCTAGAAGTTCATTGCTAACAATGTCAGATTCTGTAATAAGTGGACATAATACATCTAACATAAAACTTTTGACTTTCCCAGAATGTTCATCGCTGAAATCATTAGAATTACAAGCAATTAATTAACTATTCATATATATATTGTATTTATGTACTGTATAATCATGTTAAACATACTTTACTATCCTAAACATAAGAGAAAAAAGTGCGCAAAAGATTTCTTGGCAGTCCTCTAATTCAAAACACATATTAAATGATTTCACATATGCTAAATTTTCCAGAAGATAAAAATATCTTTTAAAAGCGGGATCTTTTGGATCTTTTAGTCCAGCTAGTTGTTTAATCAGAAACAAGAATATTGTTTTAACCTATAACAGATAAGGGTATTAATTTATTATTAAATCCTTAAATTTCTAAAAAGAATTAGAAACATTTATATAAAATATTCTATGAAATGTTATAATTAATTAACTTATATTACCTGCTCTGCATCTTTATATGGAGCTTCTGGAGCATAAACCCTCAAAACATCAGCAATACAACATGCAATCAAAAGTTGTACATCTTTACTCTGATGCATTAAAAAATGTTCTTCTGCCAAATGTAATGCAAGTGGTATATATTGTTGATACATCCCTTCATCTTGACCCATTGCTTGTAATGTATGAGCTAATGTCTATTTGATAAATTTTGATATCAGTTATCTTTAATTGTTTTATCTACTGTCTCTTTTATATTTTATATAAGATATAAATCATTTTATCAGATATACCTTTAATCTTCTAATAAGTTCATCTGGACCCAGATCTTCTGTGACAGATCTGCACCCTTGCGGGTAAACTATTTCCGACATGTTTACTAAATGATTTAACCAAATATGAGAAACTTTATATCCTTAAAATAATCTAGAACACCGTCCAAATTCTGAAATATTATATGTCTCATTAGTTATTGTTCTGCCTTAAAATGTTATTTTTAATGATTTAAGTAATAAAGTCATTTTATTAAAATAAAACAATGTTTGTTACAACTATACAATGCAACTCTTCCAACTTCACATATATTTTGATATTTTATAATATAATTTATAATTCAATGTACATAATGATATATTGTAATAATTTACAATATAATAATGATTTTTGTATAATGCTTAATCAATTATATAACTGAATAAGAAAATATAAAGTGTATAATGTTAAAATGATAAAAATAAACATAAAATCAACAAATTAAAAGAGATTACATGAGTTAAAAATAAAAATAAACATGAATATTTATGTTATTATCAAACTAGTAGCTTTTATCCTCACATGCCATTATAGTTTTGATATCAACACAAATAGTAAGTAGAAGCTTCTACATACGTACAACAAATACAAATCATATAGCAAAAGTATGACTTAAATAAATTAATAAAAAGATAATATAACATGCTAATATATGTTTACTTGTATAAAATATAATACTAGTACTTTAAAACAAATTATAATGGAGCATCATAGGTTATGTCTATGATTTGTGCATAAATATAAGAAAACAATGTAAACAGTAATACTATTTAGCACACTTATAAAGCTAAAGAATTTCAAAATACATTGTTATACAAAAGATGTTGGATATTACATCCAATGGAGAATGTATTACCTCAAGATATGCATAGGCACCACAAGGCCTGTGACACTCAAAATATCAATAAAGCAAATATATGTGATGGATACACGGCACTATTTTAGTTTTTGGAGTTCACACACTTTCACGTTGTAATTATTACTAAGTGCGAATATATCGCGTTCGACGTAACTTCCTGAATTTTTTGTAAATATCTGGCATGGTAAAACGATCAAAATGTCAGCAAAAGTGTAGCGAAATCGTTTTCGTAAACGGTTAAGCGTGTCAAAGGACGCGACAGCGCATTCGATCACTTGAAGTCATCCACATTTAACTTTATTGGAGAATACTTCAGATTCAAGTAGTTAAACAACACTAACATAAAAGTACTGAAGGGAATGTAACAGTAATGCTATTGGTTAGAATATACGAAAAAACATACTGCACCAATAATGTAATGTTCTGTTATGTACATCTGGACGAAGTAGTCATAAAGAATTCTAATGAAAACAACATTTAAGCATATGCAATTAGCGGTAGAATTTAGAACAAATAATATGTACAGCTAAAAGTTTGTAATTAACCAGATAATACATATCATAAAAATAAAAATACAGATTAAATTTTTTAAACATATAATTTATTAATAATTTAATTGTATAAATGATTATAATCTGATAACGAATAAGATTAATTTTTGGAATTAATTATGGAAATTGTCTTTGATTTTGTAAATATAAATTAATATAAAATTTATTAGTATGTAATATTATTTATGTATAAAGTGAATTTCATTAAAAAAATGTATTTACTAATGCATTTTCACTAGAAATTATTAGAATATTTGAATCAAACCTAACCGGAAATCATGGTGTTTCCTATCTCTTTCAGTTTAGCACATGCAACGTGTGCCTGCATTGGTTCAGCGCTGATCAGTTTGTTTAAAAAGAAATTGATCATCTCGACCAGGAAAGCAATTAAACAATGGTGTGTGATTATGTTGTTAATTTTCACTGAAAATAAGATTTTCAATTAAATTGGTTTAACGAATTATAAGTTTTTTTATATAAGTTCTATTTGTTAGGTTAATTGTATGCCCAAACACGCGGTTTACAGCTATATGTTTTCATTTAATAATATTAATTGTGGTTTATTCAATAATATTTTAGGCAAGTACAAAAGTTGACAACCCTGAAAAACCAGGACAAGAAGTAACTCCTATTCACAGAATTAGGATTACGCTAACTTCACGAAATGTACGCTCTCTCGAAAAAGGTAAATTGTTTTTTGTATGTGTTATCTTTATACAATATTATTTTATATTATTATTGCATACATTTTCTTAATTGTACATGTTGTTTTAGTGTGCTCGGAATTGATAAATGGAGCAAATAAACAAAAACTTAAGGTGAAGGGTCCAGTTCGTATGCCCACGAAAATCTTAAGGATAACCACACGTAAAACACCGTGTGGTGAAGGATCAAAAACGTGGGATCGTTTCCAGATGCGCATTCACAAGAGAGTTATTGACTTGTATTCACCATCAGAAATTGTAAAGCAAATTACAAGCATTTCCATTGAACCTGGTGTTGAAGTGGAAGTCACGATTGCAAATGAATAAGCAATTTAAATGAAACTGTATAAAGTTTTAATAAAAGTATAAAAATACAAATATCTGTGTAAAATTTGTATTCTAATAAGATCAAATACATAAGTATTTTGCAATTGACATATATCATAAACATGTAAAAGATTAAAGGATTAGAATTTAAATTTATTAAGTAAAAAATTGGAAATATATTGCCAATATGAAAAAAGATAATTTTTCTATTAGTAATTTAGACATTATTGATCTGTTTATTTCATGAAGTTCATAAAAAATTATTTATAAATTATAATACATTGATTTTTGTGTACATATTTGAAATATTCTGCATAATGTCCAACAAGGCAGTACTTATAAAAGTACAATTGTAATTTAGAAACAACTGTTAGTTAATGAAACGTGATAATTTGTTAATTTATTCTATGTTTATTCTTCTTCTTGAGAATCGTTTTCGGGTTTTTTATCTTCCTCTGCACCTTCACCGCCACTAAATCCATCCATTCCTTCCACTTCTTCTTCATCATCATCACCAGCAACCTCAGCATTTTCAAGTTCAGCTCGTTCCATTTGTCTTGCTAATTCTGCTTCATCAGTTGCAGTAACAACTTTTGGCTATAAATTAAAAAATTATTGTCATATACATAAAAGGTTCGAATATGTATAAGTTTCTAATAATAATGACAAAACATACAGCCATTTGAACATTAAATACACCTCCCAATGATGTTATTTTATTTTGTATAGCGTCAATGGCATCATTTAATGCCTTTAAACCATCTTGTTTTTCTGGTGTAGATGTTGTTATAACTAAAATAAAATAAAATTTTTAAGTTTTTATCCACAGATGAAGATTATGCAAAAACATAAAAGTAGAGACATACCATACAGTGGTGGTGCAATTAAGTTAATTTTAATTGGAAGTTCATCAATGGAAAGAGCTAAACCAGCTTTTAAAGCAGCTTTCACTGCATCAATTCCTTCATAACCATAACAAGCTACTTCTACGTCTGCTCTAATTTTTACTGCTTGAGAAGTTAATTTTCGTTTAATATTATTTAATAATACTTCTTTTGTATGTTCATCAAGTCCACACTCTGCTAAAATAGATGGATCCCTAAAGTGACAATGTTTTATCAATCATTACTATACAAAACTAACAATATTTCATTTCACATGTTTTATTCCTTGTACTCACAAAACTGATTGCTTAAAAAAATCATATGCAGAAGCTTTTTGTTTCTTATATTTTTCTTCAAAATGCCATGCAGTTTTTTGATATAATTCCTCTAGCTGATCGTCACTATCATAATGTAATAATTCTGCAACATGTCTTAATATTGAGTTTACAGCCTTTGCTTTTGCATATCTCTCTGTGCATTTTTCTACATCTTCAGCTGATACACGACGTTTACTAAGATCAATATAACCTATATTGAATCATTTAATGAACTATTAGGTGAAATGATTAAAATAATTTTAGGATTATTTCATGCATAAAGCTTTTATATACTTTACCTTTCTCTTTGTCAACCCTAATAACAACAACTGGTTCAGTTTTTCCTACTCTAATAAGTTTATTAATAGATCTAATACGTCTTCTAGACAATTCAGAAAGGAGGATCATACCCTCAATATTATTATATTCTAATAAATGTACATATGCTCCCATTTCAGCTATGCTACGTACATTCACCATGACTACATCTTCCACTTCAGGATACTTTTCTTTATAAAATCGACACGACAACACCATTTTTCCTACTATAAAAGGAAAAATATTACGATTTGTTTTAATCAAAATAAAAACGAAATTCATTTTTTTTCAGTGATAAATATCTCTCTTTGCGTCAAAGAACATTTAAGTCTATCAAATATTTTAGTAAATAAAAAACAGAAGGTTAGCATATAGGTTAATTTCAAGAATTTTACGAAATGTGTGATAATATACTTTTTATAGTTACCAGTATGAATATATTTGCACAAAAAATAACCAACCGTTTATCTATACTATCGAAATATGCTTAAAATGTTAAAAACTTATTGATGTGTATTAATAATCCATGTGCACTTTGCTCTCGATTTACAGTCAAGTTATTAAGAGAAATACACAGCGGTAGCCAACCTGAGGTTTGTTCACTGACAACATTTTGTCTAACAACGCGACATCTATCGCAATGGACTTAGATAAGTATTGTGATTAATATCACTATACATATAAATTATAAATTTTGGGGGCATAAATACATATTAGAAATAAAAAGTTATAATAATTATTATGCGAATGTTAATTATTCAACATAAATTTAATATGAATCACGAAAACATGACAACGTGTTTATTCTAAATGGTTTCAATTCGATTATCGATTGTAACATGCACACCAACCTGTATTCTTTCTGTTACATTGGCTATCTGATTATAATACCTAATTTTCTCAACACAACTATTTCCAATGACAATCGTTTTCGTGGATAATGTTCGATCACCAAGAACGACATGACCCAGTCAGGTTAGAAAATGATTATAATATTATTCGAGTCGCGTGTAAACCAAATTTTAGACGAATGTGAAAAACTAAAGTGTACACGCGATTTCACGTCCTACGATCAATAATAATCGACAGGACGAATATCAAAATCCAAATGCCTCTGATTTCGAGGAATTGTCCTCATATCGCCAATCGCGGTGATCTCGCGTTTATTGAGATTGTTGTGTCGCAAAAGGAAAAGTTTAAAAAATGTAGTGAATGTGATACGGATGGACCTAACTTATGGTTATGCTTATTCCCTGATTGTCGTTGGGTCGGGTGTCCAGAAACACATTTGGATCATAGCATTGTACACAACCAAAAATTTCCTAATCATTGTGCTCATATGAATCTTTCCACAAATCGTATATGGTGTTACTCTTGTAAAAGAGAAGTTATAACTAGGCATGTACCATCACCACCAGTGTCACCTACTCAAGTAGATATAAAACCACAAAGTAACAAGTTTGCTGGTGATGCACCTATTAATATAGATTGTAAAACAGATGATCTTAATCGACTTATATTGGATAAGTAAGTATTTTATTTATTCTTCTTATATAATTCTCATTTATACTATATTCTTAAAAAAATAAATACTGAAAACTTTTGAGGCATACGTATTTACCAAATAAATATATTTTCTTTTTTATAAACAATAGGTTTTATGGTGAGCTTATAAATAGAGTGAATTATGAGAAAGATGGATTATTTAATGAAAAATCTGGTGATTCACCAGATAGTACAGACTCGGATGAAAGCAAAGACTTTTCTGGAAAACCAAGAGGTCTTGTTGGTCTTCAAAACATTGGTAATACATGTTACATGAATGCAGCACTTCAAGCTTTATCAAATGTACCTCCTTTGACACAGTTCTTTTTGGATTGTGGTCATATGGTTAGCTATATGTCCAAAGATAGAAAACCTGGTTTAAGCTTAAGCTATTTAAACCTTATTCGAGATATGTGGAATAAGAAAACCAGAGGATATGTTGTACCACATGGAATATTATCTGGTATTCGAACAGTCCATCCAATGTTTAGAGGATATCATCAACATGATACTCAAGAATTTTTGAGATGTTTTATGGATCAGTTACATGAAGAATTAAAAGAACATATTGAAGATGATCGCGACAATGTGTTGAGATTAAAGGGACTAGGAGAACAGTCTTCAGATGAAGATGAAACTGAAATTGATGGCAATGGTTCTAGCCAATCAGATGCCGAATATGAAACTTGTGATTCTGGAGTAAGTGAACAAAGTTCTCTTAGTGATGAAGGTGAACGTGGTACAAAAAGAAGATATTCTAGAGTATCTCAATCAGAAAAACTAAGAAGCAAATTCACGAATAGAAATATCAAAAAGTCAACTGTAGAAAGTCAACCATTTTCTCAACAACAAAGATCAACACAAAATTCACCTGTGAAATACAGGACTAAGAAACAAATGAAAACACGAAGTATCATTAGTGATATATTTGATGGAAAACTTTTAAGTAGCGTACAATGTTTAACTTGTGATAGAATTTCAACAAGAGTAGAAACTTTTCAAGATTTGTCATTACCCATTCCAAGTAGAGATCATATTGATATGTTACATCAAGGACCTTTAACTCCGCAAAAGGCAGGACCATGTTCAGATGTTGTGTATGTAACTAATCAGTCTGGTTGGCTGTCATGGTTCTTACAATGGATGCGTTCTTGGTTTTGGGGGCCAGTTGTTAGTCTTCATGACTGTCTTTCTGCATTTTTTAGTGCAGATGAACTTAAAGGAGATAATATGTACAGTTGTGAAAAGTGTAACAAACTGCGAAATGGAATTAAATTTTCAAAAGTTTTAGAACTACCTGAGATACTATGTGTCCATTTAAAAAGGTTTCGTCATGAATTAATGTTTAGTTCAAAAATAGCAAATTATGTTTCATTTCCATTAGAAGGATTAGATATGCGACCATATTTGCATAAAGAGTGTGTATCCAAAGTAACCATGTATGATTTAATATCAGTTATTTGTCATCATGGTACAGCTGGTGGTGGTCATTATACTTGTTATGCATTAAATCCTATTGTGAATAAATGGTTTGAATTTGATGATCAATGTGTCACAGAAGTCTCGCCAGAAACTGTAAAGCATTGTGAGGCTTATGTGTTATTTTATAAAAAGTGGTCACCAGAAATGTTGCAGTTACGCGACAAAACAATGGAATTGATGGAAATTTCTTCCAGAGAATTGTCTGATCTGAACTTTTTTGTATCGCGGCAATGGATAAATCGTTTTAATACATTTTCGGAACCAGGACCTATAGATAATTCTGATTTTCTTTGTCCACATGGTGGTGTTAATCCTGTTAGAGCACAATTTGTAGATAAACTTAGCATGCCTATTCCACAAGCAGTTTGGGAATATTTATATAATACGTAAGTATTACATAAATTATGTTTCAAAATTATTCCTTTAATTTAAAACTTAAATTATTGACTAAAATAATGTTTCAGATTTGGAGGGGGTCCAGCGTGTACACATTTATATGAATGTCCAAGTTGTGAAGAGAAATATGAATCATTACAAAAAAGGAGACAGTATGAGATGGAGGTATTTCAACAGCTAAACCATAACACTGACAATCCTACTGCCATATATGGATTGGCTATGGCTTGGTTACGTCAATGGCAAAGTTTTGTACGGGGTAAAGAGACTCAACCACCAGGACCAATTGATAACAATTCTATTATAATAAATAAGAATGGTCAGAATATCCTCAAAGTTGGTAAGTTTCAAATTATAGTATGTTAAAGTCTTTGTAATAAGTTTATATGTGTATCTTAATATAAAACTTATATATAGGTTCAGATTATGGACAAATACCAGAAGAACTCTGGCAATTCTTCTTAACTACATATGGTGGAGGACCAGAATTAATGTTGCATTCATGTCAAAGACCAGTTTCTGCTCAGTCTAATATATCATTACATTCCACTTCAAATTCAAATCTAGATCAGAATTTTAAATCCAGTCGTACAGAAGTTAAATCTAATAAACTCTGTATGACTAGGAGTTCTGAAACAATTTCACAACCAGATAGTGCTATTGAAAGTTTAACTTCGGATAGTGACTCACAAAAGACACAAAGGGATGTTAATGAGTAAATTAATTACTTCAACATATAAAATATAAATTAATACTTCCACATGGACATTAAAGTTATAATTGATATCCTCATATAAAAGAATTAATTTCTAACTGTCATATCGTATAACATAGTTATGTTATAGATTATTGTTGGATCTGTAAAACAAAAGTACCTTCGATAAAACTACTTGCTACACAGTACTTCTTATACAATATTTGAACATTGTGAAACATTATATAAAAATTTTAAGAAATGTCTGTATATCTCATGGCGTTTGCTTGTGTGTCTTTTGTTTGTCACTATGTGCAATTTAATGTAAATTTGTGGGTATTAAGTGTATTTGGTGGGCAATTAGTTAGTACAAAATTTGGTATCTACGACTGTATTATTTAAAGACAAATATTTAGCTGTATTCTTAGACTAAGCTGGTGACATATTATTAGTCCTCCAACTTTGATGTTAAATTTAACATTTTTCCTCTTTGTACATTTACTATAATATCTGTGTGTCATTCCTGCATATACAAAATACCCAAAATTACATATTTTCTGGTTTATATGCATTCATTTAAAAAATGTATACACTATATACATATAAGTGGAAGACTGAAAAATAAATCGATTTAATTTAGCAAAAATTTTTAGTTAACCCTGGTAAAATATACCAAGAGTAATATATAAAACCACAACAGAATGATAGTAACAGAAGCTTCGTACTGTAGAAAATTAGTGGAAAATGTCAAATTTCTGCTGTAGTCACACACACACACACACACACAAACACACTCTTCTACTGCAGTTTAAGTTATAAATTCATTGATATGTATATCTTTAGAGTAGAAGTTAGAAGCATTTTTTGTTGTGATCTCACGGCCTTATATTGTTACCAGAGTTATTAAATTCAATAATTAGCGGTTATTTTGTATACAATATATTATAGTAAAGTATTCATATTATATGCGTGAATTGCTTGTTTGGATGTTAATGTTATAATTTGAATTACAAAACGCAGGGACACAAATGATTGTAAAGTTAATATCAATTATCAATTATCATTACGAAAAGTAACATATCTAAGATGAATAATAAACAAGTTGATTTCTTTATTTATTAAAATTATTGGTTTTTCCCTCTTATAATACCTTTAATATTGTATCATAGTAAATAATAAAATAACATCTTATTATATACATTTATATACAAAATAATAAAATTATTGTTATTTTCAAATGTTATCTACATTACAAAATGTTTTTTAGTAAATAATTAACGCTATGTAAATAATTACGCTATGCTGTCATCTTTAATATTTATAATATATATTAATATTTCACTTTAAAGTAGGATATCATGATTAAAATTATCATTATTATTAATATATGTAACATAACTCTCTTTGGGAAAATTCGGAAGATCCATATGTCCGTTGCTCTCATTGTTCATTAGTACTTACAAGTATTTAAAAAATGTATAATGTGAAATATGAAATATGATATTGTATTGGATGTTGTTTTTGACAATGCATAGCTTTCACAAAAAATATTCATTATTAAAAAAATGATACTAACGGTCAAAGAAGAAATAGGCAGGTACGCAGAAAAATATAAGGAAAGGCTAATAAAATAAAAACAGATTAAGGATCATTAATTGTTTACACATTTAATAAATATTTAAAAAATAAAAACAGCTTAATCTTTAAAATTCAAGCCTAATTAAAAAAGCGCTCGTTTAAATCGCGACCTCCTCTTACAAATTTTAATACCAGTCTCGTCTTGTCAAGTGACCTTTTAAGATATCAACAGGAAATACATCTTTTCTAATATGAGGAGCTCCTAATAGCAATAAAGCGACATTAGGTGCCTCAAGAAACACCTAATCGACTCAGATATTGCAATACTAGATACGATACGCATAGTGAGTCAGTCTTTGCAATCATTCTCTTTTAATTCGTTTCAAGTGGGGAGACGTGACTTTTAAATACAGTACTGACATGTCGAGAGATGTCTCATGGACCACATCGATCGAGGCTTGCGCGTTCGAGGGATGCTGGCCATATTCTTCGGATCTCCCAACCCCTGATACGCCATCCCCGTAGTCTATGTCGCGATTAAGGGCTCGCGATTAGGGACTCGACGATCGCGGTAGACCGTAGACGACCATGCGGTGTCGTAGCCCACGTAGTTAGACGGTTTCGACCCTTTATTTTCAAGTATTTCCGTTCTTCGGACTTGCTGCTGCTGGACCCTTTTTTAATTCAAGCCTTTCGTTACGCCTGGCAAGGAAATTGGAAAAATAAAAAAAAGAGAACGGGACGAGACTCGCGCTGGAGGAAGTTGCGTCTGTCGTCGCACTGTTCAAACGCCGCTAAGTTTCCCTGAATATTTGCGGGACGAATTTTATTCGTCATTCGGTAAGTGAAGCAAGAAATCGAGACTCCGGTCGATATTTAAGAGTACAAGAAATCAGGGGCAAACATTCATAGGAGAGACATCAGATACGTATATGAAAAGTTTGGAAGCGTACGATGGAAAAACGATTAAATCGATTAAGAGCTTACGGAACACAATGAGGGATTGTCATTTAAACACGGGGTTCAATTACACGTGTACAAAGTATTTCCTCGTTAATCGAATGGAATTGTGTCGCTCTATATACTCAACCATTCTTCTCATTCAAGCGATTAAAATGACCTGTATATCGTGTGTTGCATCTGTTACTCTAATTATTTTTTATAAACTGGCAGAGTTGGTTGAGTTACTCTAAAAAGAATCATTAAAATATGCCCATAACTAATGCAAATGTCTTATTAAATTTTTTGAATACTAAAATAATTGAATATTATAGAATTTCATTGCTCATTTCTATCCCTCATTTTATTATTTATTGCAAGATATGAACATTTATATATTTATATTACATTGATATTTCTCTATATTGAAATTTTACCAATTTTCGTAGAACATATGTATAATTCGTATAAATTGAAAGGATTCTCTAAGTATATCTGATATATAATATTTAGTATACTTAAAAACTGATAATGCTAACTGCCGAGTTACACCGAACAACATTACTCATCCGCAACAGTTGACAGTCATATTATGTATGTTATATTACAAATGATATCATAATATTTGTTAATATACAATTTAAATTTTGTAAATATAATGCAAATAACTAGCAACAATCGAGTATATTGCTTATTAAGATTTTCAAATGAGGGAATGCATAATTACTAACGTGGAAATTTTAACGAGGATTGTAAAAGCAGTTTGCCTACTTTCAGAAGCAACGAATTAAATAATGGCCAATTTTCGCGGATTCTACATACCATCCTTTGGGGCAACGATAAACGTTGCTTGGGAAACATTGAAAGCTAAATGGCCAGAGAATAGTCCGTGTATGGAACTTATTCGCGGTCCAGGCCCAGGTCAACGACAAACTCCAGGACAAAGTGGACATGCACAGTTCAAATCGTTGGACGAAGGTCATGATAACACGGAAATGATAACTATGAATGGAGATCAAGCATATCGGGAGCAGAATAATGTAGGCATCGCTGAGGACTCTTTCAGCTATCAACGAAACGGGTAAATGAACGTTTTCGCGTATGTATAGTAATAGATAAAAAGGACTATTATAAAGCTATTGTAAATTCGTTCTTCGGTATTCGATCGAAGAAAGATTCTTATGTAGAAAGAGCTCATACATGCGATTTAATTTCATAGGGACAAAATTAGAACAGGAAGTGTCAGTAGCGGTGAATTTAGCGAATACGACGAAGGTGGTGGCGAATTTGGTGGCTCAGGAGTAAAAATTAATGAATGGCAAGCAGCATGGAACGTTACAAATGCAATACAGGTATTGTTTATTCAACGACAGATTCTGGTATTTATACGATACCGCAAGATTAGATTTATTTATTCGATTTGCAGGGTATGTTCATCGTATCGTTGCCATTCGCCGTATTACGAGGTGGCTATTGGGCCATTGCTGCGATGATCGGTATAGCTCATATCTGTTGTTATACTGGCAAGATACTCGTTGAATGTTTATATGAATTGGATACCACGACTGGCCAACGCGTACGCGTACGGGATTCATATGTAGCCATTGCGAAAGAATGTTTCGGACCAACGTGGGGTGCTAGAGCGGTGAATATCGCTCAGATCATCGAATTACTTATGACTTGTATTTTATACGTGGTCGTCTGTGGTGATCTGATGATAGGCACGTTCCCCGAAGGTGCAATCGATACTAGGAGTTGGATGATGTTGATCGGGATATTTTTACTACCTCTCGGTTTTCTCAAATCCCTACAGCATGTCTCAGTCCTTAGTTTTTGGTGCACGATGTCTCACTTGTTCATAAACGCTATCATCGTCGGCTACTGTCTTTTAGAAATCGGTGATTGGGGTTGGTCCAAAGTAAAATGGATGCCCGATCTAAAGAATTTTCCAATCTCTCTTGGTGTGATCGTATTCAGCTATACCTCGCAGATATTTTTACCTACGTTGGAGGGCAATCTGATCGATCGATCCAAGTTCGATTGGATGCTAAACTGGAGCCACATCGCGGCCGCCGCGTTCAAATCGCTCTTTGGTTGGATCTGTTTTTTAACTTTCCAGAATGACACACAGCAGGTGATCACGAATAATTTACACTCGCCCAGTTTTAAGGGTCTGGTAAATTTTTGCCTGGTCATAAAAGCCGCACTCTCCTATCCTTTGCCGTATTACGCTGCCTGCGAACTTCTCGAGAGAGCGTTCTTTAGAGGCAGACCCAAAACGATCTTCCCAACCATATGGACTGTAGATCGCGAGTTGAAAGTCTGGGGTCTGGCGTGGCGAGTTGGTGTGATCGTTTTCACCATTCTTATGGCGATCTTCATTCCCCACTTCAGTATTCTTATGGGGTTCATAGGCTCCTTTACCGGAACAATGTTATCATTTATATGGCCGTGTTATTTTCATTTAAAGCTAAAGAGAAACTCCATGGAATGGAGTGCAGTCGCGTACGATTGTTTCGTGATCTTTCTCGGTGTACTCTTCGGTGTAATCGGAGTATACGATTCAGGCTCTGCCTTGATTAATGCCTTTGAAATCGGTCTGCCGTTTTGAACAATCACACGTGTGATTAAGCTCCCTCGATCTCCGTTTGTTTCTCCAACGGAAATAGAAACATGTAAGACGAAGAAGTACGTGTAGATATACTGCTCAAGGGAATCAAATTTTATGACACATGTATCGAATATGCACTGTACGATAATATTCGTATCGCTTTTAACGACTGCAGTGCAATCCGCTTACGTATTCCCTTGAGAACATAACGGCGTCTATATTTTTGCTGGTTTCGAACGTTTTTTAACGTTAATCGTACGAAATAATAAAGAAAAAGATTCTAGTTGTGTGTCATCGACTAGGGAGATTCTATGAAAAAGAAAAATGTATATCTCTTCGATTGTTTGAATAGATATAACATACAGATTTGTTTAATCGAAAAGGTTCGAGACATTTTGAGATTGTATATTTATATTCAACCAGAACTCACACATATCTAGCAGATGATCTATTTAAGGCGAGAAAATCTAGTAGAGAAGAAAAAATGAATTTATTCGCGTATACATTTTGGCTTCGACATGTGTCCTATCATCTTCGTTTGGGTTTATGTCTTCCTTCTCCTTGACAAAAATCGTCGACATTCAGGGGCTTTCTAGGCAACATTTAGACTATTTAGAGTGCAGTAAACGTAACAATATATTGCTGGTTGTAAGTGATCGATGTCTTCCACAATACGTTTACAAGCGAAACACACGGTGAATATTGTACGTACAAGTTAACTACTGTTACGCAGATTTCGGGATTTTATAATTACATTGCGGATCTTGTAATTTCTATCTACACGTTGACTACGCGCCGCGCCGAGGAGGCGTTGTTCGTTGTTAAATTTACAATTAGAGATATTTAGTCGGCGGAACGTGTAAAACCGAGAATAACAACGTTTCTCATTACGATTACTTCAGGATCTTAGCTGCCAACACGTTAACAACAAATTAGTCTATTCTAACGTCTCCTCGTCGTGCAAGCGAATGCAAATATGTAACCAGTTATGTACGGATGAGTACAATTAGTTATAATAATCCAATGTCTTCCGAGGCCTTTGCAGGCCGCATAGATCACACTTAATTTAAGCAATACGAATGTAGCTAATGCAGTAGTTCGGTGCTGCGAGATGTTCTTCAATTCAATTGTATCGTTAAATTCACTCAAATATTAGGTACTTAGCTTCCGAGATCTATACAATTATTACTGTTTGAGCTGCCTCTCCGAATGTCCGCCAGCAATTTTGTCCGAACGTTTCGCTAGTATTATAATTAGCTTCTTAATAAGTGTACCAGTTGATCCCTGAGGAAAAGGTTAATTTAGGGATTATCTAATTCACTTATATTCATCTAGAAGCCACATACAGCGATAATTGTTATATGCATCTTAGTGCAATCTTAGTTTTTACTACGTGAAAATATTTTATGTTTCTCGACTTCATTCTTGGTTAATGTTATAACTACACTTGTTCGTAATGAATGTGTATGGCAATTGTTGGAAATATTGCGCGGTTATAATTAAGAGACTATAAGATAAAGATTGGGCTTTTATTATTGAGTAGATGTTTTACGACCAAAGGAAACAGGTTGAATGAAATGAAAGGTAAAGCCGCCTACCGCTAATCGCACTTCCATATAATCACCACCTTAAAAGGAATAAAAGATATCAGAATAATATTAATATCATTATGACATGATCAGCTATCGTAAAAATAATATTAATGTTGTTATTTAGAAAGATTAACAGTTCTACTCAGTATTCTGTAACTTGTTATTTTTTTAATCTAGATATCAAATCTAAGGGAAAAAGGGGTAGGAGCATCTCGCAGTCACAATACGTTATTTAAATGAGATACGATAATATTCATGAAACGAGTCTTCCAATGATGTCTTCCAAGATGATAATAATAATTAATGTAATACGATCTATTGATCGAACGAAACCTTTGTCAATGATATTAAACGTTATATTGTGAGTTATAGAAGTTAAGCGTTAATTATTAAGGCTATGATCAAATTTAATGTATAAGTGAAATCATCTGCAAATTATTTCAACTAGTATTTTCCTTTCTTCAGGAATCGTTCCCTTCTTTACATCATCAACGTAGACAAATGGTAAAAAAAGTCAACGCAAGATTGATAAATTACATATGATATTGCCTTGTTATTTAAAAAAAGAGATATTGGTATCGTATATATATAATATGTATATGTATACATAGTATCGATCTTTTATTTTAAGAAGTATAACAAAGCTTTGATTATAATTGTCGACCAAAAAAAATAGACATTAAATAAAATTAGACAGAGTGTCGTGCATGAAGATTACAATGATTACAAAAGGAAATTTCTATTTCAAAGACTATAGTTAAAAAGAGGTTTGAATAATTATTATTCACCTTTGTGAGTACAATATTTTCAAAGAATAATACATACGTTATAAAGAATAATAAACAAAATTACACATGTTTCAATGTAATCGATGAATTTTTTTCCAACGGACCTTTAATTGATACAGTCCTTAAACAGACAATAGATATACATGTACTTATGATACAGTATTGTTTATCAATCTTACATATGCATTAATATTATTTGAATCTGGCTCGATTTATGGAACTCGATTCAAAATGATATAAAGATGTTGGATTGTAATGTACGAAATGTTCGTTTCTAAGTTGAAATAAAAGCGCTTCTTTTTGACAACATAATTTTATTAATAAACAGTATTCATCAATAACAATATATAATATTCATGTGCAGTATTTATTTTTATTTCCATTTTTTATACAGAATTCTTTTTAAGTACCATGACATTCAAAAATGTCAAGCTCCTTTTGTGTGACATTGAAATTCCCGTAACATTCTTTGCAAAACTTTAATCAACACTATGGAAACTAACAGTGCATGCATAAAAATATATAATACATTTTTTATTCCCAGAGATTACGTTCGTGTATAAATTTGTAAATTTATAACGATCGCAATATTTTATCAAGAAATAATAACCAAGATTTAAAAAGTATTCACATGTTTTGGCTCGATTCATAATTTATGTACCTACATATTCTACTAAAAAAAAAAATTCTTTTGTTTTATTCTACAATAAAGTATATACATATGTATGCATCCGTATTTCATACGAAAAATAAACCATAAGCTTTTATGCGCTCAATAATTACGAAGTGATATTTAACGTGCCTTCATTTCATTGTAGCTGGTTGTTTAATCCAAAATCCCCATGTAGAAAACTGCTCTCCATTTTGTTCTTTATTTGAACCTCGAAATACTTTTATTTTTACACGTGGTACATCGCCTGGAAGAAAAGAAATCTAGTCCCAAAAAGTGAATTAATATGACCACTGGTGTTACGCCGGGCGACTCTCTGCCTGGCCCAGGTCACACACCGCGGGTCAGACGGACACCAGATGCCCGCTCTTCCGTACCCTCAATAGCCTTAAGCACCTGTCATAAACCCGAGTCACTTGCCTGCTAAGGTCCTTCAGACCCAACAAATGTCTTTTCTTTTTTTTTTTTTTTATTTATTTGTGGAAATTACAATCAATTCTCGCGTTGAGAATTTTCAGTAATTTTTCTGGCGTGACGCAGTGACATGGCTGTTTATTTACAATAAGTTAATACTTATTATAGATAGGTATAATTTATAAGTATTATAAGTAAGTGCATATGCTTAATTTGGATAACTAAATGAATCTAGCGTTTAGGTCTAGCGGGTAGTGCCTCTTCAGCCTGCGAATCTGGCCTGACCTAAAATGGCATGAACAAACCCGATGGTTCCGTGCGCTAGGCACACTCATCGCTAGCTTTCCTCCGACACAGCATCGTCACTCAACTTCACTTCTTCTACATCGTTGGAAAAGTCAACTACTAACTCTAAAGCTAACGCCTAACATGGCAGTCTAAGCATAACGCGAGAGTCGGACTCCCGTTGACGTCTCTCCTCGCGACTGCGTCTCCCCGCGATTGGTCGAGCAAACAACTGGCACTTAGAAAGATTCGAATAAATTATTTTATAGAAACATAATTCGAACAGTGGAATTCTATATCTACAACGTATAATGTAATATGCAAAAATAAGTCCTATTTCAATCAATTTATAAATTATTGTTTGAAAAGTACATGGTATAAAAGATTATATTTTTAATCTTACCAATTTCCATAGCATCACTCTGCATAGTTGTTTTTCCTTTATTACCGTTTACATTCACAAATATTATTAAAGTGAGAAAACAAAGTAAGCTGACAATTTTCTAAAATAATACACAGACATTTTCACTTATAATAAAAATCATAATACATATTACCAATATTAATGATATGCAACCTACCAACGATTTCATGGCGATAGATGAACATACAATGATATTTTCAGGTAGAATGAATCCTTTATGTAGTGATAAATAGTATTTGGAGCGTAACCGAATCAGATCTGTATGGTTTTCAGATACTTTCTGCTACAGAGAAAGTTACTTTTTAACAAATAAGAATGAAAACCTCGAAACATTAAAATAGATACTTCTTACACGTTACAATGCAGACAATAAAATTTGCGGTTAATTCTTCTTATTTCACAAAAATTAATCTTTTTATCTAAAATTTTTTTTTAAATAGAAATCTAAGAATATAAGAACAAGAATCACAGAAATTTTCGTATTAAATTTAACAATTCATAAATTTCAATTTTCGTTCGTGAATTGGAAAACAATCTATCGACAATATACAGAAAGTAATTTTTATCTAATTTTGATCTAATTTTATCTATTTTATCTATTTTATTTTTATCTATTTTATCTAAGTGGCGAAACGTGAATTACAAAAAGAATAATTACATCTATTTACAGTTGCTAGGTATTACACATATACTCTTACGTACAATACGTTTTATATAATTTTTTGAACAGAATAGCTCGCAGTTTTCGTGCAGATGTTTGTTTTGAAAGGAATCACAATAAATGTAACCAAAAGTTATTGTATTAATGTGTATTTGTTGCATCACTGAAATACATTATTTTTCTATTATAATTGCATTTTACTTATACAATGCAATTAATTCAATTTTTGTACAATGGATTATTAGGATTCTTCTGATTGGAATGGTTATCCAAATCTGCCTTTGTCCCTGATCCATGATATCCTGCTTGATGTCCTGGACCAGTAGGTGTATGAGTTGGATTACATTGTTTTGTTCTATTATCCTGCGATGCTTTGTCCATCTATTGAAAAAGAAGAAAAATACAAAAATATAATTTGTTACGCGCACATACAGAATACATGGATAGATTTTATTATGTTACTATAAATTGATGTTGTGTGATATTATTCCTTTCACTGTTGAATTATATTCCAAGACAAGATGCTCAATGATAAATCAATTTTACAATCATTTGATTACACAATATACGGAACGGATTTCACCGAATATTAGGGTTTCAGCAGAGGAGGAATTAAATAAAGTAAAGTAAAATTTGTGACTTTTTTCTAGTTTACCCAAAAATATTAAAGTCAACAAATCATCACAATCATCGTTACATAATCAACTAAATCTATATAATAAAAAAAGTAATTGGCAGTTGACTAAGAATATAAGTATTCTTACAGACAAAACATACGAATTTATATTGACTTTACTAATCTAAATAATTTATTTTATATTCGTAAGAAAAATTCTAGCAACATACAAGAAGAGGAAGAAAAGAATAAGAAGAAATATATAAAATAATTATAAAAATGGTTTAAGATAAAAAAATACACTTCACTTACCTTAGAATTGCGTAGTTTATAGATATGAGTGAAATGTCTTAAAGACGCTCTTGTGCTTCGGTAGATTAATTGTGTCTTCAAGTAGGTTCGATGCTTTATATATGCACATGCAATTGGGAAAGAGGGGATATGGGTTTCCCCTGAATCCTCATAGGGACTTTTACAAATTTTTATCAGAGAGGAAATGACGTTCTCATGCTTATAGTTTTTATTATTTCACAGTACAGGTACTCCATCATGCGGCCAAATGCTGAAGGTGGTCCACACTAGCATATACAAGAACCTATAACTTTAGTGATCTGCCCTGTTTGGTTGATCATAGTTCTATACTACAAGAACCTGTTTAATTGTACGGTTCTACAAAAAAGTTCATACCTACTTTTCTATTTACTTTTCTATTGCATCATTCCACTCATCCATTATCGTTTGAAAGGGAATACTCTCTTTTTTTCTATAAAGAAATATAGTAAAAAATTAATTTCTCTTTCTTAGGCAACTTACAATTAATTTAATTTTTGCGCGATTTTGTTATTCTCATACTTATCTATTTCGGATAGAAAAGTAGATATGAACTTTCTCGTAGAACCGTACAATTAAATAGGTTCTTGTATCGTGGAACTAAATAGGTTCTTGTCTATACTAGTGTGCAACTAAACAGAGCAGATCTCTAACTTCATAGGATTTTGTATATACTAGCATGGATCACCTTCCAGTATTGCCTGCGTGGCACAGCACTTCCTCTCTGCTTTTATATCGGGGAATTTTAATTGTAGTAGCAACTGCTAAATGAGAAGTACACCAGCCTTGCACGTTATTGGGATTCCCCATTTAGCGATTGATATACCGGATGATATTTTGCCATTTAACATAGCAAATTTTAATAATTACGATGCTTTGAATTTACAATCTTTAAATTCAAAACATTTATCCGTGAAATATATATTTACTTTTAATTTAATTTATGATTTAACATAAAATTTACATTTATACAGAGCCTGCACATATAAAACATAAATTTTATATTTGTATAGTTGATAAGTTGTTTATATACTATAAATTATAGCAGAGAGGAAATTTCCTCTTTGATCACAGATAAATAATTATTACAATTGTGTTACTTTGTAAAATATGTTTCAATTATTACAATTTGTTTACTTTGCTTCTCTCTTTTATTTAAACATATACCAAGCTATTATGTCTTATAAATATAGTATACTAACAAGCATATATAATATTGTTACCTACTGAGTAGTTATGTAAGGATTTATTTTGTGTAGATTACTCATTGTGTAGGTTAGCTTTACTCATCAGAATACATGAAAGTTCAAGGTCACTGTTACGATATACAATAAAATTTTTATTCCAAATTTAATTAACTTATGCCATTGATTGCTAAAAATACGAAAATATAAGAATCGAAAATTCTTTCTTTTTTCAAACTGCTTCTTACGATCTATAATAACTAAAAATTTGATATTGTTAATTGTTAGTTCAATTTACAACTAATATTTCGCTTAGACATGTATTTGCAAATGATATGTCACAACTTCGTCGTTAAAAAGTAATTAAAATATATTCATATTTAAGACAAAAGATTAACAGAAAATATACACATATACACTTGTATATACAATTGATATATAAAATTAAAAAAATTCTCCTATAATTGATATACGTTGTAGGAATGATTGAGATTGGCAAGATAAAAGCTGATAATTTATTTTTGCAGAATTATTTGTTGGATATAAATTCTTTTTTCGAATGTTCTCAAGCAATATTTGTGGTTCAAATCTCGATTTTATACTGTTTTGTTTGATAAACGATTCTGTGTTATTTTTCGTAGCAGAAGTAGGATAATGCCCATCAGAAGTAGTATAGGTTTCATAAGTATCAATATTTTCACTGTCATCAGCTTTATAAATTCCTGAAGGAGGTGCAGCAACTTGTACTTTCAAAGATTCTGGTTCTTCCTGACAAAGACTTCCGGACAAAGCTTCAGGATTGTTTGTGTTTATTTTACTTTCTTCTTCTATTGCTATCACTTCATCTACTTTGCCATTTATAAGTGGCAAAGGATTGATTAAATTTTTGTTATTATTATTCTCTACATTATTTACAGAAGTGTGCCTCATTTCAGATAATTTTACAATTTCAATTGGTTTATCATCGTTTGTATCTTTTATATCTTTTGGATACAAGGCATGCTCTATATTTTCCTTTTCTTTCATATCATTTACAGGAATGAATTTCCATAACGTCGCTTTTTGGTCTGAAAATAAATTCTGACTTCTATGACAACAGTACAATGCTCCAGGATCTATGGGATGTGCTTCTGTATTAAAAATATATCCTCCTGCATCTACAATACATTGACCCCATTGTGTTTCTATAATTTCTCCTTTCTGACCAGAATTATGAATAAAATTATCAGGATCAAAAAGGAGATAAAGATATTTAGTTGTTTCTGCCAAGAAAAAAGACTCCATTCTATCAGCCTTTCGGTGGTCCCTAACATCATTGATAGTTGCATAGCCACACGTAGTTTTAGCACTATGCTGCAAACTTCTTAATATATCTATTCCTACCTGTATAAGGTAAGGATCTCCTGTAGCTCTATATAAGTACATAACTGATTCTATGAGTTCTGGTCTTAACGGGTAACCTTCCCTGTTAGTACCTGCTTCTGCTTGTGGTATGTTATAAAATTCTGGTGTGAATCCAAATTGTTTCCAAACTCGATGATAATTGTGCAATGACTTCATTGCATCTCCAATTTCACCAAATAAACTCAGTACTCCGGGCCAATAGGCATCCAAAGACTGAAACACTGGCAAAGTTACTTGACCTTTTGTCATAGAAACCCATAAATGCCAATCCTCTCGTCGAATATATTTCTCAATAGCAGCTTTGTGCTCATGAAAAATTGTCGCTAGTAGTGGATCTTGGAATAATAAAGTGCCTTTTGCTAAATATTCAAAATAAGAGTCAACACCTGCACCAATTCCAGAATCCTGAGCTGTCCAATGACCTGTTAGTACGTCTATATGATTACCCACTAATCCAATATTTGATTTATAATAGTGCAATGCTTTAATAGCATTCATAGCTACTTCTTCATACAATGGATCTCCAGTTAATCTAGACAAAGTTCCAAATTCTAATAGAAATGTTCCGATCCCAGCAGTACATGTGATACTTGTTTCACCTTCAGGTACTCCATATTTCAAATTAACAGTGCCGTATGGCATTCCTGTTGGAGTGTCAAAGGCTGCAATTAAACGTTTTGCCATATCTTCTGCAAGGCGTAATAATGGACCATTACAAGGCCACCCTGGCTCTAAATTAATGCCTGCTTTACGTGATAGAAGATGAGCACTAAGTAATCCCCCCACTACTCTTATATTAGTTTCAAATACAGATACATTGATATTAGCCTCAAAATCTGCTCTAGCACTTATAATTTCTGCTACACGTCGAAATTCAGAAAAATTACCCATTACAGCGAGGGTATCCAAAGCATCGATAAGTGTCAATGAAAAACTGCCCCATGTATCAAATCCATCACAACTCAATGATCGTAGTTCGTCATAGGGATAAGCGTATGTTAAATAGCTCGAATAAGCATGATCAAACATAGATCGTACTTCTTCCCTTAGAGTAATCAAATCTTTTTTATCGTATTCACGTAGCCCATTTACCAAAGATAAAAAACCAAAACATAACCATGTATCAAAAAGATGCATCTTGATAATCAGTCCGTGAATGTTTATATCTCTTTATTAATCGAAATTTTATTACTCACAGTATATGTAAATGCATTAAAATAAAATGATCTTTTTAAACGTGGCATTACTTAACGAAGATGTTAAAAATTGTTAGAAACCGGCTTTTGTCTGATATAATATATGATACATGACTTATTCTTAAGTAATTTCTAGCTTGTTTTATTGCATGAAGTATGTTGCCTAAACTCATTAAGGGGAGGGGGGAGGATACATAATATTTATATACATAAATGTTAAGTATGTATATTTATCTAGTAATAAAAACATCCAAATACATATAAATAAACAGATTAAAGAATTATTTTACATTCTATGTAGTTTTCATTACTGTATCATACTTTATTAATATACACTTATGCATATTAGCTTTTATTTTCATACATCTAAGTATATTGTAAAATTGATTAAATTAAGTATTTAGTAAAATATTCAAATCTTTCACAATTCAATTTTTATTGTAGTTTAAAAAGGCTATTATGAATAAGTGATAATAAAATAGGGATATTTAAGTTTAATAACAAAATGAAGATAGAGATATTTAATTTTGCTATCCAAATTTTAAGGATATAATATGAATTACAAATTCAGATGAATTAGTTTTTAAAAAATATCTACAAAATTAATTTAAACAACATAATCAGTAAGTTTGATAATCAAAAGAAGTTACTGTTTTATGTATATTATTATAAGATTGGTAGCTACATTGTATTTCGCAACGCTGTTTAAAACGAAATATTATAAACGTGTGACAGTTTCAACAGCGAACGGATAAAAAATATTACATGCGTAATTATTTTTTCGTACAAGACTTTATTAGTATACATTTATAAATTAGAATTAATTGAAAATAATCTTCTTATTAATTGTCACAGTTATTGCTAGGAATCTAGAACATTTTGTTTCTAGATAATGGCGTAAAATTATTGAATGTATTGTAAATATTCGCATTTTATATGTCTCATCTGTCGGTATATCCTGACTGAAAATATTATTTGTAAATAACGCTTGTTATATATTATGGGAGCAACATTTTCTTTAAACATACTAACAAAAGTATACGGAAAATCATCTTCCGTTCGCTCAAATATTGTCGATTATTGGTTAAGATTAAAAATTAACAGTCATTCTGTACGATTACGATAGCGATCGACAAAAATGAAATTAAACGAGCTTGTTTATTGGTAAGAAATTTATGTTTTCATCACATTTCGATCAAGATTATATGGCTGTTTGTACATTTAAAACAATTCACGGTTTAGGTATCAGAAGAAAATTGGTACTTATGATAAGCAACAATGGGAAAAAACCGTGGAACAACATATTCTTGAAGGATTTACACATGTTCCAATGAGAACTGCAAAACTAAAAACGGAACTTATTGATGTAGATCTTGTAAGAGGTAACAATAAACTAAAAAATTATAATCAAAATTTAACTATTAAGCTATTCAATATTACGATATTTATATTTATAATCAATTAATATTCTATTTATATAATATTAATGCATATAGGTTCTTCTTTCCCAAAAGCCAAGCCAAAGCATGGATTGTCAACTGTAGCTTGCTTGGCACTTCAGCGTTTATTGCTTCTTCCTTTATATAGAAAATGGTGGATACAGCAAACTAGTTTAACAATTTTTACTTTATTTTTATTATTGTATAGTTTACAACTGATCAATATGGGTATATATTTTTGTCAAATGGCAAAGGACAATGAAAGTGATGTATGAAATGTTTATTAGTATTACAAATATACATACATCCATATATGTATGTATTTATAGATATATGTATAAGATATACATTTACAGATTATATCAACTTCAGAGGTATTAATACCTGCTATTATGATGTTGACATTATGCGTTGTTCATTCCCATATTGTGTCAACTCATTCAGGACCAACAATAGGTGATGGACAAAATAAGCAAAAAATAGTTAGACGTTTAAGACACACTAGATGTCGAATGGGTAAATCCAGGACAAGACAAAACTTGCGTAAGTTTCTTATTATATATTGTAGAATTATTTTATATAATTATCATGTATGTGGATTTCTATTTTAGTTTATATTTACTATATGCTGTAGGTTTGCATAAAGATTCTAAATCATCTCAAGATACAGCATCTGAAAAAGCTAGCACAGTAAGTGATGAAGTATTAACATCTGTGCGATTTGCTAAAAAGGTTGTAATTGAAAATTCTCTGACTGTTAGTCGGTCACAGGTAATTATAATTTATTATTTGAAATATATAAAAACAGATTTTTAAAAAACTTTATGCATAGTAGTTCACTTTTATAGGAATTTCTGACAGCTCAAGCATCTTGTGATAATGAGCCAATGAATGTGGCTGTGAACCATCCCTTACCCATAAATGAGGCTTCAGCTAGTCATACTCAATCAAGTTAATACATTATATACTGTACTAAAACTTTCTGTCTTATTGTTAGTTACATGCTTTTGTTTAAATGCGAAGTATACTTCTTTTTGTTATAGATGAAGTTCCAGATCCAAATATAAAAAATATACATCAGGATGATGATGGATTTGAAAGCTTAAATGGAAATGTGTCCAGTGATAATGATAAAAGTGCTGCACGAGTACCAGAGAAATTTAAACATAAACGGGAATTACTTAAAAATAACGAGGAACGCATTCTTTGGTTAGAAGATTCTACTAGTCAACAAGTTTTGCAATCAAAATTTTCAGGTTTGATTTTTGACAAATTTTATTTAAACATTTCATATAGTAACATTATGCAATACATGATACAAAGTGCTAGTATCAGTTTAAAATAATATATTTTCATATTTTAGACATATATTTATTTATTAAATCTCTCTAGCAATTTATCTAATATCTTTATTAGCTAAAATGATTGTCTTCCACTTTCCATGCAGCACCTGAATTATTAAAGTCACAGGAAAATTCCTCAAATAGCGAAGCAGAAACTTCTAACAAGATGGTAAATAGTCTAATCTTGTTTTTAACTTCCATAGTTTATTTTTCATATTGTTAATTTTTCTGTAATGTATTTCATTATATTAGATAATTATGTGAGTTACTTAAATATAAACATATTAAAATTTTAAGTTATTATTTAAAGGATAAAGATCAATGTCTAATGGGAATAGGATCAAGGGAAGGACGACAGCAATGCGAAAGTGAGGAAGAAGGAGAGTGTGAAGAAACAGTTACAAATCATTTAACAGAAGCTACAACATCTGCTACAGAATGGATGGGAGTAACAACAAATAGTGATGAATGTAGCTATAGGTGAACAACTTTTTAGAATCTGAAATGTTATTTAATTAGGTCTAAATTAATTAGACTGATATTCAGTAAAAGAGATCATCTTACCATTTATATCTTTATACTAAATTGGCTTTTTAAATTTAAATCCTTTTACAGTTCAGAACTTGAAGAATCTGATCTCCATAATGAAACCAACAAAAATTATGGGGAATTTGTTGAACATCCTTTTTCTTGGGAATTTGAATTACCACCCTCCATAATGCTTATTTCTAATTGTGCTTCATACGATCGTGGTAACATAAATTAAATTATAATAATATAGATAAAATTTAGTACTTAATTATAATTTTAGATGTATTTTCTATTATAATCTATTAAAATTTTGCTGTATTTTAGTTTCCTGTACTATATGGACACGACGTGATATAAAAAAGGCTGAATTGTCGGTGCTGGATATCAGCTCGGCTATTATTGCTAGAGTAGAATCAATGCCTGAGAACATGAATTACTTTTATGGAGGCTTAATGCTTAGTGTGGTATTAGCTTTAATACCATCTATTAAGCGATTGAGTGATCATGTTGGGATGGATAACAGTAGCAATGTAACGAGTTCCTTAATACCAAATGACTTGACTTATGTCAATTTAGAAACATATAGTGATATTTTAGCTAAAGTTATAGATTTGACTTTCGGGACAACTCTCTGGTATGTACACAATATAAATCATTACATAATAAATATCTTAATGAAATAAAAACTATTTTACTATGTAATAAAATGTAGTATTGTTGGAAAAATATCTGTAGGAAAAAATTATTGAATGTTATTATTTATTTCAGGGAACGTATAGTAGTGCTTATATCAGCATTTGAAAGACTTATATTATCCTCTTTATTATTCTTTTTATTAGCAGTTGCAGAACGTACTTATAAACAAAGACTTTTATATGCAAAATTATTTTCACATTTAACATCGTCAAGACGTGCTAGAAAATCTGATTTACCACATTTTCGGTTAAATAAAGTACGCAATATAAAATTGTGGTTAAGTGTCAGATCTTATTTGAAGGTAAAATAAAAAAAAATTATATATATATATATATGAATGTATGTGTAGTTCTAAGCATATTCTTAATATATTTGTAATATTTCAATCTTTTAAGCAGTAATAATTCATTTCCAATGTATCATATATTATAGAGAAGAGGACCGCAACGTTCTGTAGATGTAATAGTATCAGCAGTATTCATTGTTACTTTATTATTGTTATCATTTGTGAGCTTGGAGTTAATTAAGGTAAAAAGATGAGTATAAAAATGTTACAGTGAGAATATACATATATATATATATATAACACTCTATAAGTATAATATTAATATTTGTGATATAGGACCTTGAGAGTTTACATTCCCGATATAACGTTGAAGCATTGTTTTGGAGTTTTTCTCTTGGAATATTTATATTACGTTTTATGACATTGGGTACGAAAATTAATAAAAAATACAGAAATCTTTCTGTGTTAATAACTGAACAGGTAATTAAAATAAAATAATTAAAATAAATTAAAAACGATATATATAACGTATTTAATACGTATACAAAATGTTATTCATATTTATATTTTAATTTGAAGTATTTGATATTGTTTTGTTTTTAGATCAATTTGTATTTACAAATAGAGCAAAAGCCACATAAAAAAGAAGAACTTATGGTAGCAAATAATGTACTCAAATTAGCAGCAGATTTGATAAAGGTAGTATGAAAACGCATGTCCTTGTTATTACATTTGTAAAACAACTGATTCAATCAAATAATTAGTATATATTTTGCAGGAACTTGAATGTCCATTTAAAATATCTGGTTTATCAGCTAATCCCTATTTATACACAATTACAAAAGTAGTACTATTATCTGCTCTTTCGGGAGTGCTTTCTGAATTACTTGGATTTAAGCTTAAGTTACATAAGATAAAAATTAAATAAAAAGAGGGATATTATATTAAATATTTATTTCCATATAGCTACCTCATGATGTTGAATCATTAACGAAAATAACTTTGTTATTGATATTCTATAGTATTGTTTTAAATATTGAAAGAAAATATTTCATTTTCTAATTTCTTAGTTTACGTATATTACGTATCATTGTTATTTTATGATATTGTTAGGAATTCTGTTTTATAGCGACGAATTAAATCACTAAATTGTTTTTATTTGTTATAATAAGAAGTAATAAAAGTTCTGCTCATAATTATCATAGTAAACTATATTGAAATATTCTATAAAAATGTCAGAAGTAAATATTTATTTTTTTAAATTAACCGTTATTTTACAACCTATATGCAACTCGTATGTATTACAATCTGTTATGCTCATAGCAAAATTTAGATATAATCAGAGAGGAAATTTCCAAATATAATTGTTCGTTTAATGCATAACAAACAATTTAAATATATATTTATTGATGCTTTATATACATATATAGAATATCTAAGTATCATGTACATATAATATTGTAAATACTGCTACAAACAATGCTTTAAGTGGAATATAAAAAATATGAAATAAAACAACTAAGTCATGTATATGTATGTATTGTATGTATATATACACATATACTCTTGCAATTATAAATACTGTGACTTAAGTGTAAATTATGTGAATTTTACCGTATTCGATCTTTTTGGCGAATCTGTTTTTTAAAAAATAAAATTATATGCAATATAATCTTGATTTTCGTTTAAATACCTATATTTTTTGTCTATAATACTTATAATAATTATAAATATTATAAAATAATACTTATAATAATTATTATTTATCTATAATACATAGAAATAATAAGTAAAATTGTACACATGTAAAATTCAAATCTCAGTAATTAGTAATAAATTTAAAAATACATATAACCAGAATCAAATGATACCATCGACGAGGTAAGTACAGGTATGTCTTAGGTCCTTAATCAATAGTCAATGCCAGTCAATGGCGATCTATGGGTGAGATACTTTCATTGGCTGAGTATAGCTTTCTCAATATAACGAAAGAGAGCGTTGGAACACTAAAGTTTCTATTCTATTGTATTATTACATGAGATATAGCTAAAATTTCAAACAAAGTGGATATAAATTTATCTTAAATAACTAAGTGCTGATTTAAAAATAATTTGTGTTCTAAATAAAACTGATACAGCAGTTTTTCTTTTAAATCATAAATATTAAAAAAGTGTCAGTAAACATTGAGTATCTAAGATAAACTGTACCTAACCCAACATTGTTAAATGGTCGGTGAATTAGCGTTTATAATTTTCGGAAATATACGATATTGTGATATAATAAATAAAGGTATTATTACGAAGCTATATGAAATTAATAACGATGTATTATAATATTGATTTACATTACTTGCTAAACACGAAAATCATATGCTTTCACTATCAACTTATATAAAAAGGCAGAAAGTAAATTTTTTACTATTACAATAATATAATTATCCGTATGATTATTTTATCTATCACTCAATTTGTGTGTATAGAACAAGCCTTTTTAAAAATAAAATACGTTTATTTAATGTACATGAATTAGAAAATTGAGAATTATAGTAAAAAAGTTTGTCTATTTTATATGTGTCTCAGATAAACAAGGGAGGATTTCATTATACTGTAATATATACAATTCCATTGATTCAAAACTTTTTTGTGATATATTTTTATACTTTATACATATTTTCTAAATATATTACATTTTACTAGTGTATATAGATATAAAAATATTAAACTTGCATGTAATTTATATTAGCTTACAACGGGAGCATTTGATATATTATTTAAATAAATCTAATTTTCATATCATTAGTGCATTATTCGGACTAGCAACAGGTTCAATTTTTCAATGTTGTCCCTGTCTAGTTTCGGAGCCAAGCAAGTGTGTCAACTACATTCTACAATATTCTGACAATATAATGTATTATTTGTGCAATATGTACTCATGGATATATAATAGGCCCCAAACTGCTAACACTAATGCAAATGTCCAATTTTCGTTGCCATTTTTAAAGTGGTTTCAAATTGATTGGACTTTGGCCTCATTGGTGAAAGTGGTGTGGCCATGCGACGTGCTTGATATTATTTAATCCACGGGTTATTATATACAGAGTTTGTGTTTAAGTTTATGTAACAAATTTTGCTACAAAGATAATTAAAAATTATTTGCTTGTTAGTATATGAATGTGTTAAATATTTAATCAACTATAAAAATTATAAGACATAAAATATCCTCTAAATTGAAATTTGATATGTTATTGATAATTAGATCTTACAGTATTTTAGCAGATCCTTGTTATACATATAATGGAGATTGATAAAGAAGTTCCTGAAGAAAACCCTAAATCAAATATGGCTTCTCAAAATGAAAACACTAATGAAACAATTTTGGATAATCAACAAAGCACGTTGGAAATAAATACTGATAATCAAGGTGGAATGTCAGACAGAAGCAATTGTAGTGATATAATGGAAGAAGAAACTATATCTGTTGATGATACAAATGCATACAATGGTTCTACTACCGAAGACTGTATTATGGAATCTAACACAGATAGCATTGCAGCTACAGATGATTTAAGACAGTTTGATGTTTTGGATGATTTAGAACGCCATCCAGATCAGAACTGCTGTGATATGGATTCTGATACCGATGAAAGTATGGATTCTGATGTACCTGATGAAGAAATTGAAGCCATGCTTGAAGAAGGTAAATCTTACTATTTCAAAACAATTTTAAATTCAAAATAAATATTGCAATAAATTTTATTGCTGTTTTGTAAGGTAAAGTATACAAGGTACTGAGAGAGAAAGAGAGATAATAGTTTATAGTAAGCATAACTTATATTAATATGAAAGAAACTTATAAGAATAGGCTAAATTGGAAAACTTATATGTGTCTAAAACAAAATCATAAAAAGAAGACAGAAAGATAAGATCATTTGTTATTTCCTTTTATACTTCTTATATAGATCATGCAGTTGCAGAGTATTTTTTTAGTTAAGTATTATATGCTACTATTAGGTTTACCGGAAGAATTTAAAGGCAAAAGAAAAGACAAGAAGGATAGTGTACCATATGAAGAGAAAGTGAAACTCGTCTTGGATGGTGAGTATTTAAATATTTAATATATAAAAAGATTCCAATATTGTATAAAAACTATAGCTATAGTTACTTGAAATTATCAAGAAGTTATATGTAAAGTGTAACATATAAGAATATAACATTTTTTTTTACAGAAATTGGACATAATCACTTTGACGTTCTTCCGGAAGGGTGGGTGCAGGTAACACATAATAGTGGAATGCCTTTATATTTGCATAAACAAAGTAGGGTTTGTACTCTTGCAAAACCATATTTCCTTGGACCTGGTAGTGTGAGAAAACACGAAGTGCCTGTTAGTGCAATACCTTGTCTTCAATACAAAAGAGCTCTTCATGAAGAAGAAGAAGAAAGAAAGAAGCAGAAAGAACGTGATCCAAATACAGAAGTGTGTAGCCTCCCTAGTGCAAAGATTGAAACAATTCAAGAAAATCGAGCGGCTCATTCATTAGATAGTAAACAATTAAGAAATTATTGCCAATCGCTATTTCGCTTTAAAGCTATTAAAGTAATGAGATTTCAGTAAGTATATATTAAATAATATTAAAGAAACAATAGTACTCATATAATGGAATAAAACTAGTTAACGAATTTTAATAAACACGCTCCATTATCATTTAGATCATGGTCAGCAAGGAGAAAATTTACAAAAAATAAAAAACATCGTAAACAACTTGAACGTCCTACTTTACCGGATGGAACAAAACTAATAACGTTTCCAGTTAGTAGTTCTGGACTAGCAGGAAGTAGCAGTGGTAATGTCGGAGATGATAGTACTGGACAAAGACCACCAAAACATTGGATAATGAATCCCTCAGGCAAAAGTTATGTTTGCATACTTCATGAATATGTACAACATGCACTTAAAAAGCAACCAACTTACAAGTTTAAAGAATTAGGTAAGTTGCATAAAAAATAATTCTTTAGCTAGTATATATTAAATTAATCTATTTCTTGCATTTTTAGAAAATGCAGCAACTCCATATTCTGCTGTTGTTTGTATAAATGATATGGAGTATGGAAGCGGTTTCGGTAGTAGCAAAAAACAAGCAAAAGCTAATGCTGCGCGGAAAACTCTTGAAATTTTAATTCCTCAAATGAGAGATAAAATTTCTGGTGATAATGGAGGAGATACAGTTTCTGGTAATAACAGTCGAATGATTAAAGCATCAAGGACAAATTCTGATGCAGATTTATCATTCTTTGATGAAATATCGATCACCGATCCACGAGTCGCAGAATTTTGCGCAAAGACAACTGAACCGTCACCGCATGCTATTTTAATCACCTGCCTCCAACGAAATTATGGTCTTGGTGATATGCATATTAATTACTCTGTAAACACATTAAAACATCAACGCAATGAATTTACAATGCGTGTCGGCAAACATGAAGCCACTGTTGTAAGTAAAATTATAATCTATTAAATTATAATTAATTCAAATTTATATAGTCCCATATTTTATCTATTTCTCTTAAAAAAGAATATGCAACATTATAAATGTGTTCTTTTTATTTTAGTTCGCTTTATTTCTCTCATAAAGTACCTTTTAATTGTAACATATATTTGAAATAATTTTAGGTATGTCGTAATAAGAAAGATGGTAAACAACGAGCAGCCCAAGCTATCCTGCAGCTTATGCATCCTCATATCCAGTCTTGGGGATCCTTACTAAGACTTTATGGATCTCGAAGCGTAAAATCTTTTAAAGAAAAGAAACAGCTAGAACAAGAAATCACGTTGTTACAAGGTAAAGCTGCTGTCAATCAACCAAATCACGCTATTCTAAGTAAACTTAGACAAGAAATGCGTAAACTGGCAGAACAGAGACAGGCAATACAACCTATCGGTAAGTTTGTACCGCCGGATTTACCAACTGGATCTGCAGCTAATTTGAACAATGTGGATTTATAACATACTAGTCAACTACTGTGTATCCTATAAATATTAGTTTATTTTGTAAGTTTTGTAAGAAAGTAAACGTTTTTGATTTACTTTATATTTTATGTTTTGAAAACAAGAGTGAAACATTTTATAATATAGTAATTTAAAAAGAAAATGGTGCTGATGCTTATCCATATTTAATATTTTGATATTTTTATTTTTTATGTATCTCGAAATCAATTTTTATAATCAATTAATACAATGATTAAGAGTATAATAAAATGCGAATGTTGGTTAAAAATATTTGGAGATTGTTTTTAAGATTTGGATTTCAAGAACAGTTTTGATATCGAGATATTACAGAATGCTACCTCAATCACATTAGTTTTCTTGCACTGTAAATTGTTAAATGTATTTGACAATATTGTTTTTAAAATCACTATTGTTTCTATACATAAAGGGAATTTAATATTACATGTAAATGATTATTAATTGTATGTTATTTTATGTAGAATTACCAAACACATAACGATTCATAAAACATAATCATTTATTTTTAAAGAACTGATTACAGTAAAGTATATTTCAGTTCTATAAACATTAAGGCATCAATCTTGCATATTAATAATGGTTACAATATATTGAAAAGTATTGTAATTGTCCTAATAAATTTGCTAATAGAATTAATAGAATATAAATAAATTATCAAATAGTGCATAAAACATTTACATCACTTATCTTCTTTGGCACTTTTGTATGATTTTTTTTCTATATCACTATTATTCTTATTCTGCATTTATGTGGTATTTTACTAATTATTTAACGATACCACTGTAAAATTAATAACACAAGTATTGGAACTTATTTCAAAGTTTAAGCTTTCGTCGGAAATATTACAATGTATGTATTTCTAAATTCAATAAAAAGGTATTTTCATTCTTTCACCTTAGTATCATGATATTTCTGTAGAAAATACAAACATCAATCTTCATTATTTGTGTATTATAAATTATGGATTTTTTTTGTGTTACCTATGTGTAAATGAAATTTTTGTTTACTTAATTACAATACAATATGTTACATATATAAATTACTATATAGATAGAAAAATTATGTATTATACTATAATATGGTGACAGTAAGTAATATGATTAATATAATATTCTAATATTCTATTTAAAACATTGTGAAACTATGTGGAATAGATAAATTTTGTTTGGTATGTGTGTGTGAGTGAGTGCATGCGTGTTTGGTTCTTTTTATATCATAAAAATTGTTACTTTTTGAGATAATATTGTTTAAAAATATTAGATTTACTGATTGTATAGTATACAAAAGCATCGTGTAATAAACAAAATCTTAAACTTTTTATCAGCTGTTTTAAAAACCTTGTTAAATTAATGCAAGATAAATGCATTTACATATATAATAGGCATACGTAACAAGACTAGAATTATAATAATTGTAATAAATTATTTTTAAACGCGCACATGCGTGTGAAACATATTTTTATTATAAAATAAATATGTATATATCATATCCTTTATTTCAAAACATAACTTAAGTTACAGATATGTTTTATAGCTATTTGTAACTTAAGCTACAATATATTCTTGTTTTTTCTAATTTCATTTTATAGACGTTGTTAAATTGAAGCAGTTTTATTGAATACATGTATGTATACTGGTCTAAAAATACATATTTAACAAATATTAAATTTTTTATTTTATGTCATAGGATTTGAAAAGTATAAAACTTTCCTATATAAAATTTTAAAAACTTTTAATCAATTTAAAAAATTTCAATTAAAAAACAATTGTTATTTTACAATTAAATTAATAATTATATTTTCATATGACAATATACATACTGGTGTAGAAATTTTAAATTTTAAACTCAGAATATTTATAAATAATATTTTTACAGGTTTCTCCTGAGATTATTGAAATTGGGAGTGAGAACTATATTTTTATTTCTTTTTTATAATTTTAATTTATATATCAATTTAACAAGAATGACTATTATCAATATATTTTATTGGTTGAATGTGAACTTCATTTTACGTGACTGCATATTTTCACATTAACACTACTATTATTATTTCTTGTGTAATTTTATATATATATATAATTAATATCTTTATATATATTATATTAAATATATCTACGTTTATGATTTTCAAATAGTATTTACAATCTATATAAGTATAATATTTGCCTTTATTTTCACACTGACATTTAATGGCACACAAATTATAAAAAATGTAAACACATTATAATATCCAAATTCTTACTAAAACTATAGAAAAAATATATATACTTGTTTATATGTAGCCAAATTTTAGTTAAAAGAATACTTATTTTAATTTAATATTTTAAATTATACTCGGACATAAATATTTTTGAAAAAAAACGAAGATATACAAATATAAATACTTTAAAAAACAATAATTATTTTTTATGTAATTATACAATTTTTATATTTATTATAACGTTAGATAGCCTACATTGATAAAGATATATCAGTACTTTTGGAATTTCATGTACTTGTAACTATTATGTATTAAATGCAAAAGAAATTATCATATTCTAACAAGATAAAACTGAATCTTTTTGTATCTAAAAACATTTGTTTTGTGTTAACTATAAATATATAATAAAGAAAAATGCTACTGCATGATTTTTATACAAGTTAAAGAGATTGTATAACTTTGTCTAGAATATTATATTTTATATCGTTACTTATATTATATGAAATATAATACCAATAGAAATAATAAGACACTACCATATGCATCATTATCAACATTTTTAACTTTGGAGGCACGTCAATTCAATTGTTAACATATATTTAAATATAGTTCGTTTTAGATTATTTTAATAATTGATAAATGCAATGTTGCACATATATGAATAATCGTGCTTTTGTCTAATTCTTTTTAATCACATATAATTAAATCTTCTTAGTTATTTAATAGTTGTAATTAATAACTCAAAAAAAATGAGTTACATACTTTTAATTCATTAAACCAATTTAGATACCATTATTAGAATATAAAATACTATGAATAAACACAAAGACATTATGTTCAATAAATCTTCGTAGGATTTTAAAAATTATTCGTTGAAAAACCATTATATAGATTCATCATATGTACTGTTTCCAGAGAGAGCCATTTTTGATAAACTAGAAAGACTTCGACGTGGGCTACTACCAACTAAAAAACTACTGCTAGACTCTGAGAAAATTTTCCGGAAACTGGAAAGTAGACATTGTTATTAAAAATTAGAATTCTTAAGTTTTTCATGTATGAGTTACTTACAATTTACGAATCCCAGATTCAGATGTCTTTTTCCATGGTGCATCATCTGGTTCATAGGGAAGAGGGCCTTGAACAGGAGCATCTTTATCATCCTCAACCCTATAATAATATCAAAGACAATATAATTTCTTAAATATTGTAATATTAAATTGTACTGAAAAAATCTTATTATAATTTACGGAGCAAGGCAAATTATTATTGTATATATGTGAAACGTACGTTTCAGGCTTTGGTCGATATAATTCTAGTTCATCTTCTAAATCTGATACTCTAGCTTTCAATTCATTTCGTTCATGTAAAATTTCTTTCAACTCGGCGGTAGTAAACCTTGGTCTGTCAGGATCATCCAGATCATATATAGCCTTATTTGTTAAATCTGGGCAACCCTGTAATTTACTTAGGTCTTCATTTTCTTTTTTTGCTAAACCAAGGCGGGCACGAAGATTTATCAATTCACGATTTTGATCTTGCAATTGGGCTAAGAAGTCTGCTCGTTCCTCTACTAAACCACGTGCTTGCATTTGGGCCTGACGCTGTTTCCGCTTTAATTCTCGACCGACAACTCCGAGTTTTTCAACCTGTGCTGTCAGCTGTATAAAACGGAACAATAATTTACAATAAAATATATATTATTAGTATCTAAAAAAAAAGCAGAACAGATAATTAAGGAAATTATAAAGTATCAAACATATTACATTTACAAAAGCATTACTTAATCACAATTTATATTAGTCACAAATTACATACGAACATAAGTACCAATTTACATTTTCTATTTCTGTATTTTTTTGCAGCAGCTCTTTGTCTCTTCCTCGAATTTGATCTCTTTGTTTGTCTATCATAGATCTTAAGTGCTGCAATACTGCAATATCAACTTCTTGACTAGCTGTAAAAGCTGGAAATATATTCATGTAACTAATAAGACATATATACAATAGAACATTTATAGCATCGTGTTAGTAGGAATAAGGTTGTTAGTACTTTGTTTACTGCTGTACTGACTATCACTACGTGATTCTTGCAGAGCCTCTGATAATCGTCGATTTTCTTCTTGTAACCTTGTAACCATTTCTACTAGGTCACGAGATTCTTGACGCCAATGTTCTTCGATTTGTTCCAGTTCCTATATAATAAATAAATGTTTCTGAATAAATAAGAAAACGAGCAAGTTCTAAATATTCATCTATCAAATACCTATGCATATGCATCTGTATATATGTGGAATTTATGAATTTTTTAAAATAAAATACCTTTTCAAATCTTTGCCTATCTTCAGCTTTTTCAATTTTATCACTTTCTAGTTGTGAAATCTTTGCTTGTAATTCTTGAACTGTAGTATTTTCACGTTCATTTTTGGTTGCAAGATTTTCCAATAATTCTAATGCATGTATTACTTTTGGCATAAGATTGGTCACAGAGTCTACTCCATATGAATCTATGAGTTTTTCACATTCTTTTCCTATTTCCGATGCAATATCATAAACATCTACAACGGATATGTCGGATACTACAGCATATTCCTCCATATTATGGGTTGTATAATTTCCCAAACAAAAAGGCATGAATACTTTTTATATCAAAGTATATTATATGTGAAGCTGCTGAAATATACAATAATATATTCTAACAGAAATTATGTCAATTACTAACTAATATTAGTTTTAATATATTAATACAATGATTAATTAATTTCAATATTACAATTATTTGTAAAAATTTCAATACCTCGAAATGTGTTACGATCAATTAGTGAAATTAAAAAAGATACAATGGAACGTAACAAAATATTAATATTAATATTAATTTAATATTATCATAATTTGCGTTCAATATAACACACTTTTATATTAATTTAGGCCTGGCGTTAAGAAATTTAAATAATATTCGTTATACAAAAATATAAACGATTAGAATATATACATCGATAACAATTAATGTGTCTGAAAGTACGAGATCATGTCGATTAAGCACAGTTGCAATCAGATTCTATTTAGCGCTATATGGCAGTACTGCAGAGGTTCCACTTTTAATATACGTACATGTACATATAGACGATTTTCATCACAAGCACCGTATGTATCTTTTCGAAGTAATAAATTGAAATAGAAGAAAAAATTAAAGAAGTTTGAAATCGACAATCTAGTGATTCTGGATTAAGCCTAGTCTTCTTTTTGGTACAGCGATTTTCGCAAACTGTATCTATCGGCGAGTGTTAATCAAAGCGATACAATGATTGGACATTTCCAATCGAACGCAACAGAATCGCTCAGTAGTTAAACATTTTCATAATAATATTTTCCCGAGAAACTATAACTCAAAAGTATTTACTTATATGTATTTTTGTATTATATTCAATGTAAAGCAAAATATCGATTAATTCCTTACCTTACATGTAAACTACATTGTTAATTTTGGATGCTCTGTTCTAAAAAAATAGTAGGATACTTGTATACATAACTATGTCAACAACAACAATATATATATATGTATATATGTTGAAATTTATAAGAATTTAAAAATTGTTTATAAAGAATTCCATATAAAATATTGAATGAATTGATTTTTATTACTCATCTTATTCTTCTTGCGATCTAATAATGATTAAGTATTTAAAAGATAGTTAAAACACAAAGTCATTTTTATTTACACTAAATACATGTATGTATGACAATTCATTTATTATTTAAAATAATAAAGTTAATTTTAAAATGTATTTATTCTTATATTATGTATTTTTAATGAGAGCATTTTATCATTATTGAATAAATATTAGTAATAGATAATAATAGTAACAATAATTAAAAACGAAAATTCTTGTTTTTATAGATTATTCAAAGATCTATTATTTCATATCCATTTTATCTTTTCAACGTTTTAAAAATATACGTATGTACGTATGTATATGAGAAGTCTGTTTCATAGAAATTGTACTATATATTTATATATGTATATTTAATCTTTTGGTATCAGTTTTTATTAAAACATTTTCTATGTAATACAATAATATATATATATTTTATTTTATATTACAATTTCAGTGTACAGTCGTTGTGTAATAAAGATATTAAATTTTCAAAATTTGAACATATGTATATTAAGTTTTGTATAGCATATAAATTCTGACATTAGTAATATCTATCTTACTAAGCAAAAATCAATATATAACAAATGAAAGTTTTCTTGGTGACCACTATAAACTTGTAAATTATACAATTTATTATAACAAATTGTTTGTAACAACATATAACATCTTCAGTTAAGTCAGAGATGCAAAAATATAAATTCAAATTGATTTTATCTATTTATAAAATAACTATAAAATATAGTTAAATTATTGTCATAATTTTTTTTATTAATATACTTTTAATATTAGCAACATAATTAAAAATGCAAAGATAAAGAATATTATAAACTTAAATATTTAAAATTATGCTATTGAAGTTATATATGCAATTCTGAATTATGAAAATTCTTGAATGATTATTATAAACTACTTTATTACGTAAATTTATTAACAAATTTAAACATAACAATGAACTAAATGATAAAATATTAAAAATATTACATTATATTATTTGCAATATGTTGGCAAGCATATAACATTGTTCGAAAATACTGCATGTTTTCAATAAAGGTACATAAGGTATGCTAATAATGAAATTTGCATTTAAACATTTCTTATGTAAGAAATTGTTAAATTATTAATTTACTAATATTACAATGCTACAAATTCGATATTACTTGTCGTCATATAAAATAATATTATTCTACCATGCATTACATGCAAACATTTGAAGCACATTTGTTTGAACTGTTAATAATTCTTTATTAAATTAATATTCATTTAAATATTTGAAACAAAAATAAAACTAGAATACTTTAATAAAGTTCCAATAATCTAGTTTAATATCACATTGCAGTAAATATTTTATACTAAATATGAATTTTAAAATAATCAAAAAACATGTTAATTTTTAGTAATGAATAAAATACACATATAATAATATTTTAATCAGTGATCATGTTGCAATTTCATTGTCATTTAACTGTTTCTTAACTACCATAATTTTTTAATAATTGCACTCATATATTAATACTAATTTTAATGCTTGTTAACAAAAATTGAGCTGGAATAATTTTTGTATTTTAATAATTGAATTTTGATATGCTATTTATATGTAAGCAAATATTTTATAGTCATGCAGTAATATCGCATTATTGCCAAGTATCAATAGTTCTTCAGTTATTAACATACATATTGTACTAATGTTTCACTTTAAATATTGCAAAAAATTTGATATTTGTATATTTTAATTAATACAAAACTACATAATAAAATACTTTTTACTTTATATTTAACATTACGTTAGTGAAGTTAAAATATAGGATAAAATTATTACAAGATAGATGAATTGTTAATTTCAGTTAGTGTTCAATTTACGCACAGTTTCATCTAGCAATATTTAAAAATTCATAATTTAAAATATATAAATTTCTATGTATATAATATTTTGTGCTACTAAACTTTCAAATCATATTTGTGGATATATATTACTCAGTAATTATGATTTTATAACTATATATTAAGTTAAGTACAATAAAAACAGGCTATGTAATTATTACGTGTTGTTAGTCAATGTAAAATTCATAAGTATGCAAATATATTTTCCTTGTTGTTAAAATAAATTTGTCATAACAGTAATTTGATTGTTAAATTTTAAATACATTTGGAACAATTTCCAAAGTGTTGATTATATTATGTAGCGTATTAAAATAATAACTTGGCACTTTCCTTTGTTTATGTAAATATTTTTAACTATTTATGATCTTGGATTAATATACATATATTTAAATATAATTTCAAATAAATTGATTCGGTTTGTAGCATATGCAATAAAAAGTTATTAAATAGTTTAATAATGTAATATGTGTATATTGTATAGGAAATTGCTCTAAATGTCAGTCTTTATAATAAGATTCGGCCGATTTTGTTTAAATATTAATAATTAATATTCACGAAGGGCCTATTTTGAATAAAACTTTCTATATATTTTCTCTTAACACAATTTTCATATAACTAGTGATTAAAACGGATAACTTCAACAAAAATGTATAAATCTATAACTTTTTAAGCTAATCCCTAATTTGCCTATCTACATTTATAAAATGAAAAAGATACTATTATTTTCATATTTATAGCAATATTCTGTATAATATTTTTACATTCTCTTCAATAACTTTACATAAACATTTTAAATTCTATAATATGATGTATTATGTATAAGTCTAGCAGTGTGTGTATATGTATATCACATATTACTTTATTAAAACCCTGTAAGAAGGAAAGAATATTTTCAATAGTTACTATATTATTAACTGAATTTTAATTTGTGTGTTCAGTCGTCTTACATATTAAACTTTAAACTCCAGATTATTTGTAAGAGATATAATGGCATGTTCTTGTGTAATCGCAGCTAACTCTTTTAGCCACTCGTCTAATACAACTGCGCATAACACCACATTTTGTACTGGACTTACTTCATTTGGAGATTCCCAGGACGTTTTTGTATAATACCTAATTGATGAAAAATTTTATAGTATTATTATAATCTTTATAAAAGAAAGTTTGTATAATATTAGTTAAATTTGTAACATATCTTTTTAACAATTTTAACTAGTGAATCTATCAATGATGTGATAATAAAATATTTACCGATATCCAGAACCATGTCCAATAGCTTCTAATTGATTTTCAGATATACCAGTTGATTGATTAACAGTATTGTTTAAACTACTTGGACCAGAACTGCCACTTGATCTTCTAAGCATTTGTGTAAAAGATGATGTTAAACTCCATCTCTTATTTTCACCTAAAACGTAATTTGTTTGAATATAATAGAGAAATAATATTTATATATTATTTATATTTGTAAGCAATTATTATACCTACATCGTTTGAACACTTCCGGGAGTGCATGGCAATTATAGGCAATAATATAATATTTATGTATACTTATATATTGCATCAATAAAATATATTAATGAAGTATAAATAATATTTGAATAATCAGAAAAATTATACCTCTTGAAAATGGTTCCCCACTCAAAGAATTTCTTTTAGTGGATACAGAATGAGCAGCAGCTTCTAATGCATTTTTTCTTGCATTTACTAATTTATCCTCGCGGTTAATTAAAAAGAGTCGTGCTTGTTCGACCAATATATCTATACTATTGTGTTGTGAAAGAAATTGATCTATTTTATGTTTTAAAGATGCAAGTACCTGATGAAAGATGAAGTTTTTTTTATAATCTTATACACTATTTGTGAATATGTACATAATAAAAATATGTATATAATTACAAACCTGAAAAAGTGATCTAATACTAGGTTGAAATACTAGAGAATGATTTAAGAGAAATGATTGTAACAAAGGCTGTGGATATATTGCTAATCTGCTGATAAGACCAGTTAGATGTAAATTAACATATAAATTATTACTTGTCATACATTCGAGTTTTCGTAAAAGAACATCCAAAAATATACCGACATTCGGTTGTCCATTAAATACATCTTGACGGTAATTTTCTTTACTTTGTTTATTCGCTGTTAATTCTTCTGGTGCAATTGAACTTGATTCTATGATGCTATGAAGAGATAATATACCTTGTTCTTTGTTTGATTCAATTTCTATTTCGTCGTGTTCGCTTATTCGATCTTCGCTAGGCTCATTATCTGGAGTTGACTGCGATGAACCTTTAAATGCGAAGCTTTCATAGCCGCTACTTTCCCCTAACGATAAAAGTGAATTCATGGTGGTGTTTGAATCGTCATTACTGCTATCAAATTCCTTTTTATCTATTAATGACATTTCTTTAACAGAATCTGATATTCCAATATCTTCGTTTAACAATTCAGCAATATCTGCATCTAATTTTGCTTGTTCTTCTAATGATAACTCTATACCTGTTGCCACAAGGGATTCTATTTTTAACTCTTTCTCTATTGTATTTAAATCCTTCCCATCTAGCAAAGATATGTTAACTAGCATGTTATCTATTGATGAGGTTTCAATAATTTCATTAAAAACCGTTGGTTGCTTTGCTATCTCTAATGATAAAGCTTTATTTGTTTCAATTTTCTTCTGAGATTGATCTAATAATGTATTGTCATCTATTAAAGTAGTCGCACTGCTTGTAGTACTATCTTTTGGTAATTCTCCATTGTATTGATATGACCAAGTAGAACAAGCAATTCGGCAAGCTCTTATTTTTTGTCGAGCGTCACATAAATAAGCATGATAATTTCCATAAAGGCTGTCTGATAATCTGACGCCATAATTTATAGATGCTGGCAATGACTTCAAAGATTCAGATGTAGCATTTGAATATTTTTCATATGTTGTATTGTTAGGTAAAGAATTGAATTGAGAATTTATAGATGCAAATGGCGAGCAACAACTTGGTGTCAAAGACAAAAACTTTTCAGCTGCACGTCCAAAAGGATCTATATCTCTTAATCTTCTACGTTGGGAAAGCATTACATGAGAACAAGGACTTAATGCACCCAGACATAATTCTAGCATAATGTCTTCACAATTTAAATTAACCAAAGTTTCAAATAGTCCCAATGTTACTATACATAACTAAAACAAGGAATTGAAAAATTTTTATGATCTTTTATTACTTATTATACTTACTAAAAGTTATTAACATTGTCATCTTTTGTAATATGTAATAAAAATAAAATATATACCCGTGACCTAGAAGATATCCTTTGAATAAGGCTATCCAGTATTCTGCATTCATCATAATTATCTTCGAGTAAAAATCTAACAAACGAACGTAAGAGACCAGGTTCAGTTACAGAACGAAGAAATAAATCAAAATAAGCTGTGGCTGCAACTAATTCATCCACTGTTGTCTGTAATATTAGAAAATTACTTACCTATAATTTTGCATATATATATATATATATATATATATATATATATATATACTTTATCATAATTTAACTAAAAATTAAATAATAATTTTAAACAATTAACGATTAATAATTTTTAAGAACTTTTTAAAATGTGTGTGTCATTAAGAATTTATAATTCATGAATAAGCAATTATTAATAAAACTGCTACAATTCTATTTGATATGTCTAGATTTTAATATTCAAATTTTATTTTGTGGTAAAAGAAGGATATTAGCATTTATAGATAAACATTATCTAAAACACACAAAAACTTCAAAAATAGTTAAACAAACTCACACTAATATTAATTTAAAATAGTTTCAAACTACATATTTTTATTAGGAAAACAAATAAAGCATAAAGCATAAAACATGAAACAAAGACAGAAAACAAAAGCATAAAAAGCATAATATATTTAAATTTGAGAAATTTAATCACTGTAATTTGGAAAATTTATGTATAAAAAATATAAATTTTATGAATAAGATATATTTCAAGTATTTTATGTAAAGTCATTAAATATAAGGTTTTAGGTATACTTTATAATATAATTCATATGGTTTATAAGTCGTTTATAAAAGCTTTATATATTAAATGTTTATTGTAACTATTTGTAAGTATAGAATGTCAGTAAAAGCTTAAGCCTGCACTAATATTATATTATTATTTATATAATAAAAATCACATAATATTAAGAAGGTATTAAAACTTTCTAGAAGTATTAAAACTAATATTAAGAAAATTGAACAAGTTTACTACACTAACTGCAGTGTTTTGTACTAACCCAATGTTCTTGTGCATCTAGCTGTTTTATGGTCAAACCAACAGAATCCTGAGCACCATAAACATGTCACCGGATAGCCACCAACAACCATATCATAACATAAATGATTCGAACTTTATATTAGCATTATTATTAATACTTAATTAGTATTAGGTATTAATATTTACATTTACCATCACCACATTGACAATGTTATATGCATTTAATAACATATCTATATGTACCTATAAGAATCTATTAAACAGGAAATATTAATAAACTTTACGTACAATTCCAATTACCAATTATTATGCATTTAATGTTTTTAAATAACTAAGCAGGATATTAAAATAAGATGAAATAATTGAAATCATTATAAAATTGAGTAAAACCAGGAAAAAGTCATGTCATTAGCATATTTCAATATTTAAAAAAAATTAATTTATGAAAAAGAGAGAGGAAGTATTGTATATATGTATGTTTAATAATAACAATTTACTAACCATATTCTATTTTCAAATAAACAAGTTGCAAGTACCTTCTTTCACCACACATACATGTAAAGTAAGAAAGATATTGCAATGTATTATAAACAAAAAAGGTATGTAATAATTATCTATTATAATCATAAAATAAATACACATATTTAAATTTCTAATATAAGTTTATAAGCCATTTGCAGAATGATGCATTTCATCTAAATTAAAACGTAAGCAGATGTTTTCATTTTAAATAAATAATAAGATATATATGTGTGTATATTATATTCACCTGTAACAAAGCTGGTCCCATTACAGGTACCAAAAAGCCATGATATAAAAATTCAAGTAACTGTTTTTGTACCAAAGGATGTGCAACTTGTGCAACAGCATTACAAAAGTCTAAAGAATTCATTAAGTGCATCAATGCTGGTAAATCATTAACATCATCTGGTGTTAACCGATGCCAATCATCTGTTTCAATATCTAATTTCCTTGGTAACAATGAATATAGCCCGCTTAAACCTGTAGCTAATACCTAATTATTAAATAAATAAAAACTTCATTAGTACTTAGGTACATAACAATATAGCATATGAATACATAATAATTATAAATTATGTTTATGTGAAACTTGTCGCAATTAGTACTATCTCTTATTAGTCATTATTTTCTTTTTTTACATAAATTTAATTTATTACAAAGATTACATACAGGACATATATTAGAATGATCAGCAATGTAGACGCCAACTTCATCATTTTTTTTTGAGAGAGACATACAGAGTAACATGGAATCACGTGCTTGTTGTCCTACTCCACCTTCTCTGTGCACATATGGTATCAGTAATGTAAAAATAATAAATCTAGAAAAATTAACGTATATCATTAAATATACATTATGCAATATACGCATAATGTTGTGTAGAAATATGTTTGAAATATTCTACTAACTTGTTTTTTCCTATTGCTGTTGGATGAAAAAATAAGTCAAGTAATGCCATGTTTTGCATCAAAGCAACACATAATTGATTTAATAACACTACTAATTTTTCTTCTACTTCTAATGGCATAATATCATTTGCACAATCTTCAAGTAATCGTAACAATGGTCTGGCAACTGGTTCATGGGCGAGAAGAGTACCACTATGTGATACTAAAAGTTCATATAGTTTTAATTGTTCTAAACGAACAGCATTATTAAATCTGCAAAATTACATACGATACAACATACAATACATATATTATAACATACAATATTATTTGTATATTAAATAATGTGAAAACACAAATTTTTATCATTTTTAATCAAAGGACTTCTACCTTCCACTATGTTTATTCCAATCGTAAAGTTTAACAAGGAGGTTTTCACTTAATAAATGCTCCAAACAAGGAGAGTGTGTTGCTGTTGTAGATTGTCGATAGTTATTGTAAAAGTTAAAATCACGTAATTCTAAAACTAAAAGAGTTACCATCTGATCTACATGATTAACAACTCCAAGAACATCATCTTGATTACATATTCCTTTCGGCGGCTGTACAAATATAATAAAAAACTTAATTACAATCCTTTCTAATTTATTACCATAATATCAAAAAGCGGAAAATACTACAGTTACAAAAATCGTTTGAAAAACTTTCGAATCTTTACTTTTTTTTACTATAAATGCTATGCTTTAAAAATTGAACTTACAGATGTGCGTAAAATGATTTCGTACGCTTGTTGCCAATGTTTACAAAAACTGTCATAGCATGCTGACGGGTCAGCATCTTTTGGCGGAGAATCTCTTGAACGTTGCTTAGTGAAACTAGTTCTCAAGGGGCTACTTCGTAACCAGCTCATTTTTTCGGTCTATATTTTATTTACTTCCACGTTCATCAGAAACCTGATTTCACGCATCCTTTCTCTTCGAAATCTCTCATATTACTAACTGGCATAAAAATAAAGTATTCGTCTATCTTCCTCAGTTTCGACTAACCAAGTTTTTCTGTCAAAATTGTCCTACTTATTGAGATAATCGCACATCTACGCAGCAAGGACACAGTGATAATACAAACTGCATATTTATTGTGCGACTTGCGCATTACAAATACTTTGTTAACGCGTGTCAGCGTTATATTATGTCAAATATTTTGTATGTTTGATAACCAGCAACTAATCACTCCTGTATTATTATGTTAGCCCATTAAGAAATCGCCATATTTATTCAACTAAGGTTTAGAGATTAATTTTAACTTTTTTTCATTTTTCCTATTTTTCCACATTCATTTGAAGTACGTCCATGTTTATACTTCGCAATGCAATGCGTTTTGTCCAGTTTGCATTTTAGAACCATTTCGAAAATTTGTATTATATAAAAAGAAATCAGGAATCTTTATGTATCTCCCCAAGATAGTGATTTTCATTATAAAATCTTATAAAATATAATAAAAAATTTCTATTCGACTTATATATTATACAACGATTAAAATATAGATATTAATTAAAATAAAATGATGTACTTACATATTTAAGCTTTATTAAGTATAAAGAATTAAACCTCGAACATAATAATATGACAGATGTGTGTAAATAAATATATGTAAATAAGGTATTGTTTAATTTAACCAAAGAAGATAGTATATTCATTTTACATTATGACAAAGAAATGCAATATATTAATATTCACAGTTTCTACTCTGTATTAGAATGATATATGGTCAATTTAATGTTATAGCTGTCACGAATTTTAAATGTTAATATGCATAGAATCTGGATATATTAAAAAATATGAAAACAATTAAAGTATGAAGTAAAATATGAAATTAATTTTATTAAAAAGAAACAAAAATTCTCGAAAATTTAAAAAACAATATGGTCACATAACTATATCACAATCACAATGAAAACCGTAGGCATTGTATATTTAAAAGATTAACAGTTTTATGACTTAAAAAGCTTTAATTTTATTATCTCCGATATAAATGAATAAAACTGAAAAATAAACGAGATGTTAGAATTATTTTGTTTATTATTCTATAGTTAGCATGTTACTTAAATTTAACTGTTTTTGTACGTTAATTGTAACTTAACCTCTATCTTTTATTCTGTTTCAGTACTGAATAACTTTATGTCTGTCTTATTTGTAAGGAATATTGCTAAGTATATCGTCAGAAATGTCCAAATTTCTATTTAAATCAATTAGATTGTTTTTAATTAAGAATAATAGTAACGTAAATCAGTATGTTCAAAATTTTAGCAAAAGTTTTATGGATGATGCAGATGAGAAGGAAAAGAAAAGAAAGACTCCAAGGATTCCCAAAATTACACTTATACATACAGATAAATCTATTTCTGTTATTTCATTAGAGGACGCAGAAAAATTAGCTAAAAGGCGAAATCTTGAGTTAATACATGTATCAAATACATCTAAAAGTGGTAGAAGTGTTTATGAACTTGAAGATTCTTCAAAGATTGGCGAGATTACAAGCGATGTAGCAGAAACACATAAAAATGAACAGAAGATAAAGTCTGCTAAGCTATTTACTATAAAACAGAATATTATGGATTATGATTTAAATGTAAAAATTAATAATATTAACAAAACGTTAAAAAGAAATTATAAGGCTAAAATATTTTTTTCCCACCCTAAGGGGCTTCAAGTAAGGAAAATATTTATTTATTTATTTATGTATTCAAAATATTTGAATTATTAATAATAAGTTAAATTGTATTAATTTAAAAAATTAATTGGTATTTGGCTTTAGTACAATATCATTAATTTTATAGGAAGAGGTGATAGAAGAAGTGAAACAAAAGATACAGGGAATTATCTCAGGAACACAGAAGAGAAAAGATAGTACTATACTTGTATATACTCCTTTATTAAAAGATGAAAATATTTCTTCAAAGGAAGATGTTAATGATAAGTAATGTACTGAAAAAGTGGGAAAATTAATAAAATCCTTCATAATTTTATATGACAGTATATTCTAATAAATGATAAATTAAAAATTATTGTATCATATATGGATTTGTCTTGTAAAATTGTGTAACATAAATGAATATTATGTACATAGGAGAAGTTAAAATATATAATATAGTAATTCTCAATTATGCAGTTCAAAGTATTGGACAACAAAATGGACAATAATTTTATGTATAGAATTAGAATATTTTACATTTTTAATACTAAAATGAGATTCAAAACTACTGATTTTCAAATCAAAGTGGTTTCTTACATATATATATTACACTATATATTATATATATAGTAAAACATACTGTAACAGTACTTAACTATTTAATAAAATAAAATATTATGCTTATAGTAAAATGTATTATTAACATCAATTATACTGCCTAAGAAACCAGAACTTTCTCGAATTTAGGATATTTATTAGGTGATCCTTTTAGATTATACAGAGAGTCTCATTTCAAATACGAATTCAGAAGAAGAAGAAAGCGGGATTGTTTTGTCACTTTCAGTATTTTAAGAACACGAGTTTTTGCAAGAATTTGATTAAAAGTGATGAAAACTATATCGATATCTTATCTCACTTATATTAATATCATATCGATATAAAAGTTATTAAATTTAGTAGTTTTAAATGATTGGGTATTATCATTGAACTTTAGGAAGATATATACGGTATTTTGCCGCCAAACGGCTATTGCTTGCCTAACTCGTCGATATCGCAGCTATATGTAATCGTATCGGTACATAATATTGTCTGAGAAGTTCTTTATAATTTTGCTATTATATAGTGTCTAAGAATACATACATATATGAAAAAAATCGAACATTTTGCGTATAAAAAGTGAATTTATCGGATCAGTGCAAGCAAATGAGCAATGGCGCCATGGGGTGGAAAATCGTGTGTTTCGTTGCAACAAAAACTTGCACTTTTTAAAAGTTTGAGGGCGACATAGCAATTCTACTTCCGAATTCGTTTTAAAATAGAATAGTTTGATCATCTAGTGGATATGGCAGATCATAATTCAGTGTTGAACAATGTTATTAATATATTGGTAACTATATTCATATTATATAGGAGAGAACAGTTTTGAATTTCATTTAATACTACATTATATACATGTCGGAGTGTCATCGGGTGTAAGGTTGGGGGCGGCCGAGGTATTTCCTCGGGAATTAGCCATGGATGCGGTACGACACGGGTGCGATTTATTGTGATAAGGTGGTTGTTACACTCAGCGCGGTTACTCACGACGATTAGGTACTCCCAACGCAAATGACGATGGCTCCAGATTTGTTGACGAATCCACGGCACACGGGATGGCAAGTATCAGTGTAATAATCGGGTCGGGTAACTTCTCGATAACTCGGTCCGCACTTCGTACAGCGACTCACTAACAAACGCTCTCTCCATCCTAATGAGACTGTCCTTATATATTCCTGTCCCCATTTCTGGGGTTAATCCTTGTTTTTAAGGAGAGTCATATAATCATTCCGTACCTCTGTCAGGTACGCGTCCCTCCCGTGCCCGTGGCTACGTCCAGTGACCCGTTAGGTCACCCTAAACCCGAACCCGTCGTCATAAAGCCCGGTTGGAACATTAAAAGTTATTTTCTTATTTTTATTGCTTAAACATACAAATCTTGATTATGGTATTGGGGGTGTTCCCAGCATTCCCGACGGCAATCCCGCTGTCCTTCCATCTCCGACATATATATAGTATCATTAGTATCATTATTGTCAGATATACATTGTAAGTGAATATAGTAACTTGACTGTGTCTTGTTTAATAATGACTTATTACTATCTAGCGATATGTGACATATATACTCTTATCCTTAAGATTAATTACAGTATGCTAAGATGAGAAAGAAAGGAAAAGATTACGATTAACAAATTGTGTAAAATCAATAAAAATTGACTAACTACTACGATTATTTGAAATATAAATATTATGTATTACATTTACTTTACTTGGAAATAATATTGGATTAAGCTTTTGAATAATAGCATATATGTAAAAATTATTATTACACTCCTCATTTATAAATATTTTCTCCATGTTGATAGTATTTGCTTAAACATATAATTTTAATAAACACTAATTGAAATTTTCGACCTTAAACTGAGATCTATATTTTCTTAAATATTATATGATAAATGCCACAAATATATATTTTATAATAATACTTGTACAGATAAACATATTTATTGCTACTATACATAGATTGGCTTTTAAAATATTTGAAAAACGGTACATTTTTTAATAATAATTTAAATATCGATTTACTACATATTTTTCGCATAAATTGTATTTTTTCTTTTTGTATTTGTTTTTTTGAACATATTTTTTATGAATAATTGGAATGCGGTTTTTTTGACTGAAAGAATTACTTACTATATGTAAACTCATATGCAATATATGTGTAATTATATATTACAATTACTCATATCACATATGCATAATATATGAAGTATTCCATATATGTAGTTTATAGCGATTTGTTATTATTTTTCAATATTGAATAACTGAAAAGAATTAAAACAAAAGGTAGACAAGAATTGTAGCACGATATTTTGTGCGTTGTATTACAATAATTTGATTTTAATATTTATCATAAATATTTTCTATTTATCAATAAATAAAGGAATTTTTTCAATGCATATTTGATTTACTGCTAATTCATATATACCTTCCAACATGTTTATCAGAATATAATTTCGGTTTTGAACACTTTTTTATTTTAAATCTTGCAATAAAAGCGATAAAAAATTAAACAAATTCGATTTTAAAATATTATGTATCAATGCATCAAGCATCCTCAAAACTAATATTGTAACATATAATATAATCAGGTGATATCTAATAGGTATTGATTGTCAGTTCTTATTTATAGTACCATAAATTTTTGGAAAATATATCACGTCAAGAGATTGTAATATTTTATTATGTATTATAATTGCAAAAACTCTATTTCATGTCAAATCTCTATTATGCTTGATTTAATGATACATAAATAAAATTTCAGATTCAAATGCATTTAAAGACAAAGAAATAAAATAAAAAATGGATATGTAAAAAGTATGGATGAACATTATTATGGACATTTCCCTGTATAACATTTTCTGTACTCTACCAGAGAAGGGCAAAGTTTGCCTCTTGGACCGAAAGGTTGAACTTTGACCATTCTTGTCCTGTGTTGTGCTGTTTCTCCACAAGTGGCTGTACAACGTGACCATCTAGACCACTGTGTCGTTTTACAGTCAACTGAAACTAATTTCATCAATAATCGCATTAAGATTTAAAAATTTTCTCAGAGATAGTAGTTGTGTCTGGTAACCGTATCATTAATTCTACGACTTTAACAATGGAATATTAAAAAAATATGTTTATTAATCAAAACTCACTTTGATTTTCTTCTACCTTCAAACTTTGGTCACGGTATATACGTCGCCTTGGAACATCAGCTTGCAAGGCTACGGATTTTACTTTTATTTAAACAGTTTCTGTAGTTAGTACATGTTAAATTAGATTAAATTATTTTATCTTCATTGTACTTACAACACAATGGATCTTTACGACATTTTCTTTTACGATGTAATTTTGTTGGACATCGTTTACCTTTACCTCTATGTGGTACCTGTATTATTCAAATTAAACGAAGTTACGTACGCTTTTGAAACTGTTGGAGATGGAAAACATTGATTTGTACGAATTTTTCATCGAATAAAGTAAAAAGAACATTTAACTTTCATTTTCCTTCTGATTATAAAAATTTATTTACCTTAATTTCTCTTGTACTATTTTTATATCCACGACATCCTGCACACTTAGACCAGCTACTCCATTCGGATACCTGACAGTCGACATCTTCCGCGTTATAAGACGATTTCATTTGACTGTCTGCTTCTATACCTCTGAACTTTAATTTCTCTGCAAGAAGATATTGCATATTGTTTACTACATTGCAAAAAACATTTATAAACCAAGCAGGTTAAACGTAGAATGTCACTAAATTGCGTTAATGTTTATACTGATAATAAGCGAGCAATTAACTGCTTAACAACATATCGAGCAAAAAATATTGACTTTCAATCAAATTACGCAACATAATTATGGCTTTCTTTTTTTTGTTGATAATATTCGAAATTGGGGCCAAAGGGATTCGTAATTCGATTTGCAAGACGAAGTAATGCAATTTGTTAGGTAGCATCACCATGGTGTGCTCGCTTTGTCTTCGTACTGCGTTGCCCCTGTGCAGGTATGTGATAGCTGAGAACGCTGCTGAGGGATACCTTATAGTTTTTCGCCATAGTCGATAAGTTAGTCCTTAAATCTTCTATATTTTTTTGATAAGCAAGCGTGCACAGAATAATAATGGAGATTTTGTTAAAAAACGTAAGCCACAAAACTTGAATTATTAAATTTGCTATATTCGATAATCATCAGAAGCTCTAAACGAGTTCGTTCGAACAGTACATATAGTTTTCTTTCCTTAAAGGAACTAAAAATCAATGAATTTTGTTAGAGTTGAGTTATTGTTACTTTTATGATACAAAAGTATGTCAATAGTATCAAAATTACTTTATCTTATCATTCGAACAACTTTTACTTCCATCGTCGATGCATTTTTGAATAAAGAAAGATGTAGGAGATGGCTGAATTACGAAGGGAAACTTACTCTGATAGCTATCGCAAACTTTTTTGCAATCTTGTTCAGTTGGAAAATTATTTTCATTTCCATCGCAGCCGGAATACTTGAACGATTTACATCCCTTCTCTTTGTCGAAATACCAACGAATGATGTTGCCGTTGCATCGTCCTTCTTCCTTCGGTTTCTTGCAAAATTCTGCAATCAGTCCAACATTCTCTTAACAATTTTCTGTTTCTTTATTTTTGAAATCATTTTTATTACGATTTACCCTTTAATCTTTTCTCACTAGCTTCTTCTATAAATAACGAAAATTTGCATGATTAATTGCTTCTCTTTGTTTCTGTTTTACGCGCTTCTGCTGCTTGTGTTGCTTCGATTTACAATTTGTATCTTTGTTTATAAAAATGCCGCATGCCATGAAAGTGTAAAGGGAAAATTTGATACAGTTCTGTGAGAATTAAGAGGGTTTTATATCTTGGTTTTTCCTTTCAACAAGCGAAGCTTTGTAATTGTCGAGAAAATAAGTTACGTTCTAATCCGTTCTTGGGTCTTGTTATTGGGAAATTATAAGAACATCCTATACTAGGTATCTACGAGATTTTTCGAAATATTTTAAAACATCAACGAGTTAAATATTAGAGGACTTACATTCTACAGCGATATGTATTAATAGGATATCATTAGACTTTTAGCGTCTCTCAAAGCTAATATAGAATGAACGCGCAAAGATTTGTATCGATTTTGTCATGTATGAAAATTGATTTTGCTCCTGGTTAGAATAGAAAATCGTTCAGTCTTACCTTCTGCCTCTTCTTTCGTGAAGTTACATGATGCAATCTTAGCTTGACAAGGAACCGCCTCGTGCCTACATTCTGTAGGATCCACGTCATCATGGCGTTTCCAATTCTCATGGGTCATTCTAAATCTCGTTTGGGTACCGCTACCGCAGCTAGAACTACAGGGTGACCACAGGGACCATTGCATGTAACGCTCTTCGATGCATTTCTAATTAGAAAATCAATACCATGGATGAATTAGATCTTTGATTCAATTACTAAGATTTCTGTCATTTAACCATGCAGACTTATTTAACTTTCTTCGTAAATCTCATGGTTCAAAAGATTTTGACATCCCAGTAATTAATTGAATTTGATTTTTAAATATGCCCATTAACAAACAATTCTAATCTTTTATGTTCTATTAATTCTTAATAGAAAAAGTTCTAGAAATAAAACTTAATTTATTATTAGCATCTAAAATCCTTTTTTTAAACTGTTACGGCGAAAGAAGAAAAAGCTAGTCACTTTGTAACATCAAGAAAGAACGTATGTATAAACTAGATGGTGTCGCATATAGTGAACGTTAGTCGATTGCATTTATTAAAAGTTGAATGTCAGTGCGTAACCATAATTCTATATGCGTGACAAAGTACATTTAACAAATGACGTTATTAAATGAAATATGAAGTGACAAATAAAATGAATAATCTAGCACTGTGAGCAAGCAGAAGAGAAATGGTCATTATTTTATAAAGAAGGCAAAAGCAATTTTGTTTCGTTGAAATATCGATTATCCAGCTTTCTTATTCATTTCATCCATTGCTTCTGACTTACTCTGTAAACGGAGAGTTAACTGATCGTTGATTTTTCACTTTTCTCCTGATTTAATCGCTTGACTTACGTGAGGATGCCAGTGGATGGTTCAGCGAGAAATGGTGCAGGTATGGTTTATAGTTACTCGCGCGTGGAACGATTATTCTGAATAATTCGAAATTCGTTAGTAATGATTCGTATATATACAGAGTGTCCTGCATAACGTAGCACTAGCATAGATACTACGTTATGCGGGACAGCTTGTATATGTAATGATCTTTAAATGTAATTATTATTATTTCTGTGATGACCAAGTTCGATAATTTGTTAATAATAACATAAACAAGCGCAACTGTCAAACGGTAGTTTGTTCTACGTCTTATTTTCACGCGCTCGACGAGACAATAGCCAGAAAGTTACGTGCACGCGTTTTGCGAGGTTTCTGCTAGTTAGCTTGCAATTAGTAAATTTTCGTAAACTATCACTGGATTCTGTACTTGCGACCATTCCTCGATTCCACCCAACGTTGCTTCGTCTTCCTCGTAATCTTCTTTGTTATCATTGTCCTCATTGTTATCATTCTCCTCCTTTTGGATAGACATCTCGCTTACCTCCTCTCCATTCTTTTCATCGCACTCAGAATTCGTGCAATGGTCGGTTTGTTGAAGTTGTTGGTCGCTATAGAAGGCTTTGCACTGTTTATATTTCTTGTTCTTGAAAGCCCTTGTTCTGGTCCTGATTCCGCGGCCGCAGGTCGTCGAGCATTCACTCCAGTCACTCCATTCGTGTAGTACTTCGGACTCGCTGCATCCTTTCACCGATCTTCGCTCTCCATTGCTATATTTAACGTTATTCAATTTTATTTCCTTGCGATAGAGATAATCCGAAACGAATTTGTTACAAGTTTCTAAACCTTCTTGAATACCTATAGCAACGTGTTTCAATATTCCGAATCATATAGATTTCTCTGGCAGAGTTTTCATAAAATCATGTTAATTACCAATCGTGTCCAAGACATTGACGCCTGTCACTTAGCGAGACGTTGCACTTGTTCGCCACCGCTGCAGCTTCGTTCTCGTAATATCTTTGTCTGAGTTGAGTGCCACGACCGCACGCTGTCGAACATGCAGTCCAGTTGCGCCATGCTGTCACTTTGCAGGCTCCTGTATACGTTATAAATTATATTTTTATTAAACTTTCTCGTTAAAACGACCACCTCGAGCAGGAAATAAAAAAGCTAATAAAAAGAGATATTCTCTATGTTCGTGTTTATTTAAACTACTGTTAGTTACCCGTATCTGTGGACGATGGCGCATCTTCTGACGCATTCTTGCAGGCTTTCTCGTAAAGCCTCTGTCTGTTCAAGTAAAGCCTGGCAAGCGGTTTCATATCTAAACCGGAAGGATCGTAAAACGGAGACTTGGAGTCGTTTGGGTAGCTCGAAGTTATCCTACGGATGGGTTCTTGAGGCTCAGTTGGCGAATCCGGTGACTGCAAACGCAAGAAATCTCTTTCATTTTACCGCCTACATAAAACGCAATTGCAGTATAAAGTAATTAAGTTACGCCTATCAAGAAATATCAAATAACGACGATATCGATAATTAAGCACGAGACATTTATCAACCTCCAAACAATTCTCGTCTTCTTCAACTTATTCATTTTATCATTATAAATCTGCTTGTTTTATGAATTTCTTTTATTATTATCGTTCGTTTCCTTTGAAATTAATGAATTATTTTTGCCTCTCTATTATTGCTCAAGATATTTGTATGCGTTTAAATTTGTGTTTCGCGAGGAATCACGAGGACATCGTTGAACGATAGATTTCGAATGATCGAAAAGCGGAAATGTTACGACGCGACGAGGAAAGTCGTTGGTCGGCCGGAAAAGCGTCGCAGGCACGATTACTTTGACGCCGTCAGCGATTTTCACGCGATCCGCAACCCTATTGTCGATTGTTAGGCCCGAGACCTGCGCTTGAATTTATTATGCGATTTTCTGCGATCGACAGCTGACATTGATTTCGTCCTCCTAAACGAATCTTTTCCGCTGGGCATCGAAAACTGCTGAAACGTCTGGGCTTTTCTCCGCCCAAAGGGGAAACCATTTTCCATCGTAAACGAAAACCTATTCGTCTTTACCTGTCATTTGCAATTTTTCATTACGCTTCGTAATTTGTTTTTTATCGGCAGCTGCTTTTCGTTTTTACTCGTTGGCAACGATCGAACTGAACCGAATGCAGCCGGAAATGAGCCAAGAGAACGTTTGGAGGATGTTTTTGCGAAAATAACTATATATCGGACGAAAGTAAAATTTAGATCGTTTGAGAAAGGAGTTCTTTTTTACCAAATACGTGATTCCATTATCAGTGCCCGCATCGTAAGGGTACAAATTCAGTTCTTTGTGTTCGATCCAAGTGCAACTATCCAAGCACAATTCCAAACCTGAAACTCCGACGATCCAGTCCGGCGAAGGATCTACAAAATCATTTTTCACATTTCATATGTTGATTGAAATTCAGTAAACTTCGATCGATCCATCGTAATTTCTAGAATCTCGCAGTGGAACTCGTAAAGCATTTCTAAGTTTCAAGAATCGTCACGTTGTCTAAATATAAATCGGGAGAATTATTTTTCTCAAAAATGTCCTTACCGATCATCGACACCAAAGACATCAGGTGATGTTCCCGATCAACACGGAATACTGCAAAAGTTTTCCCAGTCACATTGGGATAACTTATTCCTCTGGCTTTAATTATAGTTCTGATCTTTTTACTCTGTGAAAAAGTAAACCATTCGTAGATCGATATTTACAGTCGATATTAATACGAAAAGAAATTTACGCAAAACTAAAATCGAATTCTTATAATTCAAAACAAAGAACTTATTTCGATTAGAAAGTAACTGTAACTCTCCTTATTCCCTGCTACAGTTAACTTTTCATGATAGACAAAAGCGAATTTAAAAAAATGATATAATGTTCTTGTTTTAAGAATATTTACTTGACTCTTTAATTCGGATTCTAATTTCCTGGTCGATCCAAGTTCAGCCAGTTGTTGCAACCCAGGACTAGCTAGACCATCGTATTTCCAAAATCTATAATCAACCGTATGCGATGCTCCAATTACGTCTGAAAATCGAATGAGCCATCCTTTACTAGGAAAGTCCTGGAAAAATGAAAAAAGTTCGATTAAAAATTATTTTCCCATTAAAAGGTCTTATTAAAGAGAGAAAACATATTGCATAGCTCGTACAAAACTGTTGGAGTGTATGTTTTTAGTTTCAATTTTTCGATAATCACCAGCTGAATGCACGAATCTGATCACAATAGTGACTCTCATTTCAATTTGACCGAATATCGAAAATCGTTGAAACGAATGCACACGGATGCGATTCCGTATTTATGGGTAACGTTTTCCTATAACGTTGTTATATACCCGAGCCACACATGGTCGCAAGTTAAAAGAAAGTTTTGTCGAACTTTCTTTCGACCCATTTTCACGTCGTAAAGTAACTCGGTCCCCCGCAACATCGATAAAACGGCATCCAGTCTCCTTATTTAGCACGAAGAATTCCAATTGGAATTGAAATAATTCCTCTGCAATTTCAACTTGTTTCGATACTCTTCGTAATTTATCAACGTACATTCTTTATTTTAGTACAACGGTTTCGCATAAAATTAATTCGTAGTCGAATTTTATATACTCGAATTGTTCAAAATAAGTAATTTGTTTCTTACACGGTGTAACGTACGTCTAAATGTCCACGAACTAATCCTTTTTCCTTTCACCAAGACGATAATTTCATTTATACGAATTTTCCAAGAATCTTATTTCAATCGATCAGTACACTTAATTCGCATCGCATCGATTTCAATGAAAAGAAGTTTCGACGAAAAAGAGGAAGGTCGAAATAAAAGGAAAAGGAGTTGCTTCGCTTTCGTTACTCGTTCGAAGGAGTTTCTCATCGAAGAGACACGTCGATGCTTAAACAAGAAGATCGATAGCGATTCTATGCATTTCTGTTTGTCGATTTTATTTGACAAGCTCTCACGTGCCTTAGGATGAGTATTTCTAGACCAAAGTCCCTCGAAAGTAACTTCGTACTTCGCCTCGTCGCAGGCGCAGCACTTTTTCAGAACCTGCCCCTGGTCGTCCGCCTCGGCTCTCGAGTCTTGACATATCTTTAGCACTAAGTTCTGATCATCCATGTACCATGTATCTGGCGTCTCCAATATCGTTGCCCTATGAGAAAAACAAGTGGAAGAACACGTGTTACCGGGCCCACGTTCCCGAGATTCCATTAATTCGAGATGTCAGCGTTTACCGAAATGGGCCAAGCTTTGCGTTTAAATGCATGCTATTCGATGCGAAGTAGAAAGACAGATTTATTTTTTGGTCGTTTTGCCAAATCGTGCAAAAAAAATAGCGAAATATCGTTCTATCCTTGCTATTCTAGCGGTATCGTGTAACATTTAATTCTGTTAAGTTTTAGGATAAACTCCGAAATTGATAAATTGAAACATTTATCTTTGGAATTTTGTTGTATTTTAGAATTCTTGTTTTCCGATTGATCGTGAAAAAAGAAAAAAATACTTCTCCACTGAATAAGAACGAATTTTGACGAAGGAAGAATTTTCGTTACATAAAATTCAAAGATAAAATGTTCGTTAAATCGTGTATTTATTAAATTACGCGCGATATTTCCTTTCCTAACGTTGATTAAAAGATCCGTATATACAAAACAGACCAATATCTCGTTGATTTTCATTTTACAAATTCGAATAAATTACAGGATACGTAAACGACGAAAGAGGAGATAGATACAAATTTATCGATATGATTAAATTCATTACTATTTGCATGCAAAAGTACGTTATCATTTTCCATGCTTGTTATTAAAATGTCCCTTCACCTGATAAATATGCAACCGCTACCTTCGGAAGGGCTGGTCCAGGCCACAGAAATCTCTTCTTTGGACATCTTCGAGGTCTCCACCACGGCGTTCGGACAACTTTCCGAGTATGTTGTCAACAACTCGTCTTGCAAATCGAAGATGCCACTCTCTGCCGCGTCGTCTTCTTTTTCGGGCTCGGCGGATATCAAAAACCTAGTGAATTTTCTTGGCATGATATCCGTACTGTCTGCTTGCAATGTCACTGAAACAAAAAATTGCATTTCATCCTCTTGCTCCTTCGTTCTTAACTCTTTCGCGCAAAGAGATTTTTTTTATTTTAGTCAACGATTCGTATCACGTCGATTACAATTACTTTTCTTCCCCCTTTTAACAAACTTCAGGAAATCGCGAGTCTTTTCGTTCTCTAAAAATCTTTAAGATTCAAAGTGACCATCCTTTGCTGACATACGTTTCTTCGAATGGTCCGACTATTCATCTAACTATGGATATTGGCACTGTCTTCGCACAAATTGTTATTTATGCATCGGTATCGTAACGTGATTTACGGCAAGTCTCGTCTTCCGAAGTAGTTCGTAGACGATAATCGAGGGGATTAAGATCGTGACTTTCTAATGAACAATTTTCTGCCACGATGAATGCAGATAAATTCGTTTCCAGCTAATGTCGTTCTGACTTTGCGGACAGGATGGAATCTTGCTCGAATATCCGTTTGTCAGCAAACAAAATACAATAACGAACCAGCGATCTTCAAAATATTTATTTTGGATATCGTTGTTGCAAAATATATTATCGTTTATTTTTCTATTCCTAATCGAGCATCCGTACGTCTCTGTTACAAGGCGGGAATGTACGTTAGTTACCTCGTCGAAAATATTTACTTTATTGCACGTGTCACAACAACGTTGTAACGCACCGCCGAATTCTAGCTGCATATATTTTTTATTGCTACGTTAAATTCTCTGTCTCGTGTAAATTTCTGTAGAGCGTATTAAATTCTCACGGTTTGCACACTCTCGCGACTCGGCCGATTATTTTGTACAAATCTTTTCCGATGCAAAATTCTTCCCGCTGTTTTACCGAAACAATTGTTCGTTTTTTTTTTTGCGACAGACGAGGTAATATCGTTGCAAACGTTCGAGTAATTTAGAAAAAGAAATCGAAAAGGGATCAATGAACGTTTAATTTTGTAAATAATTATGACTCATTGCTAGACCGATTATTAGGTAATAACTATTTTTCTTCAGATGGATAAACATTAATAAAAATTGGAAAATTATTAAGTGGCGTTACGAAATTTCATTCTATTTGTTCAATACTATCGATTAGTGGAAAATGTTCGATTCGTCGATCTGGCAATGTGTTTTACCGGAAGGATGAGTATGAAGAGAACAGAATCATATATTTTCTTTACAAAAGCCTCGAAAATAACGAATTAATACAAATTTCGATCAAGCGCTTTTAGATAATTAAACGTTGACGAACATTTGTTGGGAATGGAAAATTAATGCCTTCGATCCAGCATCCAGGGAAATTAAATTGGTTGCAGGCATCGTGGTAGTGAAGCAATTGCACTGGTTTTCTTTGACTCATTCGCGCAAATTACTCACGGAACCTTTGCTCAACAGTCTATATTTTGTGCAACACAGGCGTCAAACAGTCGTGCAATAACGTTGTATAGTAGGTGTGTATACGATGTGATTCGGTTAGCGCGACGAACAGATTGATCGTAAGCTATTGAAACGAAAAACTCGTTTGGGTAAAAATTACGGAACTTCGAAGCTTCTAATTTTACATGCTTGAATTTTTATCGAAATATAATTCGTGCGTGGACATTGAAAATGTTATCGAACGATAAACGATAAAACGCTGTGATAGTAAAGTCTACGGTTACCCGCGTGGAAGTGATGATTTAACGAAACGGTAAAATAAAATGTTTCAGCTATAAAATACGAATTATAAAATGTAAATTATTGTCGTAGCAACTACCGTCGATAAATCGTTTCGATAAAAATGATCAAAGGATTTTGTGTTAATAAAAAATAAGTAACTAATTTTGTCTAAAGTAAAGATAATAATATCGTTTTAAATCTCTTCGTAAAGAGATGTATGAGAGTTACGTTAATCGACAGGTATTACAAAGATTATATCGTCAGTGGCAACTTTTAGCATGTAAATCGACGACCGTAGCGAGTTTACAACGAGACAACCAACTTGCCGAGTTCTCGGTTCCGTATGAATTTCAACGACTTTGCAAGCACCCTGTAGACACACAAAACTATCTTTTCCCTTCCAGTCGATTTTACTTCGTCCCGTGCGTATACATCAGAGACGTAACACGCAGATGTTTAGAGCATTTATGGCTTCCGGTATTACGGGTCTTCACAAACTGCGTCTAGTTCACTGAATAACTCAGTCGTCACTTAAACGTTGATCACAAATATTTTTCACGCAATGCCGTGCACGTATCTTCCTCGTCGTATTTTGCTCGTTTAAAACGATCTCGTTGATCGAGGTTTAGTCACCTTTGAAACAGAATTACACGAAGTAAAATAAATTTTTGGTATTTCCATTATTCTATTTTGACTTATGAAGGATGTACGTGTACACGTTTCCATTTAAAAGAATAGCGTAATTGCGGGCAAAAAATTATACTGCGTGTGACGATATGTAACGTTATTGCACAAATATCTATTGTAATATTTTTAATTGCAAAATATGTACGTGCAATTATAAATAATTCTCATTTTGGAAAAGTGACTGCCCGCGGAACAGCGTGCGCGACAGAAATTCCAAGAACCTTTTAGTATTCGCGTCATCAGCATGAAACTTGTTATCTACATTTCTGAGTACGCCAAATTTAGCTCTTAGGAAATTTCAGGTTAAATAATTAGCTTCAATTTTTCAGGCAGAATATTTTTCAGTACCAATTACAGTACACGATTAGGAAAGTAATTACATACGCGTTTGTAATGAAAATTTTTCAAACTGTTAGAAACGAGAAATCTGGAAACTTTGGAAATCCTGAACAATCTGCGAGCTTTTAACCGCAAAAATTACGAAACGTTCGAGAATCGAAATGTCTTTAAAATATTGGAATTTTTAGATGTTCCGAAAATTTAAAACAGCTGCACGATCTTAGAAAATTTTAAAAGTGTACAAGGTTCGTAAGTCCCGATAATAACTATGGCGAACGAGGTACCGAATGATTACTTTCAACAATTTAATACAATTTAATCTGATTATAGTCTGTCTGCTATAAGCAGGTCTGGGTTAGGTCTAGGTTGCGCCTGCGTTAGTCTTTGTATATACCGATTGTCATTACCGCATTACAAAACAATTCCAATTATGAAACTCTTCTAACTTTTTTTTTAATCGTTCTAATTGTACAGCTTCGTATCAGACATTACATCTTGATAAATTCACGCAGAATTCTTTTTTTACGAACTACTCATTTCCCATAAAATAACGTTGAATCTGCAAAATTCTAACGCGACGTTTAATAGTTGAAAAAGGCGGTATACCGTGAGAGAGTTGAATAAATTCTTCTTGAACACTGTCTAGACGCAATGACGTTAGATAAATCCAGTCTCGAAACTGAAAGTTGCGCCAGCAAGCAGTGACACATGACTCTCACGATCATTCTCATAACCCTGAATTAGAAGAATTAACTGGGAAAAAGGGGGGAAAACAGAGTTAAATGAAACCTTCGTCGGTGTATCGTGTTTCCCACGCTGACACGCAGAAACAAAAGGAAAGAAACTTGCTCGATTTTGCAATTGCGCGTGGAAAAAATCTCGCCTAAGGTGCTACTCTATAATCTGTTAACGTGATTAGCGGCAACACTTCTAAGGTGCTGTCTTTCCATGAACGTTACACTCGGTTTCTTAGCTTTGTCATCATTGTTCCTCTACATTTTTAGGGATATTGATTTTCAAAATTACAGCTATGCGCCTATCTCTTTCAATTTCGTCCTGTATAACTTATCTGCTAACTTTAATCCGTTAAAGTAACAATCGTCGATATTTAATACCACATAGTTACGTACGTTATCGTGATAACTGTCGTAAGCGAAAGAAAAATACCGAAGAAAAAAAAAATAAACGGCAGATTACCTTTGCGAGTAATTTTCAAACCAGCGGAGCGTGCAATCTATTCAATGTCTCGAGAATTTAGTTGTCACGCTGCTTTATTGCTTCTCCGTTTACGTCTTTAGAAACCCTTCGAACGTAAATCGAGGAGATTTGTTGTCTGCGCGACAAGGTTTAATCGAATTCCCGATAATGTGAGTCCGCTTCATTATTTTTTTCCTTCTCTCCAGGCTGTCTTTTCTTCTGCTGTTTTACAATTCTTTTTTCTATGCGATCGATTAAAACCTCTTCAATGTGAATTCTACGATTCTTCCGCATCCTGTTTCTCCGTACAAAAATTGTCTTTGTGAAGTGACTGTCTTGATATACTGTTGTATACATACGCTATTGTATCATTTAAGAAACTGGACGATTCTCTGAAAGGAATCGATACATTTTATCCATCTTTTATCCCGTATACATATTATAAAATAATAATTAAACTTAAGGTAACATCACAAAGAAGCAACTTCGTTTAAAACATCCAATTTCTCACACCTTTTAAATTTACGATTCTCCAGCAGCTTCCATTGAATTAACCAGTAAGTTTCATTAATCGCGTCAGTTTTATCCAAGCAGATCAACATCGGGTAAGCTCTTTAATGACTGGGGGAAGAATAATAGCAGCACGAAGACGTAATCGCAAATAACTTTTCTCGATGACCGTATAATCTAACGAAACGATCGCTCTCTATCATTTTACCGTATTTAAAGTTTAATTAAACGGTTGAAGGCTTTCCCCCTGTCCGACAGCGTGTAATTAGATTTAGCCGTGGCAGTTAAATTACAAGCAAGCTTTCGTTATTATTTATGACTCCTTCACTTACGACGTGCATTAAAGAAAGCAATATAGAGGATATGAATAAACAAAATAAGTATATGCGAAGCTTTACGCGCCGATATACAATAAAAATAACTTTTTCTCTGTTTTATGATTCGATAGGATTTCTGCACGATGTATGTAAGAACCTGTTGGGGCATAAGTTTGCGAGTTAAGCGTTCGTTTAAGCACAAGCTACTATTTGTAGTGTTCCGAGTACGGCGTTAATTAACGGAACAATTTCAGCTTTGATTAAATTTTTAAAGTTTCTTTGATCGTGAATAATTTGGAAGTGACGCGTGCGAAACCCTACTGTTAAGCGAGTGAACGCTTAATATTTTGCAAACGAAATAGAAAGAGTGGAAGGTTTTAATTGCGGTATGGAAGGACTTTGCACTGCGTCCTTATTATTCGTTAGTCTTTTTGTCGGCGGAGAAACACAGAAACTGAATTCGAGAGATGACCATAAAACACATTCGCCGCTTTCTGTACACTATTGTCTTTTCCTACTAAATTGAAATTGCTGCGAGGTTGAAAAAGGAAACGGAACCTCTTTCCGCAAATTCGCAGCATCCTGAACTCGGTTAAATATTCTCAACGTTACGATCGTTTGTTATGCTTTTCAAATTTTTTTAGTAACGCGATAGTCTTTTTTAATGATATTGTTCGTAGCTTTTGAAACACAAAGAGAGAGAGAGAGAGAGAGAGAAAGAATAGTTATTAAATCATCAAAACAAAATGGCGAGATGCACGTGTTTGATTAAAAAACAATTGATATTCGAAAACGACTATTTACAGGTATGAAAAATGGTAGGAGAATTTTATTTATCAACGCGTTTTTCTACCGTTTTAATAAAAAAAAACATATTCTCCTGCAAAAAACGGCAATGCATGGTTTATGGCAGAGGTGTGCAAAAAAAATCGAATTCTGGCTACGTGAATTTTTTCAAAGTGGAGACTAAAACATTTAATGAACGAAGGATAAATAAGTTACACCATTTTTTTCAAAGATTAAAAATATTTGCACGTATCAATCAATTGTACCATTGGGGAGCGTAAATGTAGTATAGATATACATAAAGAAAAGATAGGATATTCTATATAACTGCGGAAAGAAATACTTTGTTTCAGACGTATATCTTGAATTTTGCCTGACATAAATTTAGAAACCTAAAATCGTACTACGATTCATGGTATTATAATAAATGATTCAAACATAGTGGACGAACTAGCTCCTATTTCATTTAAGTAGATCAAAAGATCAAATAGTAGGTAATATTTCACGAGCGTAACTTAAAATTTATCGTAAGAACGCGAGCTTACAATTTGATAATCCTATATCGTATGTTTAAAAATACTTTGTAAAACAATTTTTTTTCTTATCAAATATTGCCAATAAATGTCTTTCGAATTAAACGAAGAAGCAGAGCAACCTTTAGAGCGAGATGCGTATCACTGAGCGATCTGTAGAAATGCCAAAGAAGTTTTGGATAGCGGCGACGTGTAAGTACGTGTCAGAGTGTGATAATTTCAGAGAAGAGTGAGCTAAATCGAGCTTTGTCAGAGTCGGACAGTTGTGAACTATAAATCGCCAACGATTGCCTCGAGCACGTTTCCGAGGAAATTCGAATTTTTCACAGCGAGGATATTCCATTAAAAGCTATCATTGTCCATCGTCGAACTTTCCTTATTCGAATCACCACCGATCCATCGAACAAGTTCGCGAATGTTAAAACGAAACGTTTGGAAGAAAACATAGTACGTAATAGACGTGGAAACTTTAATTCGACAAATTCGATAAAGCGAAAGTTTAAAAACGGAGAACCCTGGATATTTTCAAACGTTTTACTATGCACACTCCATGGTAAAGTCCGATAAATTTATGACAAAATATCTAGATCTCATATATCGCTGGAATCGTTTCTAAAAAGAGATTCACTTGCACCACTTTTCCATGAAGACCTTTATATACTCCCGATGCCGATTTCCACGATACATTTACAGCTACGAGTCACGAACTCTGATAGAATGCTTGCGCAAGCGGAGGAAAACACTCGATAAATCTGAAGGGAATTCACGCGCGATTCTCTTCTCAACGATCCGTCTCCGATTCCACGGCGCCATTATAGTTGATTCGATGTGACTCCATTCGCATTCGCGATTCCGACCTGTGCACCGGTTGCACCCGGTGCATTCGTCGAACTGCATCCACGAGCGTGTACTTGGCACCTGGCTCGCGGCCAAACTGTTACGTAATGCATTAATTCACCGACTCGTAGGATTTGCATGCGTTAGTAACCGTGGGGCGTCTACGGTCCACGTTCACCGGTTTAGTTTTCGATAATTGCATCCAGTGTTCCGCTCGATGACTGAGACAAACTGGATTACCGCTACAGCTATCGGACTGCTTGATGTTAGAAATTTTGTACCGAGTCGCTTTACGTCTCCGCAGATTCTAATAATTTTTGTCCAAATACACGAACGAAGGCTCGTTTCTATATCTTTTCTATATACATCTTTCGTTCCGATTTTACGTTTCTTTGCATACAAGTCTTATATTTTAATGGATGGTAGTTGCCGTGTTAATGACGCTGTGTACGCGAACATTAGGTCCCGCTATTAAAAATATAAAGACTGATGCGGGCGAGCGATGTGACGTTGTTTGCGATAACGCTGTGCTATTCGACGGGTTAACATTTTTAATGATGCAACGCACACGAGCGTGTGATCCGGCCATTAGAGATATAAAGCAGTCAAATTGCACGGCGTTACCAGTGCGAACGACGGAAAAATTGCGAATTAGTCACTCTGACTAGTTTGTTAATTACATTGTTCGAAATATAATCCTGTCCGGTATAAATGTGTACAGCGTTACTGGTGCGAATAACACGGCGGAGAAACTTTGTCAGAAACCATTCGAATACTCGAAAAACTCACCGCTGAAAAACAATAGAAATTGTATAATAATTCGCCGATTCTTTATTTCGCCTACTTTGCTAATTCGAACGTACAGAAAATAGTCCTGTCAAATCGTAAAGCGTCATTGCCGAGCGATCGCTACTAAATACGATGCCACGCCAGCGATTAATCACAGAGGAGACACGCGAACACGGTTCGCGATCGATCGTATGTAATTGACGGCGAACCTCGCGGACATGGCCACTGCGAATGAAGAATGGATTGAAACGTGTCGATGTATTTCATATTCGGTTGATTTTTTGGGAGAGGCGCGGTGATAGAAAGCCGGTGTTTCTAGTCGACGGATGTAACGGATGAGAATATGCAGAAAGCGAGGTATAATTGCGATTGGTGAGAGATTGAATGGAACACAGATGTGGTCGGAGAGGCGAACAGGGATAGCTGGAGGGATGGAAGAGAGAGAATGGGGTGGAGTTTATGGGAGAAAAGGGACGCGAAGGTGAGTTTGTAGGGGAGGATGGTTTTACCGAGTTTGTGAGTGTTGGGTGATATAGAGATTTCGGTTGTAGAATAACGCAGAACTGGAGTTCTAGCGAGGAACGAGGCTCCAGTTAATGATCATGGACCGTGGATCTGTTTACGAAAACTTATATTTATGGAACAGAACTAAAGTATAGAATTTTTACTCAAGAGAAATCCGTTTCCCTGTTAAACGAAGATAGCAGGAGGGAAATACGATAAGCACGTTTCTTTCGGTATATAAGCACTCTTCTTTGTTTTAATTTTAATGTCACTTTATAACTAAACAGAAGAATTTTAATATGACATAATTCAGAACGAAAAAATCGATCGACGATGAATTTCCTTGAATTTTAAAACTGCTTTCACGCAAAAGATAGGAAATGTGACTTATCGTGTCTCCGCCTGTGGTCGGCAAATATAATATTTTCTATTCGCCAAGCTCTCGACTAAATCCCTGTAATTTCCTGGCGGAAGCAGCCCGGATTTGATGTCAAATTTAAAAAACGGGGACATCCGCATCTTGCAGAAGTTACACACCCGTTTTTTATCTTATGGAAGATAGTTCTCGACGAGCGTTGAATCGCCAGTGTGCCCCGAGTCCGCCGGTATCCCGCATAAGGTGACGATACGTCCTAGGTTCCTGGGTTTTTTCAATAATTGCCGTCATTATGGTCGAAGGAAGCAGTTCGAGAGAAATTTCTTTCCTTTATTCTCGAAGGTCTATTCAGACGTTGAACGGAGTACTCTTGCTCGAGATATATCGAATGGTAGGACTAGACGATTGATAGCTCACGGTGAACGAGACTACGGCGAGTATTAAATTTTCACTGAAATCGCGTTGTTGGCATTATTTATCGCCACGAGAGAAAAACGTGCCTTTTTTTAATGGAATTAGTTGCGATGATATATTGTAGTTATTACAAGTTGAAAGGTCTCGTTCGCCTTGGAGTTTCGTGGTCGTTAATTGTTCAAAGTATAAACAAATTTCTCCACTTTTCGTTCGTTACCGTTTCCGTTCATACGCTATTTTTATCGCGTGTAACGTAACAAATTCTGGAGGGTTTCGCGTTATCGGAAATTCAATCTTCACGATGCTATCTATAGGTGATATTCTACGTAAAAATTTGTTCGCAGAGAGTTCACGATATAATTAATTAAACAAAAAATGTACATGTTACCAAATACCATAAAGTGGCATAAAAGAATTTCTCTTTCTCTGCCCGTTAATTACAATATCCAAATAATTATTTTTGAAAATATCGCGCTCGAGTAATCTTCCCGTCGCAATCGTCGAATAAACAGTAATTTGCAAGCTGGTTCTTCGGACCGCGAGCCCATTCAACTATTCAAAGTAGTCGCGAAGAGAATTAAAACTTCGAAGCGACTCGATTCAAGTCCACCTTAACTTCTCACGACAAAGTTCGTTATTTCGATGTCGATTCGCGTTTTGATCAAACTATGCGTGAATGAATTTTTCCCAATTTCCGCGACATTCCAGACGTACATCGCTTAATCGTTTCTTTCAGAACACTGTCGTACAAAACGAACTGAACGATCGAACTCGTTAAAGACGAGCAGTTTGGCTTCCGCGTTGATCAAGTATCGTCGTAGCTTTCTAAAAGTAAAAGTAAAATCACTTAATAAAATACTCACCAGTGTATTTGGTATTTGGCATATAGGAGAAGACCATATCCGATCGATTGAACAAGGTGATAAACAGGTGGTATTTCTCTTCCGCACTGGAACGAGGCATCGTTGTGCCGTCTATGAGTCTGCTACATTTTGTCGCACTTGTGCTCGTTACTGCAGCCAACAGCAACAAAAAGCTGCGGACGTCCCTTAAGCTTTTTATTCCCTGCGAAAATGAAGCGCAAGATTGCTATTAAACTATGAACTTATCTTGACAATTATAAACGACCGCTATTATGTTTTGCGCTACGTTTACGAAATTAGCAGTTTAGCGAGCTTTTCGTCTATGTGGAAGCTACGAGCTTCCAAAGAACTTATTTATAATTTTAAGGATCGATGTTTGAAAGCGAATCCAAGCTAAACGTCGAGAGAGACAGATTACGATACTATTAACTGTTTCGTCGTTACTCTAAAGTATACACAAAGCATCCGGAGTTGCAAGACATATAGTGAATGAAAAGACTGAAATCATAATTTCAAGGCGTTCTATTTCCACTTTCGAGCAAAGTGTTTGGCGCAAGCGAGAAAATTCGTAATAAACGACAGGACTGAAGATGACATCCCGGTTAAAACTTTCTCCCCTAGCTGTTGTTTCGATTAATGGCCATAATGGCGCGTACGATTCGGTTGGAAATTGGCCTAAAACTGGCGTAGTAAATAAGAATGATACGTCATGAGCGGGATTAGGATTGGAAACCGATTGACCTAATTTATCCACCAACACCCACGGACAAATGGTGGCATACGGCGAGTTTTCATTTCACGTGAATCGAGGGGACATCGTCTCTTTCTTTTACCCGCTGGCTATAGTGGAAAAACGAAAAATTCCAACTATCATCTCGCACGTTCTCCGCTCCATTGTATTCTCTACACGTGGCTAAATCTATATAGAAAAACAATTCACGCTATTTCTTTCCCTGGATATTTCTTTTCTAATGGAAAAGGAAATTTCTTTCCGATGGAAAGGAGAGATATAGCGGCAGAGGATTTAATACCAGTGAAAGTTTCGTGTTTATGTATTCGCCTGCATTTTATATTCAAACTTATCTCTTCTTTGTTAGAGTAGATAGTAAATCTTAAGATTGTATTCTTTAAAGTTTGGTCAAATTTCACATCTCGAAATAATATTCTTTTTATTCCATTATGGATCTTAATAAAAATATATATTTTCACGAACAAAATCGAAGAGATGAAATGAAATCTAGAGATTCGTTTCGTCTTTTAAAAATGTTAAAGATACGCGAAAAGTTTTAATTTTTTTGTATACGTTTGAATGCTTTCGCGATCCGCTAGCTTATGTGCTCCATTCAATCGACCGATAACACGATTTTCTCTTACGTAATTCTCAAGGCTCGCAGTATCATTGACGTTCGCCTTCGTGAAGATCTTGGCCGTGGCGATTGCAACGAATCCATTTACGTGGCCGAGAAAGAATCAATGCCGTAACAACGTTCGATGAATTATAACAGACAATGAGCTACGAAGTAGAAACGCAAAATGTTTTACGAAACATCTCTCGAATACCTACGAACGCTTTCGCAAGATCTTCTGTTCCACCCTTCTCGAATATTACTGTACGATTTTCGGTTTAGAGACTCTTAAAAGTTATTAGCTTCGTGTTATTAAATTATTTGAAAAAATATTCTGTCCTAATAAGCTTCTTTAACGTCCTTGATAAATTTTATTAAAGATACTCTGCATATTTGGAAAAAATGTACTATACATCGAAGGAAGAACGAAGCGTTTGATTTACGTAGCAGCATAGACGAACGTAACAAAAAGGCGGAAGCAAAAGTTTCGAAATTCCTTGTAATTAAGGTCATTTGCTTTGAACCTGCGTTTTCCGATTATTAGAATTTATTATTCTTTTCGCCGCTTTTGCGAATGGAGAATGACTGTGTCAGAATTTAGTTGTAATTATATTTTGGCTGTAGACAAGGAGGAAAGAAAAATTGCCTTTAACTTCGTTAAACGCAACAAATTCGACGCAGGCAGCAATTTTCACATTAACTTGCGTAATGCGGATTAATGGAATGCTTTTCGTAATGCGTTTAGTACATTAGGTGCTGCTACGTCATATTGAAGTAAAAACATAGAAGCCAGGAGAAAAACCCTATTTATCGGACAGATTTACATAATAATATCAACCATATGAATAGTAATTCATGGAAATGTAATACACGCTCGGATTTATTAAAAATCCAAAAATCTTTTCGCTACGTTAATATGCAAATATCAGTTGCATTATTAACGTATTATAAAATGTGGCCGTATAACTATGTCACACGTTATCACCTGTCACCTACGTACTAAAAGATGCGTAAGAAGTATCCTATATTTTAACGAACTAAAGCGATCCGCAAGAAAGGAAAATATCCTACGTCTATCCACGACCGAATAAAAGGAAAAGATCGAAAGAATCCTATTAACGGTCAACGACCTGCGTTTTTCCTCGAAATTCCACTAATATACTGCGAAATAATCACGGATGAGACGAATAGATTTACTAATACCAGCGTAAAATAGATTAATAAATAATCCGATTATCGTACTAGCTATTTAACGAAGAACTCGTCGTTCCAATGAAAACAAGAAAATTGGCAATACGCAATACCTTTTCTGGTATCCATTAACGTCAATGACCGTTGCAAAATACACTGGGAAAATGATCACGAAACAACGTATAAAGTTGTAAGCTTAACCAAGATATATTAACCCCGGTAGAACACGGCGACGATTAACCAAATCGATTACTCAACGTTCGCGTAATCGCGCGATAAAAGCCGTCGCGACGACGGCATTTCCATTTTGCCAGCGGCGTTACGTCTCGTTAATTACGTAACGACGTCGCATTGTGCAACAATGCAAAATTCAGCGGATCTCGCGGAACGGGCCGCAGCACGAAATGTCACTTTGCCGGATGCCGGCTTCTATTAAATTAGAATACGAATATTCCGCGGCGAAGCACGTGAACGCCGGCCAGCCCGGCGTCTGCCCACACGTGCGAGGAAACGTGTGCCTGTACTACTTCGTCCGGCTATACACGTACACCAGTTACTGGCTGACTCATCTTGGCAAAGATACAGCGCGCCATCAGACCGAACGATTCTTTTCTCTTTTCTTCTCGCGCGTGGCATCATACCAGCGAACAGTCTGTTACATATACACAAGCTAGAAAATTCGCGCGGTTTCTTCCTCGTGAATTTTTTCCTCCGCAGTTGCTGTTAAAACGATCGATGACGCGGTATCGTGATTTCTTACGAATTAAAAATGATCAACGGTGACGTAGTATCGCGCTTATTAACGAATTGAAAATAATATCTGCCGAGCAAGTGATAAAGTCGTTGCGGAATCAAGGTTAGCTGATCGAGCATGCGTTTTTTGAACATTCCGGTGCTTCCGTAAATTAAAAATGACAGTCGACGAGTTTTACGAGATAAGAAGCATTAGGTTGCTCTTCTTCTTTCAAGTTTTTATCAGAGTTTATATTCTTTTAAAATGACGGTAAGTAGAAAAGAAGATAGAAAGAGCAGAGATAACGGAGTTAGGTGAAAGAGGTATCGAACGCATGTGGTATTAAAATACAGTTTTATGATCTTTTTATTACGCTTATGCATCATAAACATAGGAAAACTAAAACTGTATCGAACCATAAAGAAAGAGAACCTTTTCGGTGCATCGTTGTATGTTTGGAAACTGGCTTTAAAATATCCATCGATAACCACGTTATTTACACGTAAATGCAAATTTGTATTGTGCCGGTACGAACGAATGCGGCAACAAAGATTAATCGTTTCACGTTGCTTTTTAATATTTTCTATCGATTATCTGCCTGATTAGTTATACCGACTATCTCTACCCATTTCTTTTACGAATACCTCGTTTGGCGAATTAATTATCGTTTCTTCCCTCCTTATCCGCTCTCAAACCATCGCCTTATATTGCGCTCCATTTTCCCTCCCACAAAATATTTTTAATTTCAAGATTACGAATCGTACAAGTCCTTCCAAACATTTTTCATCGTTCGATCGTAGGATTGCAGGGCAATTAAATCTCTGGTGTCTGATAAGGACGAATAACAAGCGTCAACCAACCATAAATTCACCGTGTCTAAATATATTGGCCGAAGACGATACATATAGGGCGGGGTATTTGACTCGATCTGGCATTCTGCCATTCACGCTGCATCCTCGACCGCAGAGTAACGACAGGAATTCAAACAATACCTCGTGTTGAGCCACGACCATGATTTTCCTGCGCGTCGCGTCACTATTCAAAAGTTTACGCAACTCTATTCGCAAATTCAATTGGCGTGTTCGATTCTGGTTTCATTTTTACCAAGCGATTCGAATCGAAAGGTTCGCCCAACAGATTGCTCCACTTTGTTTCACCTTTGTTCCCTGAACTATAGCGGCGGTTATAGCGCTTTTAGCTCTAAATAGTAAATACTAAATACTAACTGAAAGCGATTGAGAATAGTTTTGGACGCGCTAAAGGTGGTTTTGCATAGAACTATACACGTCCCTGCGATTTCTTCCGCGAGTCAACTCTAAATACGATATTGGATCGTAATTCGGGCGATAAAATGACTATAAATTTAATGACTGTTAGCACTAAAAAAGGTAGAAAGTGGGAAAGAAAATCGACGTACCTACTGGTAATATTCGATCTTTTTCAGTGGATTCGAGGATAGAACCTATATTATCCCTATTATACGATAGTAGGTGAGGAAATAAGTTTGAAGGGCGAGTGAAGTGGAATAAAAAAAGAGAATAGGAGGAGAAGCTTGGGGGATTGCATCGAGTAGAATGAAACTGCGAAAGACAGATTGCAAAGACCGCCAATACGTCATTCGAATGTCAATAAGTTGGGGGAGGACGTTTTAAACCTCTAGAATGGTAGTAATTTTCGTAGAAATTTCGCTATTAAATTTCAGACCAACGTCTCTGAGTCGAACGAAGTTCCGAAAACGTGAAGCTGATATTTATGAGAGAATAATTTTTCATTTTCAAATAACAAGAGTTATTTGCTGCAGCAAGGACTGTTATACGGTTGTAACAATTTCCTTGCGTCTCTTTTGTGTTTTTTCTAGAACGCTCGTTTTCACAGCCATTGCTAGCAAATAAATATAGACATATAGTACGTTGTAACGAAAAATAGAAATGTCCGTCATATCTGGTGAATACATTCTTTTGTAGAAAAAAGTGGCTACCTCCACACAATGCTATCTATTGTAGCAAACATTCCTATTCGAAAAAAATGCCCTTTCAGTTCTCTATTTCGGTAACGTCAACGATCATAATTTTTATTAGCCCTGCTACATTTATCACAAAAAATTGTAACTCTACGAGTTCAATCGAATCTTTAATTTCTTTTTTCATTTTATTTCCTACACTTTTGAAACTTCCGTATCTATCGTTGTATTCTCTTCGTATTTTCCTTCTTTTATTTTCATTTCGTTCCGTTTCCTTCCTCTTAAGAACAGACAGTTTCGTTCTGGCGTATGATCCGTAATTTCTATTCGAACAGGCACGCGATTATTTGTTGCTCGTATTGCTATGTATTATTGCTACTTTTGTTGTTAACGAACTAACGGAAGTAGCGCGATTATCGTTACATCGTTACACGTTAATCGCGCAACGATACAATCAAGCGTTGATACATTTATCCATGTCTATCGCTGGAAACGCGCAGCTTTTTCAAATGAAAACGGATATTCCAGCCAGGTCGAATAATACTCTGATTGCGTTTGCTTTTCTTGATGCGGCCTGCGATCGAACGCAGAATTTAAAGAGCGTATGCCAGGTAGAACATGAGAAAGAAAAAGTTGTTGTCGTGGCATTTGGTAAACATTGTTTGATAAAGATTTGAGAATAGAAAACAATTACGTTGAATTCGTTCGTATTTGTGAATATAACAAATTCCTATTCAAACATATTTTCTAACTACTATCTCTTGCATGGTTTTCTACAAATTTTTTAAATTGTTCTAAATCTAAGGCACGACCAGTTCTTTGTGTAAGCGAAAGTTGTATCATCTTGCGTAACTTTCTCGAAGAGAATCGACAAAACGTACAGGAACACGGTTTCCCTCTAAAATGATTGATGAACGCGATCAAATGGTTCGAGAAAACGAGCAACTCCGCCATTTTCTACCATTTTCTACCATTTATTTAGGACGCGGCTTTTAAAGTTTGAAAAAAAGTTTCAGTCACAACGTCGTCATTTCTTTTTACTTCTACTTCTTTAACTCGACTTCCGTCTTCTTCGACGTAGAATTTCTATGAATTCTGACTACTCGAACCTTCCTCGACTTATGGTATCGTACGAGCTGTCTTTGCGATAAAAAATTATTTTTTAATACTTAATAGCTTTTTACAACAGCTCGTATTTCTTTTTCAACCTTTTACGCAGAATTCCATCCCCATATTGTACGAAACCGTACATCTTCCTCTACGGTATTTCAACAAAGTTTCAACATTCCCTAGTCCGCTCGCTAACTAACATTTCACTTGGGACAAGCGAACAAGTAGAACGAGTCTTTCTTGTTCAATTTTTACAGAACTTTTAGCAACGTAGCGAGATTGTTGATATATTAATTGGAACGCCAATTATATTTGTAAATATCACGTTGCTTCGATGTAGATACAGTGTTACACAGTTACGAAAGAGCGCACTCCGTTATAGAAAGTATCTCTGTGAGTCATTTCTGGGGTCATTACCAGTTTGCACCCTTGCTGCCCTCGTGACCTTTTCTAGTAGGCACTTGGTAAATCGTGTGCATCGAACGAATCGATATTCGCATAGTGTCTTTGCGCGTGAATGATTCCGTTAAAGCTGATTTCGCAAACGTTCCCGAGGTACAATAAATGCGAATAATGTACCATTTGTTTCTGCGAGAAGAAATATTTGAAAACATACCGACGGATTGAAATATTTGCTAACAAGAAGTTGACAAAATAGATATAGAAAGAATAATTGATAAAATAGATATTACATAGAATATAGGAAATGTTTAGATATTTAAATTAGACGAGCAGCAATCTAGTTACCGCAAATTTTCATGTTAATCTGAAATTTCATAAAACTTTGCGACATCTCCGTTCGTCACGTGCTTGAAAACATACAAGCGTAAGATACGAAGACGTACCATCGCATATGTATTTCAATTTAACGCGACAGTGAAATGAAACGAAGAATAGAACTGTTCGTTTCATCGTATTGTATCAACATTCCCCGTTGGCAATATACATAGATCGTACACAAAGGGATTGTGTCGTTTATTACATTCGCTCTTAGTATTATCGTTCGATACATTTTTAGCAACATTTTCACTATTTTATTTGTTTAAGACGAGCTGAATATAGATAAAAATTCCATAAATTTTATCAGCTTGGACGATAGCAAGGTACGCAAATGAATTATACTTTTATCCAATATATCATTATATTTTATTATACATATAAATAACGAGAGAAAGGTATCCTTAGCTATCCCAAAATGACACGAAGTAACGGAAGATTATCATTCCGAAAGAAAAGTTTACTTTGGACTATTTAATTATAGATAAACAGATTAGAAGGAATAGAAATTTTGCTTTCGATAATGCTCGATAACTGCTTTTTGATATTATCTTTGATCTATGCAACGTAACGATATATTGCATAGACCAATCTGTTTACACATAACTGTATTATCAACTTAAGCATTCGTTCAAAAATCGTTCAATTTCTTATATAGATAATTCTACCGTAAAAGGTATAAAAGTTTCGTACTCACCATAATGACAATTGGAATGATTTGTACACGAGCGTAGAGAACACGTGGACCAAACTTAAAACGGTTGGTTTTCGTGCTTCATGTCACGTGCGTTAAACATAATCGAAATAAACATTCGAAAGATCCGTCACGGTCGCGAGTCTCTGGCCAACTGACTGCGTCTGTCGAGGCGCGCTAATAACAACTCACCACTTGCGCAGATTGGCTGCGCAGTGCGTTTCAAAGGAGATTCTTCCGCTAGGGTCAGACAGCACACTCCATATGCGTTCCTGTTATTTCAACGCGGCTGGTTAGAAACTTTTTCTACTTCCGTTTGGATTGATAGGAAAGAAAAGTCAACCAGATTCTTTAACTGTAAGTGACTCAAAATTAACTCGAAACGAAATTTCGTAAAGTACCAAAAGTGCGAAATGATGGAATTTCGAATTTAAAGCTGGATAAAATACGATTCTTTAGTCTGTAATATTTTATTATGCGATACGAGATCGTAATTGCGATATTACAGAGATAATTACAGAGTTTGTTTGCGCGTTCATTCGTTAGGAATAATAAATTAATTTATTGCAAAAGTTTAATAATTACTTATACATGGACGCGATTATTCCGGATTGAATTACCATCGCTATATTTATCTTGAAAATAAATGCAAACCTATCTTGGTTTGAAATAAATGGACCATATATACGCGTATATAGTGAGAAAATTAATACACGAATTAAATTATCTTTATGGCAAGACATGATCGTAGATATTAATTAAATATTTTTATTACGCGTATCGAATTGTTCGTATTTCCTGTTTTAATAAAAAGTACGATAAAGTGATTTCGTTTCGCCAATTTCGAATCATCGAAGGCCGGACTCTGGTTGATCAGCCGCGTGTTCGAAAATAAAACATAGGCGCCACGATAATTACCAAATAATGTTCTCGCAGCGAAACAGACGAAAGAGTTCAATCGAGTGCAAGGTCGGCCTTTATTGAGTAGTTTTTTAAAAGGTCTAGAAACGTCATGAGTTGTTTCAAACCTTTTATTCCCACACGCCGCTGTCTGCTCCGACTTGAACGTTGCTTTGAAATATAAGTAGAAAATAATAACTCGTATTAATAAATTATTTTACATTAAGCGCATGTACATTTTCAAACAAAATAACAAATTTATTATATTTTCTTGCGATATCGATTACTCTTCTATAACCTATAGCTAATTTAATAATTCATTAGTATTATATCGTCAATTGATAAATTATTGTACGATAGAATACGGAATAAATATTCGTGCAAAAATCGAGCTCTCAATTCCATCTCACGGAACGCTTTCTGAAACTATCAAAATATCGAACGAATCCTTGACAATTGCCTGTCATTAAGGCGTTCGTCGTTGTTCTTTCCCTTCCTTGACGTTTCGGGGGAACCGGTTAAAATCATCGTGTGATATCTCGACGAAAGTCCCAGGGTGGAACGTAACCCGACAACCGAAGCGTCCGGCGTGCCGCGTGTCGATTATGCCAAACGATGGTTTAAACCGCGAGAATTATCTGTAAATCGTACGATCCGCTTGCCAGAGGAAACGTACGGTGACGGTGTTCAATGTCGCGAAGTCGTCGACTGTCTTAAACGAGTGGACGGTCGTGAGACATCGCTGCCTTTCAACCGGCAGGAACATGAAATCGAAACCCGACCACATCTCCGAGAACGCCGCAAATTTGCCCACGTGTCGTAGACATCGAAACCCGGACCGTGTCCAACCGACGCCGAGCCATCGACAACGATAATGAGCCAATCGATTACGTCGCACCAACCGTCAGGTTTCCCACGCGATTTCGTCGTTTCTTAAATCGCGACAAATTTTTCTTCCTTTCCTTCCAGCAAAATATTTTTAGCTCTCTTCTTATCACATTCCGTCGTTGATTGCGATCTTTAATATATTTCGTCGTTTTTCCTTCGTTTTCGTTTGATTGTGATAACAGCTTGGTTGGAGAGAAAAGAAGGGATTCGCGTTTGTGTAAATGTGGAACGCTGATAATTAAGCGATTCACGCGGTGAATATTTGAAGGGAATAATTCGACTCGCGATCGAATAAGAGATTCTACGGTTTTGACGTGACTGAATCGCAGTTGCATCGCAACTACGGATAAATGACTGTATTTGTGATGTGTGTCTTCGTTTAAACGGCGGTTAAGATACCTGAGTTACTATAAAATAACTTTTCTACATCCATCCGATTAAGATTCTCGGTTTTCTCTTTTCCTTCAGCGAAAAATAAGTCGACGAATTCGTTCTATCATTGTCTATTGTTATCGTGCCCGTAATTGCAAGTCGCCCGAATTAAAGATGTTTGTTTGAAAATTTAGAAAACGAAGAGTCAAGAGGCGCTATAGAAAAAAGTGCGATGTCAAGCGCAGGGACTAGGTGTAACTCCGCAGCTCAAAAAAATAGAACTCTGACCAGTCAGTCAGGACGTAGTTCGATTGCTGTTCGTATTTACCGCAATTCTACAAATATCTTTAGAAAAATATTGCTTGAGGCAATTCGTTTAACAATGAAATATTGTAGATAATTTTGAAAATTTGTAGTTTAAAGTATCTTAACGACATATTAAACGACAGATTAAAAGTTCAATGTCGACGTATAATGAAAGATATAATTGCAATTTCAGGGAGATTCCACAAGTAATACCACGGAAGATGCTTCCACCAGTAATAAATCGCTCAGTAATTCCGCTCGACGTTCGCCAGGAAAATCATCAGTCAGTCCAATTTCGCACAAGAGGCCCACATCCAGTCTGCCAGCTGGATCGACGCTTAGACCCGAAAATCAATATGCAGTGAAAAAGAAACGTTACTTGCTACTAAAGAAGGAGTTGACTGACAAACAGGTAATTATTTAGAAATGATCTATCACGAATATTCGCGCATTCGAAGCGTGATCCTCTGCTGTTACGAAAAAATCCATATTCTTAAAAATTAGAATGTTTTCGAAATATTCTCTGATCGTATAATCCAGAGACTGTCATAATTTTTCAGTCAAAAGATTTAACGCGAATTGAAATTTCCACAGAAAACCGCGCAAGATCTGTACAACGAGATGTCTCAGCTGCGTGAGAAACTAATCACCAGTGGTGGGAAAGATCCGGGCAAAGTAGAAACTCTGAAACTGGAGGTTGGATCGAGCAAACATTTTCCAGCAACTGAAACAAGTTGCAACGAGGCAGCAAACGTTCACGCCGAGAAACTCTCCGTCGGCAAAGAAATGCTCGAATCCTTGGAGGATCGATTACGGGAGATCCCGAAGAAGTTGCGGAACCTTTGCCAGGAGCTGTTGGACAAACAGTCGATTTTCGTGGCTTTCGTGACGTCGCAACTGATCAAAGCCAGCTCAGAAGGGAACGACCCGGATCACACGAACTCGGAAGTGACCATGCAGCTCGAGATTCACCAAAGAGATTACGACGCTCTTAGGTCGCATATGAACGAAATACAGGAGATCGAGGAGAAGTCGATCGCCGAGTTAACGAGGAACGTGCAGCATCTAATCGACGAGTACGAGCATTCCAGGGCGAAGATAAAGGAGACGAACGCGGCGGAAGCGCAGAGAGAACTGCAAACGCAATTAAATACTACGATGGAGGAGCTGCAGACGGAAAAAGAGAAGAATAACCAAAACAAAGAACGTCTTCGACAGACCGAGTCGCAATTGCAGAAAGCACGTACGAAGATCAGGGAGATGGAGACGCACATGGCAAACGATAAGGACAAGATTCAGCAGCTGCAGGGCAACGTGAAGACCATAGAAGGTCAAATGAAGCAAAAGGATTTGGCGATAGAGGGTAGAATGAAAGACATGCAGAAGACGATGAGGAACAGCGAAGATCTGGTCGCTAAGGTGGAGAAGCAGAGGGATAGCTTCGAAGCACGGTTGTTTTTCCTGCTTTTCTGAAGTTCCTTTTTCCTCTCTTCTTAACTTGGTCTGCTTTAGGTTGGTGGAGCTTAAAGAGAAGATGAATAGCAAGGAAAACGAAGCGATAAATACGATCAAGGAGCTATCCGAAAGGCTGAAAGCGGTTACTACTGATCTTGGGATCGAAAAGGAGAAAAGGTATAAGAAAAGAACGTTTTTGATTATGAAGAATGCGGTTATTATAACGAGGGGATGGTTTTTTAAGTCCAAAAGAATAAAACAATTTGATATTTAAAATAGGCAACAAGTAAAAGACGCGTTCACAGAATTAGAGGATCGATACAAGAATCTCGAGGAGAAGAGCAAACAATTATGCGAGCTTGCGGAGAAGAATAAAGAGTTCGCTATTACAGGTACAAAGACCTGGACATAACAACTTTCCAACAAAAAAAAAAGAAAAATAACAGGAAAATATCCGTGAATTTGCTTTGCTCCGTTAGATTAATATTTAAAAAATATCTCTTAGTCGCATCGAGAGAAAAGTGTAATGTTTGCGTTAAAATAAAATTTTAATGGGTGTTTCGTTCTACTTATCAGAGGGTAGTCATACAGAGAACGAAGTACGCCTGTTCAACGAGTTGCAGGCAACCAGAAACGAATTGGAGGCGCAGAGGCAGATGATGTTGCAGCTGCAGCAGGAGAAAGAGGAAATCATTGCAGTGATGCATCAAGCGGCCGTTAGTTTGCACTACTTTCGGGACATGTCCTCGTATAAGTCCTAAGAACTACTCGATTCAATCTCAATCATTTGTTAGACACTCTTTTACCCTGATCGAAGAGAGGGTGGTAATTTCTAATTGTTTCGCTTTCTTCTGTTCTCGTGAGCTAGTGTCGCGAAGAGGAGGAAGATTCGAGGGAGAAATTGGCTGCGGAATTAGTGTTCAAATCCAACGAAGTCCAGAAGCTGACGATGCAGTATTCGGAACTGAAAAAGGTTGCAAAAAACGCGTAAGTTGTTCTATCGGTAATGCACGAAAGTATCAAGAATCACTTTTCTAAATCCTTATGTACTAAAGCTTTTCGAATAATGCACTTTCCGAATTTTCATGGGGCGATTTAGCCAAGAAAAAAATGGGATCTTAGAAAGGCAGTTGATGGAGATTCAAACGCGGCTGCATTCTCAGTCCATGGAGGGTGGAAAAGCTGGGTTAAGCGCTCATGCGATTGAGCTTCAACAACAGGTCTCCGATCTTCGCAACAATTTAGCAGAAGTAATTCAGCAAAAGGAGGAGCTAGAAACTGTATTGACTCAGAAGCAATTGGAGTTGGAGCAGCGTGACCGTGTGATGCGTGAGCAGAGCAAGTTTCTTAAAGTCAGAGACGAGTTGCTTGATATCTTGAAAGGGAAGGCACAACAGGAGAATGGAGAATTATCGACTAACGATGAGAACAATGAATATCTTGAGCAGGTAACCAAATATCATTCCTATTTAATTCCTTTCCGGATTTATGGTAGATTCGGACTACTCTCTAACACCTTTTAACAGTTAAAGTTTAGAATATACATATTTTTAAATATCGTTATAATCGTTCCAACTCGTAGTTAAAAATTCTTTATATCAGTGTCAGAAGAATAGAACTGTTCGAAGAAACTGACATATTTTTGTCTAACCAGATTCACAAACAGGTAGCTGCCAAAACGGAGGCAATCCAGGGATTGTATACGACTTTGGAAAACAAGCAGTTACAGATTATGCGTCTGGAGAAGATGGTGAAGCTAATGGAGGACCACCAAGATCGAGCTCAAGCTCAACGTACGCGTTTAGAGAATCGTATTGCTCAACTAGAACTGGCTTTGCAAAGGAATAAGGAACAGCGGTACGTTAGGGGACAGTCGTCATCTTGCATAGAGTTTGACATGGAAAATGAACGAGATAGATTATCTACAGATAATCAGGAGAATCTTAGCGACTCTGATCAAATTTTTTCACAAGATTCGTTCAACTTGCATTCTTTCTTGCATCGAAATCAACACGATTTGGTCGATACTAGGTCAGAATTTTTACATGATGCGAGTACTTCGCAAACTGATCATCGACAGTTACACGATTACCGAGACTATATACAGCGACAGACATCCTCCGACGAGGATCAACCTTACATTTGTGAACGTTGTCGCCAAGAAACATCCGCAGAGAACAATCAACTTTGGTCAAACAAAAACGATTCTACTGACAATACTAACGAATCTTTTCGTAACTGGTTGACGAACGTGTCTAGTCACAAAATAACGCAAGATTCGATAAATACTCGCGACTTCCAAAGTGATCGATATTTTTATGACTTACCTTCGATGGATAAAAATAGAAGGTATACTTCCGAGATGTACAATTTGGACGAAGAGTTTGATAATGTGAATGATAGTAGCAGGGAGTCGCAAAATCCTTATCAGAGAGATTATCATCAATATCGTCATCTTCATCATCGTGCTCGGTCGCCGCTGGTAAATAAGACCGTGCCTCATGGTGTCGCCTTGTAAACTACTGTACATAGCTTCCTTTGTTAAGGGACTGTTGATGTTCAACACGTACAATATCTTGTTGCAATTTTGTAGGATGTGTTTCATCAACGTAGGAATAAATGGCTTGGTTTTGTGGTGTTATTAAATCTCACATACGCAATTCTCTTGAATTATTTTATACACAAAACTGATGCAGTAGACAGCTGATGCAAATAATGCATTGAACGTAATTCAATTAAATTTTCTGAAAATATTACAATAAGTTTGTTACTTAATGGCTATAAATAACATTTTCAGTCGTTATTAGTATAAAAAATAAAAATTTCTACTTATAAATAATAAAAATTCATATACAACCTTTAATCATAGTTTGACATGGGAACCATTAGTAAAGTACGTTGTAAATAAATTTGTACGTTGTATTAATAAGGTCTGATTTAATAGGCTAGGTACTCCCTGCTACCGAATTTTCAATGTTATATCGTCGATACAAAAGTTCCTTACAGAGTGCCTAGCCTTTGAAACAGACCGATTTCTAATTTCTTCAACTCTCTGACCGATTTTATTTTTCTATGTTTTAGGGGTAAGGGCTTCGGCATCCTGTAAGGAACTTTCTAATCATCGTCAACGTAAATGATCTCCATCTTTGGTCGATCTCTTTGTCAAAGAGATTATTTTATGTTATTAAACATTAAGTCTTTGGTAAGCGGCACTTTACATCGTTTGCAAGATCTTTTTGATTCGATATTCGACACGATTAATCGAATCGTAGATTGTTGGCAATATTTTTGAGAAGAGGCGTGTAAATTGAGTATATGTATTTTGATTTATATTACTGTAATCGACGAGGCTTATTTATATATTTTTCTCTATACATTTTATATGTATACTTTATTTTATAATAAAATTAATAAAATTAAATTATGTGTACAATTTATCAAACGTTATGTTAATCACTGTCATTATCACTGCTGCCAGAATATGCACCCAGTAAAGACAGACCATTATTGCTCGTCGGCTTATGCATACTTTCAGACGTATTTTTGTTTGGATTTTTACTTTCTTCCGTAGGAGCATCAGTTTCTTTTCTTGCCACAGTTTGCGTTTCTTCCTTATCGGTACTAGCAACTACCTCGTTTGAATTTACTTTGGTATTTACTAAATTTGTTTTTCTTTTAACTATGCCTAGCAAACTTTTTCTATTTGACGATGACGGTGTACTTTCAGACCACAATGATGTTTCAGATGGTTTTATTCTTTGAGTTTCCTTAGGCTTCAAAAAAAAAGGAAAAAAATAAAAAACGCTTTATAGTTTTTATAAATACTTAAAAGCTACAATTAATTAACCAAAGATAAAGAAATAAAGTAAGTATTTACCTTTTCTTCGTCTGTTGTAGATTGAAACTTATTATTTTCAGTTTTACTTTTACTTCTTTTCATTACCTTTTTTGCTGGTTCACTGCTTTCGCTCTCATCTAATTCCACAATTTCTTCTTCTACAACAATTTTTTTACCAAATATCGCTTTAACACACTCTTCGTCATATTCTTCTTGCTCTTTCTCTGTTCTTTGCTTGGCTGCATCTGTATCAAATTGTTCTAACATTTGATCATAATCGATAGTTTGTTGTCTACGATTCAAGTCTTTCAATTCCTCTAAAGATTCTAACAATTCCAATTCTTGTTTCGATTGCAATGTTCTTTTCTCTAAGAGTTTCATCGGATTGGTAGCTTCTTCCTCTTTTTCCTCATCTTCCTCTCTCTGCGCTTGTTCTTCCGCTAACTTTAAGGCCATAAAATTTCTGGTTGCACCCGCTTCAATCTCATAATCCGTATTCTTGGGATCTGTCTTAAAACTTATTTCTTGCAGGCATCTAGTACATTTTATGTAAAACCTGTAAATTCGTATTCCTAAATAATCATCACCTTCGACATCTTCTTTACGAGCATTAAATTTTTTTCCTTTGTAAATGTATTCACCGCAAGTTTTGCATCTCATATTGAAAGGAGCCATCAAACGAACTGTATATTGTCTATTTCGGGCTAATTTCATACGAGGGATTTTTGACGGATCAAAATCCGGCGGATAATATTTCTAAAATATAAAGATTATGATTAATGTAATAAATTAATGCATGTTAATATATATAATCAATCTACACAATAATATAAACGTATCGTCGTTTAATTTAATGCAATTATTTGTGAAATTTTACTTACGTTTAAAACTTTACGCTCCGACATGTTTCTGGTTTAATACAATAAGATTATTAACACAAAATATATTATAGGACACAAATAAATAGGTAGTTATACAACATAAATATACTTTAGGTTATCTTTGCTGTCAAAGTAACAACTAAAGTACACTATTCAGTGCTGCCACCCTTGCTTATGGAAGTCTACGCATTCTATATTAGTTTTAATACTCCAACGTTGGTACACGTGATATTTAATTGCTTGCAAATATGAAATGTATAAACTGCGCGCGCGATTATTCGTTAATTCCGCCATTGTGTTTTTTGAAGTTTAAGCGTCATTAGTTCTTGTGGTCGAGAGAAGCGTTGAACATAGGTATGTAAGAAAGAATCATTAAGAATCATTAAAAATCATTGCATCAAAGACTCCTATTGCACGTAATAAGAGTTAGCGAACCTTTGAATAGTTCTTACTTCATATTTTTCAGTGATTGACAGGTGTATCACATTATCAGGAAGCGTGTGTTGGAGCTGTATAAAAATGAAGCTACATCGCAGCATCCAAACCTCAACGTTCAACGGATTCTGCTTGGTGAGTGATTTTTTTAGTCTTTTCGTTTACTTGGCTCATAGTCACTACGATTGTTAAATAGAAAAAGTAGGAAAGTTTTCGTAACATTTCAACCTTTAGATCGTAGTTTATACTATTTTTACTATTCCACTTTTGAATATGAAACGAGAACCAAAATGGCGGAAATTCAAATCTCGGTATAACCGTTTCTGGAATGATCGAACTATGAAATTTAGTACGAAGTAGCTAATGTTCAATGAAATCTAATCGTTCCCGTTTTTGCTACTTATAATGTTATTTTATATACAATTTATTACAAAATAAGACATGTAGCCATCTTTATGACAAACTATTACACTAATATCCTACAAAGTACAACTATCGTTACATGGTCTTATAATCTAAGAACCAAGTACTCGACACCGACTAAATTCCACATTTACGACGAGCAATAAACGATGACTGGTATCACAGCGATTAGCTGACCATTGTAGAATACTCTAGCTAGCGGAATTCGTTTCACGCGGGACGAATTAAAATCGGCGAGAAGACCTCCTCGGATGTTTCCCTTGGTTTCTTCTCTCTAACGTGAATTTAATATCCGTGAATATAATGCGGGCATTTGACCGAACGATGAAAGCGAGCGTACAGAAGAGACGAGTAGGCCCGTTTTACTTCGTGGAACTGGATTCAATTCGGCATCGTACGCGTATAAAGGTTATTCAGCTAAACGCAAGGTCATGGGTACATGACTTGGGTCAGTCGAGCGCGTAAAACGGGCAAACAAGAATCTTTGCGCAAAGGAAACGAGAAAAAAAAGGGGAAAAGAAAAAGAAGAACAGTCTTAAAGACACACCACTATCCTGCGTTCCTTTTGTGGGACGGCAAAGGTACGTTTATGAATACATTACCGGGACCACGACGTTTTAAAATCTGTTACGCCTGTGTATACGTGTTCTCCTTTCATGGGACTTTCATGGGGATTCCTCCTGGACTTGACTCTTCATGGTCTACCACGACTTTAGCTACCGAAGTTTTGCGGTTTGCACTTTTGGGCTTTTTGTTTTGCCGGCGATATGATCCTTTTTTATCGCCATTCTGAGTACAGAACTGTAGATATTGCCTTGGTATATCTAGAAACTAGATATTTTATCGTTTATTTCTTCATTCATAGCGCTACTATGAACTTTTAAGATAATCGCAGATGATCCTTATATCGCTAGCTTTGCCAGTGGGTATAACCCTTTAGGTATAACCTCGCTACGTACAGAAATTTATATTTTAATCAAAGATTTTAGAATTCTATATATATTTTGTAAATGTAGCTTCGAATGTAAGGTTTAACTGTTGTTTCGCGATAAGGTAAATGGATATTGAACTTTCTCTCATAGTATAATTAAGGATTTAAAGTCATAAAAGTTCAGTTTATGCCGAGATATGAAACAGAGGTAACGGCTATCCTTGATCTAGAAATCTAAGACTTTTGGAATTTCGCAACCTTGGAAGTTAGTCTTCGAACAAACAAAAATTATAACTCTTTCGTATGATGCTATAAATTTCTACGATGTTTCAACCTTCGAATCAGTTTAAATGTTTTAACCTACTTTTGTCCCAGAGTTACGCCGACATTTACTAGCTTCTAAAAAAGTAATTAAATATTTCAGTTTCGTATAAAAGATACTGTTCGAAGCAACGTTATGGAAGTTACGCAACAAATGTAGAAGAAAAAAATGGTAGTCAGATTTTAGGAAATAATTCTAAAAATCTATAAATTCGGTTGTGGAATCTTTTCATAAAAAAACGAAACAGGCAACACGGTTTTGTACTTTCACGTTTATATAAAATATTTTAAGGAGAAATCGCGATCTAATGTACAAAGATATCTGTGATCGATCGATCTCTCTCTCTCTCTTTCTTTGGGTGGTCCATAAGTTGGCACATTCTGTATCAAAATTTTTTAAGCGCAAACAAATACAGACAATGGTATCGCGAGTACCGATTAATTGGGTACTTCGAAAGTCGGGAAATCTCGTATTCGGTATGTTCGGACTAATTTTTCTTTATAATATTCGTGTCGATGTAACTGAACATTTATCGAGAATCCATTCATAAGGATAACAGCGAAATAACAATACGTTATTATTTCGTGTTGTTATTCCGTAATTAATTTACCACAGAGGAATAAAATACGAGTAAACCGGATACGAAAGAGAAAATCTACTTGTTGCTTTAAAAATTTATCGAAGCACGAGATAATTATAATCGCGTATGAAGCAAAGAATGGAAAATTGTTGCCGGAACTTTTGTACGTTAGCCCCATGCTATATCTGTACAACGCAGCGAATAGCGTACGTGTTAGAGACGAAACCAAATTAGAATCAGGAAGTTCCATTGTAGGCGTCATTGTCCTTCGTTTTATCATACATCGGTTCGCCGTTATCCAGTCTGGGTTAACATTCGGACGACTGAAACATTAGCTGTTCATAAATCTATTAGAATATATTTCTCAGTTCACGGTAATTTTCTTAATGTTCGCGTTCATAGACGCAAGCTGTAATCCGCTTAGATCAACCGCTTAGAAATTAGTGGTAGGAGGCAACGCGGGGCCAGACAACTTTTATTTCCCTCGGTCACGATGCAACACAATCACCGTAAATTGCATCGCAGCGTTCGTAGCGAAGGGGTTAAAGCGGCTCTGAACCCTAGATTACACGTGTCACGATGATGAATAAGATAGACTAAATAAATGCAACATTTAGGGGCGCGAGTAATTTCCAGCTTAACGAGGGAGAAATCTTAATTAATCGTTTTTCGTGCAACATGTTGCTGGTCATCGTTCCTCTGTGCCTTGGCATCTCGACATTTTTGAGTGGGCTGTACTATTCCTGGAAGCCGTTCCATTCATGGAGTGTAGATGCTGTTAGCAGTCAGCGGTGCTCATTTTATGCACGGTTTCGTACTTTCTCTTATAAAAAGACTTAATAAAGGAACGGGGGGAAAAAACGAAGACGGGAGAAAGAAGATGAGACGAGAAGAATGGCGGGAGACAGTAGCCAGGAGGGTCTCGAGGGAATCGTGTCCGTTGAAACATCGACGAGAAAATATCTATCTGTTTACTTTTTAAAGATGAAACTGTATTTGTAGATGGTTAAGAATATAACGAGGGTACGACGGACTCGCGACTCAAATGGATCGAACTTTAAATTTCGTTATTGGCTTTGGCTAACAGAACGCGTTGAAACGTAGCTGCACGGTATTGTTTTTGAGTCTACGACGTTTCGAGTTTACGCGTGATCAAAAAATCAAAGTTGTTTCTTTTTATACACCGTCAAAACCGAAGATGCCCCCATAAACTACGCGGCTATCACGAAGGCCATCGTGTACTATTGTTACGGATTACCGCTACGCACGTTTACTACAACTCGGAATGACGTAATTCCGCGTTGCTTGCTCATTGTCAGTGCAAGAAGCCAACGTATTTTTAATGTCTGATTTTATCACAATGATGTCACGCCTGATGAAATTAAAAGCGAGAATAAATTGCCATAACTCTGCTGCGAAACTAGCAACGTGCGACCATCTTTGAATACAATTTTCGTACAACGTAGATACAATATACTTTCTAAAACATATCGATTACGTTTCAGTATATTACGATATTAGAATAGCGCAATAAATATTTCAAATATTCCGTTTAGTTCATCTTTACGACTTATTAAAAATTTTTGATTTGAATATGCAAATATTAATTTGAAATTGAAATTAGCGAATTTAACCTTAACGTTTCTATTAAAAATGTTGAACTCGATAGGCATTTTTTAGTTTCTTCTACAGTGGTATTCGAAAAGAGAGACGCGCGCATAAAGGACGATGTTCGGCGAATACCAAAACCTAATCTAAATTCGAGTTTCCCCGAATCGAATTGAATCGGTTGTGCGAAGCAACCGCTTGTTTCCCTTTCTCCTTTGTTTTTCCCTTGTCCTTTTTTTTTCCCTCAAATTCAAACGTCTCACGTTCCGCGTTTCACAAAAACATCCTCGATAAGAAAAGGAGTGGCGTTGCGCTGCCGAAGAAGCTTTGCCAGAATTTTTCTCAGAAGTGTTTTGCACCGCACTTTTATCCCCTCGCAACCGCAAATCGTGGTATGCCGCACATTGTTATGCGCGCCACGACACACCGAGCGCAGCTTTCTTTCAACGGTCGCTGCGAACTTTTCATCGCCAAATTTCTCCTCGTTTTTCTCTGCTTCTTCTTCTGTAATTCAGAACCGATCGAAAGGGACCGATACGATCCTTGGAATGCTCATTGGCTTCCTTTAACGCGATTTTCAAGTTGCGACAGTTTGCCATGGATACGATTTCCGTCAGAAAATTTTTACCATCGCAGACCGGATGCCGTTTAGTGCTTCGTATACAAGGTGTTACGAAATAAAGCTTTAAGATATTTACAGGTTTAGAACGCTTCTTGAGAAGAATAAAAAACGTTTGTTCTATCAGGTTGTAACGCTATTGTATTTGAGACTGAGACTCCTTTCTAGCCACCGGAGAGGCTTGAAAGCGACGAGATTAACGAAAATGAATATGGTGCGACAAAGATCGTATTTTCCATGTTTCCAAATTTAGATTATATCCTCCGTAAGAGAAACTCAGAGTATTGCTGTGCGTGAGAAGTTTCCTTTTCAGGCATCTTATCATCGACGAAATACTTTGAAAGATTAAGTAATACGAGACACCCTGTAGACGCAAGGCAAACACATTTCACGTAGAATCCAGTGTCGCATTCTGGCAAAGTTTCTCCCGGCAGTCGGTTAGTCAAGAAATTTCCTCTCGATCCTCTGGGTCGTTTGTCCGTCGTTGAGCCAATTTCTTAGTCCAGCCAAACATTTCCACGGTTCAAGATCGTGTGTAAACGTTCGAACAGAAATCCTATGTCGATGGATACTTTAAAAGGCAGACGATACAATTTCTTAGAGAAGGCCGGCAACGAATTCTTCGCGATCCTTGCAAGGCATGCGCGCATCCTGTCCTTCTGCGAAGGAACCGTTGACTACTGCCAAATTATAAGGGAACAAAAACGGTCGTCTGCGGGCGCCACCAGACGAGCTTCCCTTTCTCTCTTCTTCCTTGCTTTCTTTTACGTTCGACGCACGATACCGATATTACGCTATCGTTCAACGCGGACAAACGTACGCTGCCCTACTGCTTCAACCCTTTTACCTATATACCTTTATTTATTTTCCACGTTTTCTTAAATCACTATCGCGACTCGTCGCTCCATTCGTTCGTCGATTCGCTCTTGCCATCGCTACCGGACTTTTTAACATATTTCCGAAGCTTTTTATCCAAGGAACGACGTTTCAGGAATGGACGAATTTTGCCACCTGTCGCGATTCATTCGCAAACTCGTTTCTCTCGATTCTTGCTTGTAAAGTTCTTCGATAGGACGAACGAGGACCTCTTGTCGCGTTTTCACCTTCTCCGAACTTTCACGCGTCGTTAACGAGCGCGCGCGAATCTATTGCCAAGGTGCACGGGCGGAGGCCACCGGTGTGTCGATCCTCGATCACCTTAGCCGCGTAAGAGCGTAGAGCACGCTGGTTCATTGTGCAGCGCACGAAGACGCGAATGTCTGTCTGGACAAGCTACGAAGAAGAGCAAGAAAGAACGTCGCGAGGGAGAGAGAGGAAGAGAGAGAGAGAGAGAGAAGGATGACAGGTCTTGCGAACGTTTCTCGGAAAGCCGAAAACCGAAACACGAGCTGGCCTGGCTCCGAGAGAGCGTCGGCATGTGTGACACCGGAGAATCACCGCCGTTCTTCAGTGGCCAATTCTCTCTTTCCTCTTGGTTCTTTGCCTTCGTCTTCGTGGTTGGTTCGTTTCGTTGCGTTCGTCGGTATACGAGTATTTACGTTGATCGCAAAAGGTTCCTCCTCTCCTAGCCAGCCAAGAAGTACCGTGGCCCGTGTTCCACACAGCGGCTGCGGCTCGTCTAAATGGCCACGGAGGACCATTCCTTGGCCCTTATCGAGTTTCAGCCGCGCAGGTAACGTCTTAATTGGTGTTCAGCTCTCGTGGATACATTGTCGATCGACGTACGGTGTCGAGAAATTTTAATCTCGCCGCTATGGTCCGCCGCCACGAGCCATCGACCGTACTCTCCAGGCTTCGTCAAAGCAGAAACAAAGTAGCACGCACGAACGACGGTCTCGTTTCAAATTGACGAGACCTGATACGCGATATACGCGCGCTTCTTCTCTTTCCTTTTCTTTACCTGCTTGGCTTCTTTCTTTCTACTGCACTCCTCTCTCTCTCTTTCTCTCTCTCTTTTTCTCTTGTTCAACGTATTATTAGGAATCTGTCGTTGTTCTCCGACCGAGACAAAAGCACTAGTTTCCACAGTCGTAACGAGATATGTCAAGTTTATCCATTTTACGGTGCGATACCACTGTCACCGTTGGCCAACGACGTTGCTCTTCGCGTTATTTATCATTGTTATACGGTTCTCTGGCGACAGTCCGCGTACTACGGCTTCGCGCTAGTACACAGACTGATTACGTTAATGTTACCACGCGAATATAGGACGTGGGAAAATTAAGACTTTATTAGACCACTGCCAGATAATTAAGCCTTTAGCAAAGACGCTGAACGAACGACGGGTTCGCGTTGGAAAAATTCGATCGAGTCGATTCTTCTTGGCACGATATTGCAGCGTGCGGTGTACGGTTTGCCTAACCTAAGCCAACGCTGGTTAAATGGATCGGAAAAGAAGGCTATCCATGGTTGAAATGGGCGAAGCTCTCCTCGAACAGGATCGGCCGTGTATTCGGTTACTGTAGCTTGTCGGAAATCCTGTTTGATCCCACGGTCCGCCGGAGGAAGGCCTCCCCGATTCGTACGTGATAAACGAAAAAACTTGCCGCAGCAACTGCAGCACCTACGTGACACCCTGGTAAAGAGATTATCGAATTCCTGCGCCCGTTCTTTTGCCTCGTACCGAAATGTTGTCCAGGCAAAAACACGCCCCGCCGATTTCCTCGTACGCGTTTGGCAAAAACCGAAATACTTAGGCCGGTTTTTGCCGATGTTTTCAGTGGTGCGCGTGCCTTTCGCTTAACTGAGTTACTTCCACCTGGTCTGCGTCCTGCCCTGACGTAATTGCCGTAAAAAGGCAAGCCAATTTTGCGATATCGGCCGATTTTCAGGAACTTACGACTCCTACGTGGGTCCGACTGTCGCCCGTTCTCCTTCCATCCGAATAAGGGAAATCGTCCCTCGAGATGCTCAGGTTCTTCTTTTATCGTATCAATTATGGGGAAAACGGCAATCGCCGTTACGATGCCAGTACCATTTTATTCTTCGTCGAGTTTCCGAAAAATAGGTGGGTTTTTAACCCATATATATGGGTGGGTATTTACCTCGGTCTGATTCTTATTCGTTCGTAACAGGTCTGGAATAATAACGAATTAATTTCACGCTTACGAGATAGGGGCGACGCTCGTTATCTACTTACGTCACGAGGGAAACGAAATTTATCGGGACAAATCTTTTCTTTCAGGTAAGAAAAGCGTCGCTGCCTTGTGCGAACAAAAAAATCGTTGCTATCTAGCGCGAACATTGCCTTTGCACGCTGTAGGTGTAAATACGTAACGCGTGACAAGTTAGACAAAAGCTTAACGAATAGTCTACCAAATTCTAACCCATTAAAAATCACATTTCGTATGTACGTATCCGATACGCATTTAATAAAAAGTAGACTGGACCGGACATAGTTTTCGTTCCATTCCTTTCGTGCGAGACACGCTAGACGCGATCGATTCGCCAACGATCGCGGGTCCTTTTTTTTCACAGGCGGCTCGTGTCATCCTACCGCGTTGCTAAATTGTCACGAACGAGCGGAACCGTCGAAACAGCCGTTGCATTCGGAACACACACCTCCGATCGTGCGATTAGATTAATAGTCGGAACTCGGCGACCTTGCGTCCAATCGATCGATAACATTTCCGCGTTTCCATCAACGGACTGCGATGGTTGGTATTGTTTTTTTTTACCAATATTAGGGCGTTTCCCTTTCGATTCTGCTTTTTCACGCGAAAAGCAACTCATCGTCGGTGTCAACGTGGAAAGTTGCGAAAAGATTAGATTAAATATTTACCTCTTCCTTCTCTATTCTAACTTGGCGATTCGATATAAAAATGATAGGTTATTTGTGAATCTGGCGAACGAAACGTTCCGTGAATACCAACGATATTCTTTGAATCGTTCGAAATATGGTTTTTATAAAGACGATAAAAGTGTCACGTTGAAAGCACGTTTTAATATTCAGTCTCGCGCTCGAGTACTCTCACGTTACAGACGAAAGACGTCGATTGGAATTGCAATTTCAAGATCGCTTCCTGACGTGATGGTCATCATGAATGACCTTGAATGGCCTTGTAACATAGGTCGTTGAACTTGTGTTGAAAGCGGCAGTAATCAAGCAAGTGAGCCTTGGAATTTCCTTTATGCCGTCACCTGTAAAATAGTCTCTTTCGACTTGATCGATTTATTGCCTATCGAAAGAGAATGTTTCCTCGAACAATTTTCTTTTCTCCGTCATCGTTCAAACGCCTGTGCGTCGATTTCTTCATTTACCGATCATGTTCTAAACGAGAAAGACGAAAGTTGCTGGCGAAAGGGACGAGAAAGAGGAATGGATTAACCGAGATCCACGGTATTTCTATTACCATTTGGCTCTTCGAGATCCAGGGCATAGCACGAGTTCTGTCACGCTTCATATATCAGCGAACAAAATTCGTGCACCGGCTTATCAACGTACGATAGTCTATCGCTTAATTTAACGGTTTTGCTGATCATTTTTCCGCAGCAATCAGCATTCGCAAAGGCCGGCGATCGGCTAGACAACTGGTTTAACCAGACCAGTCTCCTCGATTTTTCGATCGATTCTTTCGGTGAACGTCCGATTTCTAGAATCACCAAGTCCAGTTTCTATTCTAGATCGACAGGGATCCTACCTCGCTATCAGAAATGTTCTTCCACTTCCAGGTAGTAAACTACGCCGTTCAACTGGAACAGGTTGAACGTCGATCAAAATGTTTTTCACCCTGCTCGCTTCTGTTCCGACAGACTTTGCTCGTACCTTCGATTCCATCCTAGACGAATTTCTATCGCCGTTTGGTGTTACGTTCCCAATGTTACGAAGTTATTTTCTTATTTTATCGAAGGATATTCGATATCTCGCCGATACCGTCGTATAGATCAATGCGACTAACGTTAAAAAATAACTTTTTTATATGCATCCTTACGGTCCAAATTACGGCACGTTTGTCGTACCGATCGTTGGTCGTTAATTTTCCACGGAATAAGAGAGTTCATAGCCGCCAGCTAATAAATATATGTGGGAATCGGAAAGGGAATGTTGCAAGGATGATCCACAACGGTCGTCCTTGCAAAAACTTTCGAGAAAAAGTGGTATTACCTGATCGTACGTTCTCCGCGTATACGTGGTATCGTTGGTCACCCTGGAAATTCCATTATGTCGTACACGTGGATTTGATGTAGAAGGTATGCTTGAAAAATAAAAGAAACTTCTAACGGTGTTGTATCATAAATCTATCCAAAGTGCTTGTCTCGGTGGAACTGTTGCAAAGGTATGCTTGCTGTTTAGGATATATCGTGGTTCTGGCTAGAGGGTGTTTCGCAGATGTTGAAAATTACGCAGGATCTGTCGTTTGGGAATGTTCGTCTTATTTTGTTTTAAAGAAGAAATATCCAAATTCGGTAATAGATATAACGTAAGAATCAATAACCACCGAGACCCACTCAACTACTTGACACAACGGATCAGATCCGCAGGCTAAAAAGACATTACCCACTACATTTAAACATTAGATTCAGCTAGAATCGTTATAGCACTACGCTAGAATAATTTGCTTATGATTCTCAACGAGAATTGATCGTAAAATTCTTCCTCGATCTTCTCTTCGAAAGAGAATTTTCAGAGTATGGAATTTCCATTCTTTCAAGATGTTTCGAGGGTGTTCAGGTACTTTGCGACTGGTAGATGACAGACACTGGCGAATACAATTGAAAACATGTACGCGGTTCTTGCTTTCTAATCTAACGATCGATTGTTTTGATCGATAGATGTTATTTCAAAAACGGGTCAGAGAACACAAGGCGGTGATTATAAATAAAAGAGGCCAGGCCACGCGATTGTTTCGCATATAGTACCGGATGACACGACGATGCCTCGTTCGAATCTCTGGCAGATCGTCGGTGAGAGATTTCATTCGTGAATGGCAGCCTTCCTATAGCACACGTCGCGGTATGCGATGAGGTACGATAAAGACGGGCCGCTAATCGAACAAGCGGCATTCTCCGGCCGAAGGATTCTGCTTTTGATTATGCACACCGCATCGAAGATGATGCCTTCTTTGAAAAGTACCAGGCGTCATTCACGCGAGCACGCACACGCGTGACTCTCTCTCTCTCTCTCTTTCTCGCGCGCGCGCGCGAAACTCGCTCGTTCGCGTGATTTGCAGTTGGCCCGCCAACAGCTAATTGCCTGCCCGCCACCTTCGACGTCTTTATCAATTTGCCCACTGGGATGCTTTCGTAGCTCTTTTTAATTTTTTGTTTTTTCATTTGACAACCGGGGGAACCTCTTTGGTTTCTTCGTTTGTCAACCGTGAAACCTTGGCTCTTCTTATTCATTCATTCATTTACCAGCGGTCCGCGAGAACAAAATCGTGATTGGAATTGGTTGGCGATTTTGGAATCTTGTCAAGTGGAATTGAACGTTTGATCGCCGCTCTGTTCGATGTAAACCAATAACTTCGGATTAGTTTTTAAACCGAGTAATTACTCGCCTATACGTCGGCACTTGTGCGCCACGGTTCATACGATAATATCCGATTCGAAAACAGAACGAAAAACGCACGAGGTTTTGAAAGGATGCGCGGCGTAATTAATTTTTCTAACACGTTTTGGAAAGACGTTGTAGCTATTTAAATGTACCATTTCTATGGAGCTTCACGTACCGTGACATGGAATGTCATTCTTACGGACGTTATTTACCTTGCGTTCTTTCTCATCGACTTACAACGGATGCGTTCTTGTAATTGGTATGCATTCTAACCTCGCTCAGCTCGTTCGACGTCTTGCTATCACTTTGGTACCGATATTCCTAGTTCCTCTTTTTCTCTCTACGATAAAATGCTGCTGACTTTCGAAACGAAGGAAACGCCGGGTGAAGTCACGAGAGTTTAAGTGACTCGGAAGCGTCGCAGAAAGATCTCGCGAACTCGATATTTTCAAAAACCAAACTTCCAACGTAATTTTCTTATTCCGGATCATCTCCTTGCTTTCAGCCACGGAATCTTCTTCGCTTCGATCGTATCGCAAATTTCCGACCACGGTGTATACGTATTAAAAAAAAAAAAAAAAACAAAAACAAAAAGAAACAGAAGAAGAGAGAAAAATGATGCCACGATCGCTTCCTGCGCGGCGCGTCTGTTTTGTTGGGATCCGAATCGGAGGACGCGCGTAGCCATCCAATTCCAACGTCTTCTTCTCTCACCTGAGCGTCCGCCACGGCAGAAACAGCCTCGTGTGTGGCACACGTGATTTACATGTGAGCTTGTGACTGCCAGTGGCGGCTCTGTCTACGTGGATAAAACTCGTATGTATACACACGGGACGGCATCATCGCGACCGTTGGTAGCTTTTGTACGTGGAAGAGAAGGCGTCAGCCGATGCAGGATGTTTTGGCGAGGCTCGTGAAGGAATTGCAAGGAAAAGACAGAAGGAAAGAAGAGGAGCCTTCGTTTCTTTGCCTTCCTCTCTCTTACCCGTTCGCCCTCTCTTTACCCGTCCTTGTCGGACCCTGTCTTTAGAAGTTGCGGCTATATGTGACCGGTGTGATGCTCAGGCATGATGAATAGTTGCACAGTATTAAAAATAGCTTCGTGGAATATGCATCAGCGGCTAGTTTTCAAGTAACTCTTCTCTTTCTTCCTTTCTTTCCTTTTCCAAACTTCTGCTCTTTGAGGTCAAGGTTGCGCGTTTTTCGTTCGTTCCTTTTTCGATGGTTCCTTGTTTTCTTAGGCGCCCCGGGCTGCAGTTCTGCGCCTGGCATATTATTATTCCGCTAGATTCTCTGCTCCTTGTTGACCATTGTTTTGATAGGTGCACAGGACCGATTCTAGTAGATGGTTTGGGTATCTTTCTGCGAGTCGTGTTTCTTTTTCGTTCTTTATTGTTTTATCGAGAATCTCGGGTCAAGTTATTGGTTGTCGTTTTCTTTTCTTCTTGTTTAATTACTCCTTGTTAGACGAATGTCGAATTGGACGAATAGGTAGACAAAGCGATGTTTACAGAACTAACGGTAATAAAATATTACACCGAGGGCAAATTAAACAAATTTTCTAGTTAAAGAAATTGAAACGAACGAAATATTTCCATCGATCTAACAGAGCGCTTTATTTGGAAAAGGTGGAATTGCGTTTCACGGATGAGTTGGTCGGTGTGTGGAGTTTTGCAGGCATTCGTCAAGAAATTGCGCGGGGGGAAGAGATGTTTCTTCCTTTCTTCTTGTTTCGGTGCGCGAGAGACAGGCCCCGGGTGGTCCCGTGTGATCACCGAGGTACCAGTTTATACCTACAACGTGGGCTGTGATACGCAAAACATGATAAACGGCGAGATAACGAATACGTAAAGTTTATATTGTATCAGATATTTTGCAGAGTAACGTATCTCATTACTGGTGGCTTCACCGACCAGCGTTTCTTGGAATCGAACGATCTTCCACGATTCTTTACATTTTTGTTAAAAAGAATACGCAGATCGACGAAACGAAGTTGTCTGTGGAATTAGGATTAATTAAAAATCACGCAGCTCGTTGTTAGATCAGCTACGTGTGTCTGGCAATGTTATACGGCGTGTAATATTTTGGAATTCCCAGGTAAATCTAAAAAACAGTCAGATCAGAGATAGCCTCGTGCCAGTCGTTTTAAAATGAAAAATCGTTCCATAAATTTGTTTAAAAGGCTCTTTGTTTGTCCTTCGCGTATTTAATTTTTAGTGTTCGTCTCTAAATGCCCGAATAAACGAATATAATTTGCTGCTCGAGTATTTCACGCCCAAATTATTCGCAAATTAGATGTACCACGAGCCACGAAAAAAAGACGAAGGAAAATTATAAAATGACGCGTGTTAAAAATCGTCAAAATTCATAGCTTAACGAATTGTTTTCCTGTTTCTTTATTGCTTCCTGTGTTCGTTGAAAAAGGCTCGGATAAGCAGGAACTTTAAGCGAGAAATATGGCGAGGCTGTTTGAAAAGTGCCGTTGAGAAACTGCACTCCGCTCTTTGTATTTCTTTTTTTCCTCTTTGTTCCGTGAATAGCCATCAGGAAGTCGGCTGCAATCATTGACGTGCCAGGGTGTCCTGTACGTAGGTCGTGATGTGCAGTCACGATGAACAATCTTGTTGCTTGCGTATATCTACATGCAAATGTCGCGAGTTGTAGAATTCCTCAGGCGAAAACTTTGTCGTGAGCTTGAAAAGTCACTTTTGTTCCGGCTGGCGCCGTTCTGCCACCGAATAAAGTCGTTTCTTCTTCATGCAAATGAGTTTCGCGTATTCTTTGTCTCTTATTAGACCTTCCGTAAGATGAAGTTTCGCTATCCAAAACAAACTGTAGAAATCAAACTTTCCTTCGTCGACCAAACACCGAGTAAATAGTATACGTAGAATGACCGGAAAACTATTGGCAGAAATCATGCGCTCCTAACTAGTACGTAAACGTTACGATAAATATAACGATGCGCCAATAGTTTCTGTAGCCGCTCGTTTAAAAGACGCGGAATTGCCACATTACCATGATTTCGATAATACGGGGACTTTCTTCGGCATAAATCTTCCGAAAGAAACAAACCTTTCCAAAGACCGACCGACCTGGATGCTCCAGGATCTGTATCTACGGACCTTGGATCTACGTTCCTTGGAGTATTCGCAAGTTCTCCGTATCGGTTCCTCTGTGCGTATGGATCATCTCATGGGCGACTAAGCTAGCCGGGACTATATTTTTAACAATTCTGTGTTAGTCCGTGAGTCGGATTTAAAATCCAGGGACTGGTTCCCGGTACGGACCTTCTGCGGCCACCTGTCAGCCAATCGTAAATTCGCGGTGTCCTTTCATCGGCATCTTCTTGTATATGTATATATATATATATATACTTATTGTGCTCGCCCAGTTCGAGAGACGAAACGGTTCCTTTCCGCAAGCGTATCCCGTTGATAGGAGGTCCTGCCGTCTCCCAAACCTTGGCTTTGTAAGTCGAAGGCCATCGTTGCCCTCTCACTGGGCCGTTTCACGCTCCTTACGTGCCTCCTGCGATGCTCCGCGGCTGGCCATTAGACCGCCTGCCTGATCCAGGGTAAGAAGTCCTCGCATACCAGACGCGTACTCAATGAACTGGGCGAGAGAGGATCTCCCTGGAACGGGAGATAGAAGGTAAGAACTGACGCGAAAGAAGACGAGGAGAGAGCGGCATGATGGATCGAGCGTCGAGGTTCGGTGCAGGAAAAGTCAAAAGGCTAATTAGCAAGGAAATCGAGGAAATTTACGGTAGATTTGGATACTTGGTTCTCTCTTCTTGTTTAAGCACCTTAATTTTTCTTGTTCGTTGCCTGTGAAACTAATGGCGGAACAAATAGAGACAAACGAAGTATTCTGCTTGTGGAAAAGAAGCGGAACTTTAGGAATATCGTTAAATTTTCGGGATTCCTAGGAAGTGGAGAACGACGAAAAGATGGTGCATGAATATTACAATTCGAATACCAGACATTTTCCTAATCTCGTTTCAAGTAAAAGACGAATTCACCTAACCCCAACCTAACCCTTTTTACATTCTCATCGATGGTCGATTTATTCTAAACAAATTTCCATAGTTTTTAAGTTTAAAAATTCGGCGAAAATGGCGAAAATGATCAACCCAATTAGAAACTGGACGTAACTTCAGCTTCAGCCTCTCGTTCCAAGATTTTTCGATTTTCTCCGCCTCTCTCGTTTTTTATATTTAAACGTATAACTGATAGGTACTTAGCGGAAGCAGCGTCCTCCTATAACGATAAAATCTGAAAAACATCTCGATAGAGTCAAAGACGGTACGAAAAAGGACGAAATGGTACCGTCCAAAATCCTCGCTGAATGCAGATTTTGTTACAAAACGGCTGTTCATTATCAGATTCTTTCGAAAGCATTTTCTTCTTTTTACCTTGTTACTTGTTTTACATCGATACTTTTTGGTCGCCGTTTTCGAAAGAATGCTGCTCGGTCAAGATCGAGTACGCATCCAGATACACCTGTAGTGCCGTCTCAAGTTCAACAAACCACGCTGGGCTTCGCCGGCCATTTCACGTCGCCGTAATGAAGCGATCGTGAAATTAATTGAAACCGTTTTCCCTTGGACACTGTATATTGGTCATGGCTTACAAGCGGCAGAAATTAAAGATGCCGTTTCAAAGGTTTACAATAATTACGACCGACTGATCCTACCGCGGCCACGCGTTTCAACAACCCCATTCGGCAAGTAATCTGCCGTTTCTCGTAGAAAATGACGCGAATCCGTGTGCAACGAAATATTTTTCACGGCATTAAACTCGCCTACGTAGAGAGAGAGTGTCAAATATGGCCCATACCGAATATCAAAGATCTATCGATACAACGGATAATTAACTGTAAAAATACTTTCGCGAGCTCCGCAAAATGTATATCTACCTGTACCAAATATCCTGCAACTTTTACTTGTACGTTTTCGCTTTAGTTCCAGATTTGACCGACGTAATCGCGATCCACGTAACCCGACATAGTCGCGTCTCGTTACGATGCGAATGAAATTTCGAAATGCTTCGCACAACGCGTATGAAGCTTCCTGCCCTAAACGTTCGAGTAACACTGCGAGCTGATATATATTTGCTTGGCGAGTCATATTCTACTCGAATGCGCGGAAACTTGAAGCCGCGCAATTCCAAGTAAAACTTCATCCCTTCGCTTCCGCTGTGCGTGTACCTTTATCGTGGAAAAAGCATTCGACCCAAGGGAAATCGGATCGGTTCGCTACTGCATTCCGGAACGAAATTCCCTAGGAAGGGACGCTTACGATTAATTAAAACGCGCCACGATTCCCCGTGGATGTTGGTTGGCATATTGTTTTGCCCGGTCGTCGGTTTCACGTCGCATTAACCTGCGCCGCGCGATTGTTCGGCACGAGTCATATATCGCTTATCAACCGTTGGAAAACGTTAACGATCTCCGTGCGTTAACTCGAAAGTTTGATTTCGAACAAGGTAAAAAGGGGACCGCCTGGTTTGTCGTCGTTAAGATTAAATTAACGCGGTGCCGCTTATTTTTATCTCGCCAGCGGAGCTGATTCAAAGCGATCGGAATTCCGTATAATTGGCGCAACCCGCGAACCAAGGGGTGGTCGACGCGGCCAAGCCTTATTGCGTGAGAATAATGCCGTTGGAATAAGAATACGAGCGGCCTCGCGAGTCAAACTTTGCTCGTGAATCGCGTCCAGTGTCGTACCACGTGCCGTTCGTGCCTCTGTGCGAATGTCGAGTCTGTAGCTTGGAAACTTTGATCTCTGCTAGAGAAATTTACGGGGATTGGTACTATGGTTCTCTGGCGTATCGTTGGTTTTTCGAGATTTTAGAAACAGGCTGTAGATAGTATCCTTTGTAATTTGTTATAAATATGGTAATTGTTATAATCGATGTAGGCACGAATAGTCTCATGCAGCACGTATTGTCGTAGTCTTATCTTTGCCGAGTTATAGGCATTGACGATACTTGAATACTATCATGAAAATTATTATTAACAGTAGCATTGTATGCAGAGTTCGTTGTACTTCATTTTTATTATGAAATATGTCTTTCCACTATGAATAGAGAACTACCGTAACATATATCGGCCGCGAAAACAATAAAGATTACATGTGCCGTGGTGAAAAGGATACGGTACGATTTAATGAGCAATAAACTTCTGTGGCGCACCACATCCTCCTTTCGGTCGACTACTGCACGACATATGCTGCAGTTATTTAAAGAAAGTTTTGAACGTTATACGTTGAAGTTGAAGAACGTTGAAGTTTAACGTGCCTTCTAGTCGTCCGAACGATTCAAATTTGCAAAAGCGCGGTATTTTGTATCTTTCGACCAGCCTAAAATCGATACGACGATTCCTTAAATCGTATAGAATATAGAACATCGAATGGGACTACTAGGTGTGCTAAAATTAAATGTCCCGATGTAGGGTTACGGTCGAGGGTTAAATTTCCGCGGGTGCATTGTGCACCAGGAACGGGATTTTTACCAGGAGGAATGTTACAACTTCCTCCGCTGGCGTCATCGGCCTATAAGGAGAAGAATGAGAATGCCGAGGCTAAGATGTGCTTCTGCATGGCAAGCAGATGCATTCACAGAAATCTTCGCTTCCTCCGTAAGTCGAATATACAGGGTGATTTTTAAGTGCGCGTATGCCTACTGCGATTAAATGCGTTCGGACACGAAAGATTTCGAAATTAGCAGATTATTCCCAGCGGATGACGTTTAGACAGCTAAATCGAAAACCGGTTCCCGATTGTAAAACCTTCCTGCAACAATTTAAAATCGCTATTCAGAGATTACGTTACTCGATTAAATATAGGTCTCGGAGCAATAATTAGGAGCAATCGCAATCTGAAAAGGCAATTTCGAATAATTAATTTAGAAAGGTATAATTATAAAGGGATCTCTTACGCTTATCAAGGTAGGGATGTAGCCAAGGTTAATTCATGCACGAGCTGAATGCTGTACCTACTTAAAAATCTTGTAGGATGTTAAAAACTGACGAATATTTATTTATGCGTGTAACATATTACTCGAATTACTTACGAATTGTTTTTTTAAATTATCCTGTTACCTTACGATATGAATTTTCCAATACGCGATATTTACAATTACCATATCGCGCATTAAACATTATCTAAGTTTGATACTTTCGTAATAACTTCCAAATAGAATACACGCGTAAGATTTCACAGTGCGTTCGTTCTGATATATCTATAATTATATTATTTCAACGATAGTATAGCATCATCTTTGAGACGATATATTTTTGGAAAAGAAACCTTTGTATCACAAGTGGATACAACTTATGGCACAAAGCTGTGTAACACGTGTCAATTTTATCGGTTAACGAACGTATCCCTCGAGTTTCCTATGTCACCGTGTTCCTCGGTGAGATAATCGTGAAATAAGTGGTGTATCAGGTCACGAATAAGAAGCCTGGGGTAACCGCAAAGTGGTGAGGAAGTCGCCGGAGATCAAATCCAACGCGTAGGCAGTCTTGTGTGACGTTTCGTGAGTTTTGACCGACGTACATCCGTATCAGTAGATAGTAGAAAATGGACAATCTCCTCGTAGATCGTACTTCCTCCATCGTAGATTACCAGTCCACTACCGACTTCCGTTGATTTTTTATACCCTTTAACTACCGTTTCGATTACACGCGAATCGCACGGAAGACGTGCAGATGCGTTTTATTTTTCAGATGGAATTTTACGAACTACGTTTGTTCTCTTCGATCTTTCGATCTTCTTCTAAAGATTCTTTGAAAATACCTTATCATATTTTATTTGTCAGTTTCAGTTAAAAATAGACAAGTACTTAGATCGCGATAAAAATCCATAATATTTTAACGTTACCGCGACGTAACATTTTTCTTTCTGTACGCGCATAAATCTTCAAAATCATTGACAAAAAAAGATATTTGCCACGCCTTCTTCTATCAATACCTTTTCAGTATCCATTTTCTTTCTTCTTTTGCCTGTCGAATCGATCGCTCGGGCGTTCAAATCTTCGAAACACCAACCCCCTGTCGTCGCTCTAAAATTCTTCGTTTCTCGAATTAAACCGGTGCACAGTGTGCGCGTCGAGAATCCGTTTCATCCCTCGCGATCAGGCAACGGAAGACAAATTAGGGACATCGTCGTCGAGGAGGGGAAACGGTGGACCCTCGCAACGGCTGCGATTTACCCAACGATCGTCAAATTTCCCGTGAAGGATTCGCGTGCGATTAATTTCGCAAACCGGGCGTAAACAAATTCGGGAATTTGTCCGGTGAACGAAGACAAAAGGCTAGGTAGAAGCCTGCACCCTTCGTCGAACCTGCTCCACTCTCTCCAGCTACAATAGGGGCATCGGTGCAATAGCCCAGACTTCCTTAGGTAAGAAGCAATGTAATAAATAACCTTGCCTCCCTTCGCCGTTTCCTCGACCGAACAAAAACCAGCCATATGGTGTTTAACTACGCGCGGACGTGAAACGATAACTATCGAAGGAAAGGGGGAACTTGCGCTTTCTTCTATCGCGCGAGTCGTGCCGCCTCGGGCGACGAGCATTTGCGTGATTCAACCAGTAATCTCGATGTAAACAATGTCAATTAGGCACGTGACAGTGTCGCGCGGCCTGCGCTTCCGATGTCGCGTAGATGTTGTCTAATTGTGGACGATACATAGTGGTTTAGCGGATGCGAAAGAAGCAGAGACAGTACGTAATGATGGCTGTGTAAAGGAAGAGCTCGTGGAAGGCTAGGGTGGATGTAGGGACAACTTTGTTTGAAGAAATTGTTTTCCGCGAATCGGTATTTTTATTCGATGTATTTTCAGCGAAAACTAAAGAGAAAACACCCCACTGACCTCGCTAAACAAATAAAATAGACAAACTCGATGATGGTATCCCGCTGGGGATAGCCATCCACATGTTACTTAGCGATTAAGCTGGAGAAATTCACCGAATGTCCAGCTGGACAAATTGTAAAGTACAAATTAAATAATAAAAAAGATATATTTTTAATGGTGCGTTACTAGTATTCGGGAAACAAGCGTTCGAGAAACAGGAAAACGAGTTTCGTATAAAATATGCATTTGTTTTTGTTTTACCGTGAAATCGAAATAACGCACGCGTAAGTGATAAGAGCGATACTAGTTTCTCGCGTGAAAAAATGTATTCTTTCTGAATTTTAATGTAGGGGAGGCGATAGAGTAGAAGGACGTTTCTTAACGCGCCACCGTCGTTGTTCACGACCGAGTTCTCAGATTGTTTCGGTGCTCGGCCGAGACTCCGGTAATTCTACGAGTGTTCCACATCTTTGAAACAAATAATCCCGTAAGGGACGTACCTATTTTATGACGATATTACTTCTGTTTGTACGGTATGAAAATAAACTGATTCCTAGAATTTTTCCTAATTTTATGTGTCTTAGCGAGGGCAGACCGCGTTTTAAAGCGCTGGTACTTGTACAACATTTCTTGTTGGCAATATAACGGCGAAACATCTGCGTTAGCAGCTAACATAAAGTAAAAAGGAATATTCGGATGCCTTAGTTAAAGCTCTGTTAAATCGTTCCTCGGATCCTTTGGTCGTCTGGTGATATTTATTTTATAACGTACAATGCGAGCATGCTGTTTTCAGATTTTACGAGATACGCGCAGCTTCGTTACTTTCCTTCCTGCGACGTTGCTCTTTTACTACTCGATCCCGTCGTCTACTTTATGTTGTATTAGGTTGAAACACACGAACCGATATTTTTCGTGTAATTCCCTCGAAACGTTTATGTATTTAAACGAAATAATTCGCTTTTTAAACTTACTATTCCTAGAAAGTTTCGTAGCAGCAGGAAGTTTTTTACGTATCGTCCTACGTCGAATGACGATGGAAGAACGAAATACGAGGATGCGAAGTAACCAGGGAAACGTACAAAACTCGAGTACAAATTTTTCACAGCACAAAAATGTTGAAGAAATTTATTGGTTGATCTTACCTTTTAATTAAACCCAGCCAGATACAAATCTCTATAATCACGTTCATTTGTATCGCAGATTTCTCGATTTTTCAAATATTATCTTTTAATTAAAATCAGCAAATACAATGTTCGACAGTCGTAAGTAGCTCGTTTATATTTCACGCGAACGGGTTAAACGAATCGCGTCTTACGTGTTTGATTGCAAAACCTCGCGAAGATGGAGAAAGAAGAAAAAGAAGGGAAAGAAACGCAGTGAATACGCTTCCGAAAAAGAAATACGAAGGAATGCGACACAGTGTTCCTAATGGAAGCACGCCCACGTGCGACAGTGCATTGACCGTGGCAGAAGTTTCGGGTGGCTCGCGGTACCTTAATATTCTGCCATAAATTACCAGCAAGAATGCACGGAAGACATTGTTTGGTTAACCCCTTAACAGCTCGCCAATCAACCGCGAGTGCCCCTTTTAAACTGCGGCCTCTTTTTGCGTGAAACATGCTTTAGAATAATTCAACCGGTTCAAGGATGCTGATTAACGTTAACATCGTCGCCCAATTACGTAACCGTGCCTCTGCTTAATTGTACTTCTACTTAACTCTTTCTTTATAGCTTTTTGGATTCTTGGCAAGTTTATCGAGATTTCAGCTTGTCGTACGTTTCCCACAAATTATCTTTCCAGAGTGTAGAAATTCACTGCTCGTGAGAAGCTACTTTTGGCGATTCTTCATGCGTATTGTAAATCATCGAAATCTTTGATCATTATTTTTTAACACCTTGTATAACAACTACCGCAACTTGTGGCATTCATAGTTCGTGGTCTTTGTTGTTCGGGCGGTCTGATAAAAAGACATAGCCGAGCGAATCTTCCCTTCGCAAAGAAGTTCTTGTGACACCAGAAAATCCGTGGCTTGAAAACGGATAAAAGGCCGGAAGAAGACAGAGTTCAATGGCTGATCGTTCCGAAGGACTCTCCCACGGTTCGGAAAGGAATTCCTATCTGCTCCCCACTGACGCTGATTTTTCTATTGCCGTTTGCGTAAGTAGGTCATGGTGGCCACTTGCAGATATATCTGTGGCAGACACTCGTACGCCACTTTTCATTACCTGACACAACCCTGCCGACTTTCCGACGGTCAAAGTCTTACAGGAAGCCGAAGAAGCGCGTGGGAAACGTCGTCGCTCTTTAACCCTCGCAAATTTTCGCCAACCTCCGTTCTTCTTTTTTTCCGTATTTTTTTTTTCTTCTTTTTTTTTTTTTGTTCTAGAGTCCTATAGATATCGTTGAAAGATGACATCGCGTGTCGAAATAATAAGAAAGATTTTACGATCCCAAACGAATTTTCTATCAGCCGTGCGATTGAATCTTAAGTTACGCGTTGGATCTTTAGCAAGGAAAATGGAATTTTAATAAGAGAGAAGACGCTCGAATGCAAATCTCGCCCTACGAAAGCTGAATTCTTTCGAATTTTCTGGCGCTGTCGGTGATACGACAAACAAAGGTATTCATGTGGCACGAGCTATATGAATTTTTATGTTCGACTACAATCTGCATATAATGACGCAGATGATTGGACCGGATGCGCCGCTCCCTCAGCTTGCGAATCTTTATCTCAATATTCAATTAAAGAACCATTCGTTACCTGAAATGCAACGCTTAAGTGGTACAACTGATTCATATCTCTGACGTCACATTATCCTTTTGCATTTTTATACGCGGCGAAGGCTGCCGCCTCGCTCGAGGTCACCTGAAAAACAAGCCGTTCAGAAACTGTACTAATGGAGGCCATAAATTAAAAATTAGAAACGTCATTTGTTTCTTGACGAATCGAACGTTACCAGATTCGTGCATTAAATAAATTCGTTGACATAAGTAGATAAAAAGGAGTATCGAATCCTTATAGATATTTTTTCTGCGAAATTTTTTGCAATTATAGAAAAATTCTTCTGAATTATTCAATGGCTTAATTAAGAAACACTCGTTTCGTCGAAGAATCTTCTAAATTAGTGTTCCGACGAAACGACGTATTTAAATCTTCAACACGACGAAACGCTAACAACAAAACGATAAAGCAAGATATTCTAGATTCCAGTACATATAAATCTTGGAGATAAATGGCTCGGTACCTCATTTCCTGCCAAATAAATTAAACGTTTACGCAAGATTATTTCTCAAGCAGTTTTTCCGATATTTTACTGTTAATCGCCACGCCGGTGCTTGTATGAGTGTGTCCGTGCGAAAGATTATGTAATTTAAGTTTCTGGAAAACAGAAGCTACACGAAGAAAGAAAGAAAAAGGAGGCTATATCGGTGGAATCGGTTTCGACAAAATTTCTCCCATGGGAATCGTCTTCTCTGCTTTTTCCGCCGTTCAAAAGTATCTTCGTCGCGACAAAAACACTCGAGGACGCGAAGGAGCCAGGATTTTACCGAATCCTTGGAAAAACGGGAACACTTGGTGCCGTTTCCTGGGAATTCTTGCAACAAGTTGAAATCTGTCGCCACTTGTTCCAACTACTTCTGGCCGTTCTAATAATATTTAGGTTCTGAAACACTGCGATGTCTGGGACCACCTACCGAACAAGATGCCTTCTTTTCTTTGCCGAAATTCGAGTTCTTCTCTTGCCGAGTCTTGGCTCCAGTTTACTCGAGATAAAAGTAGCCTGGTCTTCTCTTTGTCAATAGGGGAACTGTCCCCCAGAATTTTTTTAGTCGCAGAGTAGAACGTAGATGGAAAATTATGTGTCTTGAAATTTATTGGGGTCTGATAATTGTGGTAATTTCGAAATATCGCCAGATTTCTTCATTTTTCTGAAACCTTATTAGCTTAGACTTTTTGTTTGATCGTATTGTGCAACTGTTTCTTCTCTTTACTCGCGCCCTCCTCTTTCTTAACATCTCTATTTTCTATTTGGTACGGCAAGAAGATTCTACGTTTAACGTTTACGAGAATTCTACGCTTGTAACGAGAGTTCTGGCTTGTAAGATATTAGATATGCTGTTAGAATCGAGACTTTCTAAAATTTCAAAAAAAAAAAAAAAAAAAAAAGAAAAGAAAGAAAGAAGAGAAAAATCGCACAAAGAGCCAAAGGTGATCGCAATCCATTACATCGAACGTTATAAAATGCCCCGTATCGGTGATCCGGTTCGAATCGTATCTTTGACGTCGCATACAAAATTCCCACCAGATAGCGAAAATATCGAGTGAATACGCCCCTATACGAAGTGACACGAAATAGAAGAACGTCTCTTCGTGGGATTCACGACGGATCGATGCACCGGGGTGCAATGCCAGCTTCTTCGTAATTGCACATAAAGGCAAGCAGATGTGTATCGTCCGTATACCCCCATATTTTAATGGCATCAGGATGCCACGATATGGACTCTCTCTTTTCACAGAGTACACGGTGAGAATGCGTTTGACTCGTGGCAACCGATGGCAGTATAGCATGGGAATCCGAACGATCGATAATACCCCGAACGCAGGCCGAGTCAATGGGATGTCGAGCAACTTGTTGCTGGTGGTGTTGTTGTACAAGTAATTGGAACGTTTCGTGGCTGCCCTACGTACGGCTGACTTGCCTTTCGAGTACCGTCATTACGATTTATTTAATACTTGTACGAATATCGTGTCTTATCTCGTTATCTTATCTTCTTATCGTTAATAGAAGTTTCGGTCTGAAATTCTCTGCAACGAAATGCGGCAAAAACGATTTAGCTTGCTTTATTTACTAATTTTGTAACAACAACATTTCGCGCAACTGTCCCGCGTTGCTGCATCGCTCGGCTCTTAATGGGTTAAGGAGACGCGCGAAAACAGGACGAGGCAAGGAGGACCAGGTTGAGTAATATTCAAAAGTAGTGGCAACAAATTGAAAAACCGGCGCGTTAACGGCGCAACACACGACCAAGGCAGAGAAGAGATGGCCCTGTACGATGTTTCTCCGTCCGGCTCGGCTAGGGGGCGAAAGGAGCGTGAAAGGGAGAGACGTACACTGCGGGGCAAGCCGGCGTTTCTCCTCGCGCAACGTTTGATGAGTGCCGACCGTAACAGCTCCTCACGTACGATCTAAGTCGGGTCAAACCGGACTGACAACCGTTCTGCCTGTGAACGGAAGACGCCCTGGCATAGCCAATGAATTCGTCTGCGACCGAATGGTAATGTTACTGCGTGCGGTCCTTATGCCGATGACGAGGCGAACGCAAGCCCCGGACTCTACATACGCGTGTATAACGCACATTGTTGCACTCCACACGGTACGAGTCGGGGAGATTGTGGCGTGCACAGCTACGTGTACATGCACGACCGTTTGCAATTTATCGTCTGGCCTCCAATTTGCCAAGTGAGTGGCCGTGGGCGCTACCGCCGCTTCCGACGGATATTCGGCGTCGAAAATTGCCAATTGTCTCAATGGAACTCGATTCGTATTGTGCACCAACATAGACACGCGTCCGTACTACCCGTATGTAGAGCCACGAGTCCTTCGAAGGGCAACCGTTCGCGTTTCCACTTCGTCGAACCAGACGACGCTCTTAAATCGTCCAATTTACAAAGAATCCCGGCTCTCGACAGATCGCGCTTCATCGATATCCGATATATTCGCCGACCGAAATTAACTAGTCATCGTGCAGATAAACGAGAGGAAACGCTTATGAAGCGTTCGTTTGGCCTCTTCGAACCTCTGCAACGTATCTCACCGTGGGTCCTATTCAGCCGACGATGACATCGTTTCCCATAAAGAGGTCGCCTTATCCAGAGGATCGACGCGACGGTTGTCTTTTTGGCGTTGCACGGATAAGTCGTATATCATTGAAAGAAACCCGAGCTCAGCGGTGGCCGCCGGAGAACCGATCCTCCTCGTTCTTCCGCGCTCACCCCGAGTCGCGCGAGGATTAAGCTTGCGTTTTGTTGCCGCAAACAGAGTGTAATTCCCATAGCTGATATAGGCGCGCACACCGAGCCAAGTTTCGTATCGCTGGCGCTCGTTAATCCGTTGATGGTTAATTTAAGGACTGCACGGGCGCGCGTTCAAGGTGTGCTTAAATCAGCCGGCGCAATAAGGAGAAAGGTATTCCCCGGGCATCGTAGATTAAATTGCAGAACGAAAACGCCGGGTAGGATAATGGCGTTGGCGTTCAATGGTAACCTTGCAACACGATATTTCGTGTGTAACGTGATAATACGCCTCTCGTCATGGCGATTCGAAAATGCCAGCTCGCGGGAGTTTTCGAATCCCGCCGACCGATCCGATGATCGTTGCGTTCCGACCACTCTCGTCCGAGAAATTTCCGATAAAGGTCCACTTTCCTTCCACGGTTTCCGTATTTCCAAGGTGATTTTACTTTGCCTTCCTTTCTCTGCCAATAGACGAACTTTCAGGAAGAAGAAAGAGAGGGAAACGCGAAACATAAAAATCAAATTGACAAACTACCTGTCTGTACGACACGTACGTCCGAACAACAATTTTCTCTCAAACCCTCGATCTCGAACGATTTCAGTTGGACGATTCAGTTGTGATTCCATTCGCGACTGTCTATTCGCGCCCCTATGGAGTTAAAGGAAACGTAAAGAAATTACGCGAAAATGCCGCGAAACGCAAAGAAATGGCTCGGACGTGGTTTGTTATCGAAACGGCGATATTAGCGCGAGAAAAGGTTAATTTAAAACACGGTCCATCAAGATGCTGGCCACTGGTGGAACGGCAGGGTCTCTGCTGGCGCGGGAGACGAGGCAGAGCAGACGGTGGGAAGGAAGTGCCGAGGAGGATGAAAGGCAACAGAAAGAAACGAGTATTCCCGTCTGGTAGGTCTTTGTACTGGAACTCTGTAGGATCGAGAGAGATGGTTCGGCTGGCGGAACGAGAAGAGACGCAACCGACAGCCTTCGACGTTGGTGTGTGCGGATTGTCTTGGACCAGGGCCCTTTTGGCCACCCTGCTTATGAAACGGTTAATCTGACGATAATGCCCGCTAGCGAGAAACCCGGCCGAGAACTGTCAATGGAATTCCGAATGAGCCCGAAAACCTGCGAAGGGATAATGATCGCATGCGAAATTCTGCCGGATCCGGCCTCTCTCGGCTCCTGTGAATCCTCCAGCTTCCTCTTGCCTCGAAAGGAAGCCTTTTCACCCATTAGCTTGCCAATGCAGATTCGTCTTGTTCGTCTCTTCTTCCTTTTTCTCTCTTTCTTTTCATTGTAATCTCTCTTTCCCTCCTTTCTTCTTCTTTCTCCGTTTCTCTCTATCCGACCGTTTCTCGCGATATTGCTCTCTCGGTGAGCAGTTCCAGTTCCTTTCGTGTACACCACGCCAGGCATCGCCTCTTTTTCTGCTTATCAGACTTCCTTTTTTTAATTAGCAACGCCGCCGTGGAAGAGATGCGTTCTTGCTCGTTACGCGAGACCAGCCGGAATCAACTTGGCAAGAGAAATCGTTAGGCGGTTCATGCTAATGTCAGGCTCGTCGTACTTTTGACATGCGTTTTTAACGACACGAACATCGTTCGGTATTTGCAAAAGGAATTTATGACCGAAAATGAAAGGTTAAAACGCGTCGTGAAAGTTTCGAGAAAATTTATGAAATCTTTATCTCATCCTCGTCGAAGAATTATGTTTCAGCGAGATTGATTTTACGCGTTCCGCGAAACTTTTCTAAGCCGATAAAATTCTAAATCGACCCCTTGTTCGATTCGAAATTTCTACGAAACGCGCGCAGATTCCAAACTTTTCGCCACTAACGTGCATATACAAGAAAAACGTCGTTGCTGCTTTTAATTTTCACGGTCGATTACATTACACGGTTGTCCGTGTCGGATATTTTAGCGACCGTTTTGTCGCCCGTAAAAGCCAATAAACGGGATCGAGAGAATTCCTACGCGATTGCTTCTTCGTCTTTAAAACTCGCTCTCGTGTGAATTTGTGTACGTCGCACGGTTGAAATTTTTCCGAGGATAAGCATCGGTTACCGGTGGTTCGTAAAATAAATCCGTAATCGCAACGACTGGTTTCCTTGTTAATTTTATGCTTTCGCTTTTGGTAGGTCAGGCGCCATGTGACAAAAGGCCTGGCATCAATGAAACCCCACGAACTTGCGGTTTATCGGCGTGTTTCGTGAATCCTTGATTCTTCGACCCGAACGTCCTTCCTCTTCTTCCCTTTTTATGTAAATATACTTGGATTTCGTCCGGCGTTTCTCACGCTCCGACAAATGTCGTAGGCACCGTAAAACGAATGCCTACCGCGACCTTTTTTCATGTTTGGTTATTTCATTCTTAAGTAGACGTATATTTTTCTTATTTACCAAAGCTGAAATATTTTTTAAGACCGTCGCCCGATATCTCGTATATTTTTACTGCAACCAATTTCTTAATAATCGAGGCAATGATTTATCGCGAATCTTTTTTCAGCTCGATCGATTCGTTTCATTTTTCGACATATCGCGAAGAAGTTTTAACCGAGGAGGGCAAGCTTCTGCCAAGATAAAGTCAAGATAAGACGGGAATAAGGGATAAAAGAATCGTGTCTGAGCTGTTGACATTTAAAAAATCGATTAATCGGATATCCCTAAAATTCGACAAGCTTCCGTCGAGGATTATCTCTGCTCCTTACAGAAATTCGCAACGATGGATCTTCGTGTCCGTACACGCGCATCATTTTCTCTAAAATAACATATTTTTAACGCCGTTTAAAATGTTACTTTCTCCGATATTTACGACCGAGAAGCAACGGAGATTAGGTTCGTTGGAGGATGAGAAAGTGAAACGCGAGTCCTACGCCAGTACTTGGCGCGTCGTAGCAGGTCGGTTTTTGGCATAGCGGGCGGTTACATCCTGTGATATTTTTACGAGGACCTTCCGAGAATCGAGACACTGCGTGGGGTGAACAGCTGAGACGGAATGATAAGACGGTCGGCGAGCTATCCCGCTTTATCGGTTGCCCTCGCCAAAACGATTCCGTTGCAAACGTGTCCCTGACCTTCCATTCACATCCGTCCATCTGTATCGTGTTTGTATTTAAAATCGCACAGATCTAACCAACCGACAGAGCAAACACGCGGGCAGTTGCTCTTCCAGGAGACGATTTTCTCGCTTCTTTTATCGATCGCTCCGACGTGTCGGATTATTCCCCTTATCAGCGTTTCGTCCTTTTTCTTCCTTTATTTTATTCTCTTTTTTCTTGTCTTTGATATTCACAGAAGACCAAAACGCCTCCGCTTTTGAAGCAGACACTCGCGCACGACCCTCGAAATTACTAAATTTCGTTAGAAAAAAAAAGTGTAATCAAACTCGAAAATATCTGACAGGTTTTTTAAAAAATCGATTCTTCGTTTCCTCAAATTTTGTACCGCCACTGCCATACGTTTCGCTTACTTGCTCTACTCGGTCGATAAACTAAATTTTAGAAAGCACACGATATTAAATTAGGCGAGAACCAACTTCACCCTCGTTGGTTTACGAAAATAAGCGCAAGCCCCATCGTTCCATTCGTCAACGAGGTATCGCAGCGACGCGCTTAAGTGGCCTTAATAAACGAGATTACCAATGAAATTTCACGATACTGGTGTACCACGAATTTCGTTATGGAGGCTGATTATGTGTCCAAAAGGTATTTTACCGAGGAGGATCGTAACACTCGCGCGTACTCTTATACACGAGCTAATAAGAACGGTTCGGCAACCGCAATAATCGTTCGAAAAACGTCCCATAATTATGCTGTCCGTGTCGATATGCCGCATGACTCGAGGTTACTCGGTAGCATCGACGAATTCTCTGATACGCGCGTAACCTTCGAAATATCCTTCCCATCGTAAATCGAGAGACCACCCTGTCGAGTCTCGCGTGTTCGTAAGTGGAAATTGTACGCGCGTTTCCGTGTCACTGCCGACAGTCTCGAGAAATGGATGCGCGCGAATGCGCTAAGCGCGGTTGAAACTTGAATAATCGATGAACGTTTAGAAGGGGTACGGAGTTCTCGATTTAATACGATCACCGACTATGGGTTAGATTAAACGTAGGATAATGAAGCAAAGAGCACGAAATTACGGGAGAATATAACGCAAACGTATTACGAAAAATCTTGCAGACGTTTTATAAAGTTGACGACTCAAGAGGATTACCGTCAATATCACACTGATGTTGGTTGTTGGCCGATCTAGATAAAACGTAATCTATAACCAAGTTGGTAAACTATTCACAGTTATCGGTATTCCTAATCTCCAAGATATTTTTTCTGAAAAGACTACACAGCTTTCCGACGAACCTAATATATCTTAGGAATGATATATTAATTTAAAGAAATGCGACTGGAAGAAATACTTGCGCACGAAGGGATTAATCATCGATCAATTTGAAAGATCCAATCCACGCACGAACACACTCACGCCCTTAATAATACCTGCCCCTGACCATTACCACAAAGAATCTTTTTCTACGATCGATCCCGCTGAAACTGAATGTTCCAAATTAAAACGAGCTTCCTCCTCGTAACGATCCAATTCTCTGGTTTATTATTTTCTCGTTAAAGGGTCCCTTCGGAACAGCCGAAAAATGGCCGTGGAGGAACGTTATGGGGTGCGATAAAAATTTGGTCGGCTACCAGCGTGACGGTTAATAACCGTCTGGAAGAAGCAAGAGCTCGTTCGAGCAAGACAAAAGTCGCAGCAGAAATTTTTCGTCCGGTGATTACGATAATTCGATTAAAAGTCATCTGGGCCCGGGGTGGCACGCGTGCAGCACGTGCGCCTTATGCCGCCGACTTGCACCGATACTTATGCACCCCGTTTTCAATAGACCGACCCTGCGAAACGAGTGACCGCCGCCTTATGTTCAAGACGGTTGTTCCCTGGAAGGAAAGCCGAATTGTTGAACGTGAAGCAGCCACTCGTTTCCCATTGTCGCGGTCGCCGGGCAAATTGCAGGCGTCGCCGCACGAACCTCCCCTATTTCAATGATTTCTCCTTGCTCCCTCGTAGCGTTGGCGTTACGCCAGTCATCCTGTAATTCGACGTGTGTCAAGAGAATCGAAGCGTAAAATATTTTGTATCTTATACTTTTATCTTTCTTCTCTTCTTTTCTTTTTTGGCAAATTTGTGAATGTGATATTTTAAGGGTGAAAAAGGTTCTTCCTCGATGGCGAAAGAGTAGAACAATTCGTAGGTATTTTTACGCATTGACTTCGATATCTTCGTTATTTGCATCGTGTAAGTGAAATTTGCACTTACACACGTTTTGACGAACACGATGAAACGAATATTATTAACGAGAAATCTGTGCGATGCGAGATTTTAGCGTCTTCCTCGAACTTGTCAGAAATTCGAAAATTCTCCTTACAAAATCCGGCAATATCTGGATCCAGAGAAATCACGCGTGTCAACGGTTTGTACGTACACATGGCGCAGACAAGACAATGATCGAGAACAAGAGGCATTAATTAAAGACCGTTTGGCACGTGCCTTTTGTGTACGTTAATGGCACGAAAGCATATGCACCTCGTACGCGTATCTGTAGAACGGCATGCGTACCAGGAGCACCTTATGTTCAAGACGGTTGTTTGCGAGATGGAGACCCTCGAGATCGCTCAGTGGAAAGCTGTCACTCGGCTGATCCTCGATGCTCAACGAGAATCGTTATTTCTTACCAAGCTGTTCCATGTTGATAGTTACGCCTTACCTTCTATGGGGGTTTCAAGTTCTCTTCGTGCCATTATATCCTGTGGCTAAACATAGGGGAAAATTGTCATCTAGATATAGACTCGCGCGTACGCCTTTCGTTAAAAACGCGTAACAACGTTCAAGATCCAGCTCCTCTGCAAACAAACGACTGAAAATTAATAATCCATACGATTATCTATCACGACGAAGCGACTTCGATAGTCGTAAATTCCAAAGTAAATTTCGATAAACGATATGGCCAATTTTCTACTCTTCTAATTTCTAGAGTCGATCGATGCGCGGCTTCCGAATCCTTCGAATATCGTTTCTACGATCCACGCCCAATAATCTCAGACCGGACGTCTCGCGATCCATAATCTCGTGAACGCGGCGCGCTCAAATTCTCTTCACCCTTTTCGAATTTCCCGTTACTCCATGCTCTCACTGCCGAGAGACAGTTGGAGGGCCCCTTTCGTTCGCGATCCCTCCACGGGATGAACGTTCGCCGAGCGATCGAGGCCGATGACGTAAGTGCGTTGCACCGTTTAAGAAAGCGTCTGCAACCACGTTTCCTGCGATTCGAGAACAACGTTGGTTAGAAGGAGACGCGCGAAATCGTGCCGATAGTAAATAGAAAGAGAGGAGAGGAGAACGCGTGCCAGCACACCTGCGTTTCAGGGGGTAGCACGGGGTTGCGTGGACACCTGGCGATCGACTACCGTCTATCGTCTAACGTAATGCTATTTCGTGGCGCGAGCAGCGGGCCGAGGGTGAAGGAGACGAAGCGAAATGAAAAGAAAACGGCAGGGTATCCTCGTGAACGGTTTCTGGAAGGGGCATCGGGAGGTAAAAGTACCGTCTGACGACGACTTCGATACGTTGGAATCGCTTGCACAGAGGTGGTGACTGCGCCACGACGCGAGAAGCACCTGGCCTCGCTGTTTTTTTACGAATACAGTTAAGTGCACCGAGAGATCGGCATATTTTATTTCGAACAATAGACACGAACGTTCGCGAAAGAGAAAGGGTGGGCAGTGATCTTTAACTCATCGTGATAGAGATGGTAGATTTTACATATTCGAAATAGATCGTTTAGTTGGGAGGATGATGGACGTGCTTTGATTCTTGTGACCATAAGTGGAGGATAGTTCGATATTTTGAGTAGAAAAATCGTAATTTTTACGATTGGATATTATTTGAATGAAATGTCCATGAAATCTTCTCTTGTCGTCGTCTTATTTGGTTCGCGTAACGCGCAACGAGATTTGCCAGGATTTTCGTCAAATCGGAGGGTTAAATGATCATAAACGTCTAATAACGATTCTCGGTGGAAGAAGCAAGCCATGCTTAACGAAATTTAATGGAAACTAACGATCAATTATTCGCATGGCTGGCTTTGAGTTAAAGGAAGGAACTTATTAAGGTGGAAAATTAGAGTTAAGTAGGAGTACTTCGTTAAAGCAGATTTTAAAATCCAGACTATAACGGCTGAACGACGCTTAAGTATTTGTTTGCTTCTGTAAACTCTCGCAACTTTGATTGTACGTATTTTTATATTCAATTTCCACAATTTCTCTATCAGCGCAGGCGTTGGCTTTAAAGAAAGCGTACGCGCGAAATTTGGGCAACTGGTTGCCGAAATCACACCGTTCATTTTACGCTATAAGAAAGGCTTGTAACAAATTAATTTGTTCTGGGAAAAAGATTAAAGACAGGTAATAGCAGGTTTCGCGAACATCGAGCTTCAATTTTCAACTTAATTTGCGTACAAATTGGTACGAAATGGGAAACACGACGTAAGATATCTTAAAACTTAAGTGGTACGATTTTGCCAACTCTCTCGTACAATCTTAACACTTTCGCAACCCGTAATTTTTTCACTTCTCCGACCGACCGAAGGTTGCCTCAAAATCGGTAACTTTCGACTCGTTTGTTGCACGCTTTTGATATCGTTAAAAAAATAGAAATTGCGGAAACTGTTCGAAAATTATCGTCCCGTCGTATCTTTAGGCGTTACGATAAAAAGATTAGATTCGAAAGCGAAGGCAATTAGAAACGACTATCGCTCTGGATACATCTTCTACCAAAGCGACGTATCCGTTTCTAAAGCGGATAGATTAACCGTGTAAAGTATATATGCACTCGATGATAATAGATGGACTCACCCTGTATATCGTTGCTCGCGCCAGTTGATCCTTTATCGATCGAAAGTCAGTGGCGCGACGGTAGTCTCCGTGGCTATGACAAAGGCAAACGTAACGACAAAAGTCCTAAGCGTCTAGCCCGTGCCGTGAAACACAAAGAGGCGAAGCCAGCTGCCGGATTTTTATTCGAGATCGCCTGCTCGTCGAGGAGCCAAGAAAGTATTTTTCGAGTTCGAAGACCTGCAGGCGGCGACTGCAGGACACGAGAAAGAGGGGGAGTGAAATCAAAAGCCAAACACACGAAGCCATAGCCACGTGAATTTGCCGTTTATTCAGCCGCCAAATATTTGCCAAGGGGCCCATGACGACGGTTGCACCATTTTTTGACTTCATCCAATTCGACCATCCAGAGTTGAACGACTTACAACGACTTATTTCACGTTGCTTCGACCGTTCGCTTCTGTTTTCGAACTTTTGACCGATCCACGAGCGCCGTGTTTTCACGCGCATTCGACAGCGATCGATAGACGAGAATTCGATCGACGATACGCCAACCACGATTCCACTCCGATAAATACGATTCGAATAAATAGAATTGCTGTGTGGCGAGAACGACTCGATCGATAAAACGACGATGTTCAACCGTAAAGACACGAACCGAAACTCTGAAAGCAGGATCTTCTCGTTTGGGGTACGTTACGTTGTACATGGAAGCCGCTGCCTCCCCCTTGACCTCCGAAAAAATAATTCCAAACAAGCAGAAACCGACGGCGACAGCCGGAAAGACGTTACGCGTCGCACAAGGGTGATCCCTTAGCATGACAATAAGACATCTGCTTGGCACGAGCTTGCGAAGGGTGCAAGTCGCAGCGCCCGGTCTGGCCAGCCACCCTTAACGAAATCGACTCTACTTGGATAATCTTCGACGACGTAATGAAGCAAAGGAAACACGGCTCGGGTACCAGATATACCTCGACTGGTATACGGTGTGCCACCACCTGGCCCTAGGTGATCCTAACTTCATCCATCTTGCGATTAGAGCCGCGTTTGCCCGCGGCGAACACGCGAGGAGCAGAAAAACCGGAGCATTGTATATATCGTATGGTCGTACGACCACACCGGGTCTCGAACGTGAAAGAACACGCGGATAAGAATGTAAAATAGGCTACTTGTTGCTCGAGGAGTTTTCTAGGTGCTTCGAACGATGATGGATGACGGGGTCGTAGAAGACGGGTTACGAGGGTTGAAAGTTTAGATTAGAGGCCAGAGACGCGAGGCAAGGCATTTAATTCGTATTTTTATTTTAGGGCGTAGTATTTACGATACAGAAAGTTGAATTATACGTAACGGAGATCGGAGATTTTGGCAATTTTACATTGCGAAGCTGTTTCATTGACTGTCGCGTAGATCCTGGATACGATCAAGATACGTTGTCGATATCTACAAATTGTCCGCTTTTGACGAAACGATTAATAAAATTGAGTCGACGATCCTCTGGAACCCATCTTAAATCGTTTCTGATAAATACGCCTTCGTATAATATTTCCTCGAACGAATTATGTAATTATAGTAATAGATAAAGATAAGAACATGTTACGCGCCCTCGATTTAATCCGGTAGTCGTCTTTAAACAGAGGTTACTCGTTTCATTTCCGCGAGTATATCGTTACGATGTTTCAAGCGTAAGACGCGCAACGCTTGTCCCATTAAATGCCGTTGAATTTCATTGGACCTCGTTCACAGAGCAGAGATTAGACTTTTCGGAAAAGCGCGACGAATGTCTTTTAAAATTCCTTACGACGTAACGATTATTAAACGAGGTCGTTCGAATTTGTTCGCCTTCTCTTAAAATTATTTAAAGGCGATGTAATCTAAATAAATTAATTAAGATTAAGAAGCAATTTCGAATCGTTTATTTTAAATATATCACTTGAGAATTCCTCGTTGGAGATTCTTATCTCGAAGGAACTCGTTCTAAGCTTCATGGTCAAGGTTCTTGTTCGTGGAAACTTGTTTTAAATTCCTTGCTTTAAGTTCCTTTACTCGAAGGAATCTGGAATACTTTAAACTTTAATGTATTCTAAGTTCCTCATTTCACGTTCATCCTTCCAAAGAACTTATCTTATATTCAGAGTTTTATTCCGAGCGAACAATCGATCCCAATTTTTCATTTCGTAGTTCCTCCTTCGATGGCGTTTCCTCTCGGATTCCCTGAAACCAGCGAGGTTCCAGCTTTTAAGTAACTCGGACGTTTCTTTATCTACGATTCTTTACTTGGAAATATTCGTTTCCCATTCTCTTTTCAAATCGCCTATTTCGTAGAATTGGGACTTTATATTCTTTATAGCGCGTGATTCCTCCTGTACGCTCGATTCCAGTTTCCTTATTCGATGTACGTTGCTTAGAACGAGTTTCGCTACTTTTAGATCAGGTTAAACAATACGCGTTCTGATCGCGAAAGGAGAACATCCAGCGACTCGAATAACAGCGTTCCTCCTCCGTTCTCAACGTATATCGTTGCAAACGAAGGCAAAGTTCCGACACAGTGCGCGTACGATTAATCAAATTCACGCCATATGGCTACCCCTGGGCAAAAGGAGCCTCATTTTTATCGGTTGTTCCCGCACGAGACGAGCTTTCATTGTTCGTACGGCTATACACGTCGCTCGATAATGATCGTCCTTGCGAAAGTGAAATCCGAACGGTGCTTTAACTCTGGAAAATCGACGAAAACCATTTAGACCGGCGCGTCGTTCAACGCGCGTTTCGTTCGGCCTGGTAATCCGCTCCAATGTTTTCGTAACGTGTAATCTGCTTCGATTTCAACGAGTACGAGAAACCACGTGGAGAAATTGGTTGTAAAAAGAGCCGGAAGTAACGATGTTGCGTCTTACGTCCGACTAAGTGGCGTTGCTTTCGTTGCTGAGTAATTGCTGGATAAATATTGGTTGAGAATTGTACGTATGGAAAGATAATCTGACAGGATAATCGAAAACGGTCGAGCATCGAACATGACTTTTCGGTACCGAGATATAATATGCGATTTAACGTTCGATCGAATCTTAAATATATGGCGCAGTGAGTCGATATTCGTAACGTAGTTTAATTCGAACGTTCGCACATAGAAAAATTATTGCAAAGACGAGAATGTTAAGACTCGATGAGAAACTCGAAGGAACGATAGAAGAGAAAGAAGGGAATCGTAGAAGAGCAGCGGATTAAAATCGCGTTTTAAAATTCAATAAAGAGACATTTTCCTCTCAAGTGGACTAAAATTTAATCGCAAAAGCTGCGTGACCGTTAAAAAGGAGAAGAGAATCGAGTAAAATTTGACGATCGTAAGCGTTTTAAGCGCGATATGAATTTTTCATGATACATATGTAATAAGAAAGTTAGTCGGTACGTACCAATTAAGGTGTTCACGCTTGGATCCCTTACAAGAAGATCCGCAGATCGCACGTACATAATGGCTATAAAGAAAAAACTCTCGTTGAATTTTAATTGAACGCGGTCTAAAATTTAAATCGCAACATATTCGCTGATCCTCTCGATAGTTGACTACCGTATCGTACTAATGACGTCGTTATTTATCTGTTATCACGTCCGTCTACTTAACGTACATCGTTATTCCAATATTTCCAATACGCCTAATTTTCCCACCTTATTTTTGCATTCCGAAAAACGTATAACGTTTATCCTCTTCGAGCGAAACGAAAGTGGAAGCAGTTGCAGCAAGCTTTTCGATTTGTTACATTTTCAGGGATACCGGTCGAAATAGAACGATGTATGGTTTATCCGGAATTCGTTACTTTTCCTATCTAAATGTTTACTCGAATATCGTTAATTTAAAGAGAATTCTATTAGATCGCGTGCTCTCTATTGGAATCGGCGAGGAAAAGCCTGTCCCATTCTTGGTACTCCGACGACGCTCGTTAATGAGATAAGCTATGGACAGACAAATCATTAGCGCTGGAAAGTCGGGCCACCCTGTTTCCTTCTGGTCATTCACTCGATCAACCGCTGATCGACGATTTATTATATTCAGAGGCGACTGCAGACGCAGCTTCGATAATTTAATCTCTCGAGAGTTTAACGAGCTACGATAAGACGTCATGAATCGTTTTTCTTCAACCAGCGTTTGTGTATATGCATCGTTTTATCGAACGGAAGTATCGCTTCTCTCCCTACCGCGACGACAACTTTTGTTTAAAACTTTCATTTCGTACGGGCTAAGTATCTCGCGGAGTAAGCGCAAAGAACGAAAGAAATCGTTTCTTAGAATCGTAGAATCTGCCATTCTTAATTGTAAATCGCCTCTATCCGCGAGAAGGGCGTTTAATTCAAAATCCATCGCGAGACAGGATACTTTGGCTACTACTTTGAAAGTATTTCTAGCTACCGGTGCCTCGACGAACTTCGTTAAATTTTCCTCCCTAACGATACGTAGAAAGGGAAGGAAAGACGGTGTTGAACGTCGCGGTTCTTTCTACTTTAATGAAGGACGCATTAATACGTGACCGGTGGGCACGATGCGTTAAGAATTTAAATGGCTCGACAAAATGTTATGCAACTTCACGCGCTCGTGTGCGCGTGAACCAGCCACTTCCGTGATTTTCGTTTCCAGACGTGGACGTGAGCGCGTGCAGAAAACGAGCCGTGGCTTCGCGGTGTTCGATTCACGTGACGCCGTTGCACACACGTCTCTGTATATCGTCGGGGAATGTGCACTTCGTTACACATTCTTCCACCGTCCACATCCCCCTCCTCCTGTTTCGACGTCGACGTAAGTAACTGCATATTTACTTACTTGCATCGATCGCTACAAAAAAATATCACGACCGTTGACAGCTATCTTATCGACATTGTGCATGTGCAACATTTTATTTTAACAGGTTATGCTAACTAAATGGATACGATGAAATTTTTATTCCGTTCATAAACGAGTCTTTCCAACCTTTCGAACGTTTCGAGCATTTGACTCGAAGAATCAAAGTCGTATGATTTAACACGCGTATCGGCGATATTATTCCAGAATTTTATTCCACGACGTTATTCGGACATTTCGGAAGCCTGGAATCGTAACAGGGTCAGGTTTCGGTGTAAACGAGTCACTTTGCCTACGAGCAGATTCGATTTGCCCGAGTAAATTTCGATAAAAATTTCTGCTTGCTGTACGAATCGGTCGCTACGATTTTTCAGACACCTGCGACGATCCGACAAAGAAATTAAACGACACTGTGTATTTTTGGTCTCGTGCTAAGACGAGTTCAACGACCCGGTACGCTATAACCTTGAAACGACTGTGAATCGTGAAATGTCGGCTCGATCGACGGAAGTGTCGTCGTTAAAAGCTATTCTATTTCGATCAAATTACGAAAAACGTTAGTCGCACGAGCTTTGCAAAAGCAAGATAAACAGCGTACAGAAATAAGCACACCTTGCGTGGTATATTTTTGAAGGATAACGTTTCGATCGATTAGGCCGACGTTTCAAAATTCATGGTCGTCTTAAACGCAGTAGATCGTTGAACTGGTCTTAACATCAGCTACCACGGTATGAAATCAAAAATGCGCGATGTCGTTCGAAAAGTTTCTTTTGTCGCAATTAGCAGCCGATTCAAAACTGATCGACGTTTTATCCGGAACATTCTTTGGAAAATCGTGGCGATCGATTCGTGGACCAATTTGTACGATACTTTAATCGACGAGAAATTCGTTACTCTCTCGATCGATGATCTTTTCATAGGCCGTTCTTAAAGCTGAAAAGCTTCGACAAAGCAGCCAATGCTAGTTCCATCTATGCTGCTATTTTCTCGCATTCTCGGCAATGTAATTAATCGCGCGTACGTTCAGTAATTTCATTTAGTCGTATTCACCGCATTCGTGATGAGCGGGAACTTTAAAACTCGAGAGTTACCCGCTGCGAATCCTCCAGCGATTTATAAACGCCGGCTAGCAACCTTCGAGAGTTCCACGTGCACATCCCCTTTCTGAAAGGACCGACGTTCGCACATTGCCACGCGTTCTATGGCCACGCAAGGTGTATCTCTAGAGAATCGTTCGTTCTTCGATTTTCGTCGTTCGTGGAACTCCATGTGCGATGAACACGCGTTCGAGCGAATTATGCGAAGTTTCGTGTTTCTTCGTGTAACGCGATGTTTCGTCGTGTTTGATATTTCTGCTGCTTTAGGAAATTTGCCGTCGTATAATGGAAGAGTTTCGTGCCGACTGTTTAGCCGAGATTTTAACGGTTTCGTTTTTTGTTCGACCGATGGCTTGCCGATTCCTTTATGCCATGTTCGATCGAGCTCACCGAAGTATTCTAATTCCTATAGGTACGTACTGGCGATCTTTAACGGGCGAGATATATATTCGTTAAAAAGGTGCTCTTCTACGCTATTAAATTTCAATTATAATTATTCGCTGTCTCGCTCGGCCATAAATATAAACGCGTAAAGTCGCTAGACGTTGCCAGCCTGCAGAGTACAAGCGATAAATAAAATAACCGTCAAAATGAACGCGCTTTTTGTTTCTATTGGGAACGTCGTAAATCGTCTACCATTTCGATTTCTCGCTCGTGGCACGCGGTGGAAAAAGAAATAGATACATAAATTTAGTCAAGGTATATTACTTATGCGAGGAACAGTAATGCGAAATAGGTACGATTTGACATGATTATACGAGGAGGAGGAGGAGGAGGAGGAGGAGGAGAAGGTTCGAAAGGCTGCTAGCTGGATCCGTGACTGTTCATAGGCAGTAAATCCCTGTAGATGATTAGAGGTCGGCACCGTGGCTTGTTACCTCGATATGGAATTCAATGGAGGATAAAAGCAACGATGAAAACGATTACCCGTCTCCCTCCTTAGCTCCGTTACCTGGTTCCCAATATTTTTCGTAATTACATTTGCCGCGGCGTGCCTACGTTGATCCGCCGATTAACACTTTCGCGATTCGAAAAGTCTCAAATTGCCACGTATCGCGTATTGCCGTGCCAAATAATCGACGGTTTCTTTCTCGTCCAACGATGTAAGCGGTATTCCAGGAATCGGATATTTCGGACGAACTCGATACCCTCGCGAGAAATCGGACATATCCTTTGACACGTTGTTCGTTTGTCGCGCATTATCCAACAACGTCCGAGCTCGCCGGAAAGTTGGTTGGAAGATATATCGCTGGGGTAATAGCGAGATTAGATACCGTGGACTAGTTAAATTTATTTTTCTTGAAATTGACGGACAACCGCGGATTACCGCGGTTCTACCTGGATACTTAAGGTTTCGAATTTCGCTGAACTGGCCCGCGAAATCACGCGTTTTCCCGCTCGTGTTCGATTAGCCGGCGCACGCGGTGCCAAGGGAAGTAAGTCGACAATTTATTAAGCGGGGTTCTAAGGGCAGAATCGTGACGCGGTAATTGCCGGTTATCGATGGCGTGTAAAAGAAACCGGCCAGGGGCGAACGAAACGCGGAATTCGCGTTCGAACGCCGCGGGGATAGGCGAAAGAGGGAGAAAGAGAGAGAGAGAAAGAGCGTTCTGTCGTGTATACCCCTTGCTTCGGGATAAAACTGCAATTTCCTGCCGATCTTTTTTCCCTCGTCGAGGTACCAAATGCACAGAGCGTTTTGGAGTGGGAAGGAATTTTTAAAATTGGCTGGGAGGAAGAGGCGTGTTCGGAAATAAGGGCAATTTGCTTGGTACTGTATTGGAAAAGCTTGGTCTTCCATCCAGCCAGTTAATGACTTATTTATGAATTAATTTACCTTACCTTAATGGTCCAGTTGTGCTTCTCAAACCGATTCTCTGCGTTTTCCTTTCGCCCGTATCCATCGTTGCACGTTTACGAGAAATATAAAAATGCAAAAATTCACTGACTACGTAAGAATCGCAAGAGGAAGACGAGAATCGACGAGAAGCCGGAATTTTTGACAAGCGACGATCTTCCAACGAGCTGTGGTAGTAAAAGAATACACAGGGAAGAGGGAAAAAGCGGTAGAAGAAAGGAAGGGATGGTCGAGAGCGGTTAACAAGAGAGGAATAAAAGGTCGAAGACTGGATGTTCTGCTCTGTGATATTGTACGCACGTACGCAACCACCTCGCGAGCGGCAAATCGCGGGTTACGAGCCGAAGGAATTCCACGGCTACCCCCATTAACGTTGATCCTGGGTGAAGCCACAGCCGGCTGTGCAACAGCGAATGCCACGTCGCCGACAGAGACGGAATCGGAAGGTTGGGGTCAGAGCACAGGGTCCGCACCACGTGTACACTGTACACCACTGTACACCCACACAGACCCGCGTGAAACTCGTCCGTGCGATTGCTATGCTCGCCAGCATGCACCACCACATTTTCCTCCGTTTGCGTGTACGTCTACGTGTGTTATCGGTATCCAGTACTATTCAATGTTTAGATATTTGGGAAACGATCATTTAAATATCCATAGATGACATTATTTACATAAGTCACAATGAAATACAGTTGACCCTCGAACAACACGAGGGTTAGGGACACAAACACCCCGCATAGTCGAAAATCTGTGTATAATTTTAGAGTCTTGAAAAACTTAAATGTGTGCGTACATATGTGTATGTAATAACCCATTTTGTTATTTTCTCGTAATAAAATAATAAATAAAATAAGTTAGAGAAAGGGAAATGTTATCAAGGAAATTATCTACGCGTAAGGAACAGAAAATGCGTTTCGTTACTAACAAATTACGCATTAATAATAAAATAACATTGACGGAGAGAAAGATCCGCATTTAACGAAACCCGCGTCGTTCGAGGGTCGACTCTACTTTCCTGCTTCTTTCTTAAAATTCACAAAATCATTCGATACAATGTTTACGCGAGAATTTTTAATCGGAGAAGATAAAGAGGAATGAAAAGTAGAGAAAATAATTTATACGCGAAGATGTTTGTGTCGAGACGCGAAATAAACGTTGCTCGAATTGAGGCAATTAATAACGCACGGGTGATTAATGCTGATCTTTATCGGTAACGGTCGTAACGATTTGAAGAAAAGTGTTAAACGCATAAATCATTAGTAACCGTTGATAGTTATCGGCACTTTGTTTGGTCGATGGTTATTCGCGAACTATTATTCATCATTGGGACCTTGATCTTGAGACCTTTGATCTATAAAAGGGAGTGGTGCAATTAATATTTTGATACGCGATCCAACGCACACTAAAACATCCTGCATTATGCAACAATGCGAAGCTTAAAGTACGCGCCGAGATCAATCGTCGGCTGTAAATTATTAATGGTCGACCATTTTCTAAAAGGAAGATGGTTCCTCCGATAATTATATTTGATAAAGAAAAGCGGAGAATCTTTTTTCGTATTTGAAGCGTAACTTTAAGAAAATTTACGATACACGAAGTACGTTGCTCTTGTTGCTCGAATCTTTTTACTCGTAATTTTATTAAGTCGCGTCTGATCCAAAACAAGCCGGTGTCCTGACACTTCCCAGCCCCATAGAAAAGATCGTAATGGATTGGATACTTAAAAAATCAACTAGAATCGAGCAGAATAAATTATCAAGATAGCCCAAAAGCAATTCCCAAAAAGGTTCACCTTCGACTGAGATTCCGTACGTTTCTCAAGTCCGAACCTCGTGCGATTCGACTCTTCCTCGTCTCGTCCGCGTGGCGGTTCGCCGCATAAGATACGAGAACGCGATTCTCGTCTGCCGAGCTGACGGTTCGTCGTCACGGACGCAAGGTCGCCGTGGCGGAGGAAAACCAGACCAGCAACGCGATTTAACGGCCAAGAGGTGGTCCGACTAGCGGAATGAATGCAACAAGAAGACGAGACAACACACCGGCCGCGAAACCAGCACCAAAAAGGCGCCAACCGAGTCGACTCGACCGTCCAAATGGTACCAATAACGGCGACAGCAACATCCAGAACAACAACAACAATAACAACGCCAGCTGGAGCAGCAGCAACCAGCGTGAGACAGGGACGGCAGCAGGACGCAACAACAGGCGATCACGGCGAGTGCGAAAGCACGAGCTGAACCAAGCCGACAATGCGGCAGGTACCTACCCCGCAGGCATTCCATCAAGATGCTATCGAAAGTGGCCGACCGCGAGAGCCGTCCTAGCGAGAAGGGAAGCCACGAGGAGGAACACGAGCGACAAAGAGGAAACGCTGGACGAGAGGAGGCCGCCGAGAGATATTAAAGGATGCTGAGCCGCCGACCGGCGCTGAAGGAGAGGAGGCATCCCATGGCGTGGTGGGTCCCAAGCCACGAAGGATCAGGGTCGGCCGAAGAACAGCCGAACGGAGCCTTCTCTTCGGCCCGGGCCTCCTCTCTTCTCTCTACCTCCTGCTTCTTCTTAGACTTCTTCTTCTCGTTCTTCTTCTTCCTTCGTTGCATCGTGAACGCCCTCGAAAGCGTGACTTTCTGTTTGGCGCACGCACGCTCCTTATTTCTCCTGCTTGATATCGTTGGTACGGAGGAGATCGACTTTTGTCGGTGATCCAAGTTTTTGGTTTATTGCAACGGTCGTTTGGAATGGAAGAGAAACTTTGCGTCCTAGGAGATGGGTTTTCGATGGATATTTGAGATTCGTAAGGTTAGAAGGATTTGTACGATGCGTAAGAATTCGTAGGGAACCGTCGTAAAGGTCCGAATAATAGATAAATAACAGATTTTCCGTTGGAAATTATTTCGTCTTTGCTCGTTGGACTCTCGTGGAGGAATGATCTGTCCACGCTACTAAACAACGCTTCCCCGTTGAATTTACCGCACCTAAAACCACTCCTCAAAAATTCCTCAGCCACCGTACACACCTCCAACCCCCTGTCTTCCCTCAGCGTCTTTCTTCCTCCTCTACTTTACTTCGTCCGAAGAATGCGACTAAAAACCATCTCGGAGCCCTTCCATCCGATCGCCATCGAATCTACACTGATCCCAGGCTCCGACCAACCGATACAGCTAACTAATCGATCCTAGAACCACCGATACAAAACTGGTTACCGTTAACCGTAACTAGGCTGACCGCACTCGTAAATTTACACTCTACTTCGAAACTTTCGACGACAGTTTGCTCTTATCGGTTAACGCGCCGCCATATGAAAATAGAATCTCGTAGAATCCTGCTGCGCGAAATAGCGAAAGTTGGCGGCTTGCAGCTTCCCCTGGAAGAAGCGAAGCAAAAGACCGGCGGCGCGTACACAGCGGGTTTCCGCGCTTTTTAAAGGGCGGCTGTTATTACACAGATTGGATTAAAGGTCTGGTCTATGGAGAGAGAGAGAGTGAGAGGAAGGGTTAGAGAAAGGTGAGTGGTAGGCGGTAGTTGCGGGAGGCGGTTGAGTTAATGGGGTGGGGGCCAGAAGAAGGTGGTTTAGCTTGAGACAAGAAGAAGGAGGGAAAGGTATGCGGTTTGAGAGTGTATATGTACGCGTGTATGGACGAACACGCGTGCGTATGCACGCGAATACACACGTAACCGAGGAACCGGCGGCCCACCTTCACAAGGTGATTCACTGCGATCCCAACGTGCTGTGCTCAACCATGAAGTACTCGCGAATCGTCGCAGAAACGTTCCAGATGCTTCGACATTGTACACTACCGTGTCTTCCTCTCGCTTTCTCCTCTCACGCGTTCCTTTATCTTCTCCTGTCTCCTTTCGTCTTTCTTCGGATCGTATCGGATATGGGTTCGTTCCTTATCGTTGTACGTATACTTGGTTCAGGCGAAAGTTCAGACACTCGGATACGACGTCGATACGATAATCGAATTTACGCTCGTCACAGACACGGATCGTAGGTCGTTCGACCAAATTTCATTACCTGATCCCTCAGACTCTTCTTGTCGCTGTTTATAGTACGGCACGGAATCTGTATAAAAGATTTATGCATGCGGACACGGTGCGCGCTTACAGTAAATAACGACTGTGGAAAGACACAGTAACTGTCACAACCGGTCCGTGTCCGGGCGGATAATATAAATGAACCTTACAGGGGGTAAAATTGAACAGGAACCTTATATCGGGCAGAATACCTTGTTAGATGTATGTTGGAGGCGAGAGAGGAAGGATGTGTGGTCCCGGTTGCAGGTTTATCGTTGGCTACATGAATCGCATTCCATCGGGTGCATGCTGGAAGAAGGAAGATGCTGGAAGATGGAGTTAAGGATCGTTACGAAGGAAATTATGGACAGTCACGGAAGTAGGTGAATCGAAGGTGATTGCAGGCTTCGCCAATAGCAGCGGTGTATGCATGGTTGTTTGTTCGTTTCAGTAGCTTTCCAGCAACCTTCCACTCGATGCATATCGTATTTTGAAAATTACTAGAACCACAAACTTTCCAATTTTACGACTATCGAATGAGAGAAACAAACGCGTTTCAACAAAATACGAAATATCAGTGGCAGCTTTTCTTCGTGGCAAATGTAATCTTCGTCTTTCCTTTCAACCTTAACTACCGAATTTCGATTTCGAATTTCAATTTCATAAAGCGTAACCGAAGCAAACGAAGTATTTGGCAAATAAATCATCTCGACGATTTACTTTTGACCTTTCTCTTCATTCAGCAAGATAAAAAGAATTCGGACGAGAAATCATGCTTTTTTTCGTCCACGTGTCCCGGAGCAATCGAACGGCCGGGTCGTGTTTACTGTTTGATCGTATACGTCCCGGCGATACAATGCTGCACCGAGAAACGAATGTGTTGGCGTCTGAAGCGACGATGCAATGGGAACCGCCCGAGGCGTGTCGGTGCACCCTTGCAAAGGCTCTCAATCGCAAGAATGCAAAGGCCAACCGGTCCGCTCGATTCCGATCAGAATTTCGGCCGAACGTGCCCGTAAACTTTGCCTTCGAAGTAGCCTACTTTATCGTTTCGTGCGTGAGAAAACCCGTTGATCCTGTCAACGTTTGACAAAGCCAGCGCGCACGTTGAGAAAGACTGCCAAAGTTTTCAGCCAGCGAAACTCGCGGATTTTCCATTCCGCGCGATTTTCTCGCATTCTCTCTATTTGTTGGGACTTACCGATCGTTCAAAGTTATTTAGTCCGAAACTGTAAACTAGACAATGAAATTTCGCAAAATCACACGTTGGAGCGTCACTATCAGCAACGAAGAGTAATTTAACAGTATCGATCGGTCTCGCGTAAACACGCTGACCCAGCGAAACAATAATCTGGCTTTATCGAAGCGAGGCGGAAGAGGTCGGAAGAATTCGCATAAATTTGCTGCGTGCGCGCGGTCCTCGCGGGAGGCGATATTTTTCCGGCTGCCGGTGCGAGAGCCTCGTAGAAAAAAAAGGAAATGTTGAGATATATTTCGCTCGGGATCTCGATAAAGCAACGATCAAACGCCGTTCTTTCTTCTTTTTCGTCTTTTCTTCTTCTTCTTCTTCTTCTTCTTCTTCTCTTCCTCTTTCTTCTCTTCTCTCCTCCTTTTTCCCTTTTTTCTTCCTCCCTTTCTTTTCTCCTCGAAAAGTAATCGGTAATCCTGCAACGGAAGGCACTAACGAGAATTAATACCGACCGGAGTGTTTGTTTTGTGACTCGACGACCGGGCTTTTAAAGATCCGAGTCGCACATGGGAATCAGTTCGCGAGGCCACGTCTGAATAAATTAAATCCTTACCAGGAATTCACTAACGACCTGTACCTCTCTGACTACACCATCTCTTGATGCACGTTCTATGGTCTACCGTATGCGCTATGGATTTTTCCTTTCGGTGTTCTTCCTTCGCTTTCGCAGAGAACGAAATTTCATCTAGAAACGTTCTTCCTACAGCGTTCGTCGCGTGTCTCTCGAGCCACCGAAGAACAAGGAACATTGACTTTGGCAATCTTCGATACTCCGAAGAATTACTTTTGATTTCGCGATAGACAGCGCGATCGGAACGTTTTGCAAAACGCTACGTTTTTAATAGGATTTTTCTCTTACCGGTAGACTGCGGATTTCTATGATTTACGGAGAATTTGGAAATGCGAAAATCCATAAAATACGCGTAATACGTTAAATACTCGAAAGTACATATGGGGTATGAACGCACGTTGCGGTGTTGCATTTTGCACTACGTTTGTCATTGCATTCCACCTGTTATCGCCAATTGCGCCGACGAATGTGCAAACTTCAGCGGGCATTCACGCAAGAACACAATCCCTCTTTCTCTTAGAGACGCGATAATTATCAACGTGAGAACACCTTCTATTCAGCGAGGAATGTTTGTTCCTGGCAAAAGTAGCGAAAGTTTTTCTTTCCACCGTACGGCTGCTTCGAATTTTCAGATTATCAAGATACGAAGATGGAGAAATTATTCGGTTGCTCTATTCAAATTTCTCCGAATTCCATTCTGGTAGCCAATTTCGTACAATTCGGTGACTATTAAAGCGTTTAAGCGTCGACTTAAGCTGACGCGTTGGCCATAAAATACGGGAGAATACGATCGGCCACCATTTCTACGTTGCATCGATCGTCAGAAACGCGAGCAATTGTATCGAGAAATATGGGTTACCAGTAGCAACTGCATCGTCGTTAATTAAGATATAGTCGATGAAGGACGATTTACCGTTTCGTATATAATTACACGACACTAAATTACTAAAGTGTAATTCTTAGAAGGTAATTGGATATTTAGTAGCGTTAGGAAATTATAAAATCTTTCAAGCGTTTAAATAACCCGAATATACGGCAGAATTCTCAGCGAAAGATCATATTTTCAATAAGAATCCTCCTCCCTTAAAAATATGATGCCCGAAACAAACTTTTAATTTCAATTTGACTCGACCTTATTGATATTATGCAATTTTTCTTCCGCTGTAAAAACAAATCCAATGCAACTCGATCGTCAGGCTGAAACAAATAAATACGTATTACGTAAGTTTTTAATTATAATGTACCGTGATTTACGTAATCGACGGTAACACAGAGTACAAAGTAGGATTAATTGTGAGCAAATTACGATTGCCGACATTGAACCGATACAAATGTCGCGGCCATTGAGAGACACACGGTTGATGTTGCAAAAAATATGGCGTGTCGTACAAGGAAAAATAAATACGCTATCTGGAGCGAGGTACTTATTTACGACAGGCATAACTTTACATATGGGCTTGGTTTTTCTCGTTTTTTCGTTCTTGGCAATATGTAATTAATCAGAACAAGGTATATCATTTTTCAAGGTGATCAGCTCTGCGAGAAACACTGGCAATGTTGTTCCATGTGAATCACGTTCGTTTCAAACGGAACGAGGGCAACGTTTCTTTCGTTTTAGAAGAATCCTAATTTCTCATGCCGTTTTAAAGAAAAACGTTCGTTTAACTTCGATGAATAGCTCGTAAATTATATTACTAATGATTTTTTCACGACAAGAACATCTGCCAGTTTTTAAAACTCTTTGGAACGCTTGGATGTAGCACACTGTCAAATTGGATACTTCAATATTTGGAAAGTATTCAACGGCGATCGACGTGCCGTAATCTCATTGTTCGAGCCAAGGATTAAACGCAGACGAAATAACAATGAACATCTGGAATAACGGACTTTTAATTATCGTATAGAACTGCACGTGTATACCTGAGTTTGATGGACAGACGACCATTCAGGACGTCGACACCGCTAAAAGCCATCCAAGAAAATTCATGAGCTCCACCTTCGTTCGGATAGCCTACGACGTATCTCGTTACTTACATTTAAATTTCAAGATAGACACGTCTAAAGATGAATAAACAAGCCTGTTGGTTAAGAAGAGAATTCTTTTGAATTAGCACCTATAATAGCAGCTGCTCTCCTCCGTCCAATGTTTCGGAATCAAAATTGTATACACATACAGAGTTTACAAAAGTTCCATTTTTTAGACCACGGTCGACGATGAAATCACACTCGTGGGAAGGATTATAGTTGCGTGTCGACGAAATACACGGCGCTCGATCGCGCCAGAGAAAACAGATGCTACGAATAAACACCGAAACGTCGCGTAAACTAAAGCACCAGCCCTCTCTGTCGTCTTCAGAAAAATTCCTAATGACGAAGTATTTATACAAAAGCAGACTGACTGTCTCTCGGAGCCGCGCAGACCGTGATAATTATCACCGTGAGAAACGTCGTGTATCACCCAAGGCGACCCACCTTGCGAGAGACGGTGCCGATGCTGATGTTGGCGGCGGCGGATGGTGGTGGTTGGCTGGTTTCAAAGGAGCCTCCACCTCCTACGTGGAAAAAGAGGGACGAACGTACGATCGGGTAGGAGAGGGATAGAACGAGCAAGGATTTCGATGAAGCGGCACGCGGAGGGATTTGATTTACGCATCGGGTCATTAAATTGGATGTATTGTGCGATAGAACGCTGCGCTGGAATGACTCCTCGGGATGCCCCATAAGGTCTTAATTACTATGCCACACCGGTGTACAGCCTCTGTCCTGGCTTAATCGGCCGACGCGTTTAGGCAGTCGCGAAAATCACGGCCAGAGCATCGCTCCTCCGTCTAAGGCCATCCTTTGTACCTTTGCGTTTAGATGACCGTTTCGCCAGCCAGCAAAGCCTCTCCTCGTTACATTTGTCTACTTTGCTAAAATTTAAGAGACGCGAAGAATCACAGGTTTGAACGTAAAGTTTGAACCGAGGGTCCAGGCTTGGTTCGTTCGTTCGAGTATTCATTCGCAAAAACTGCTAAAACGAAATTCCTGAGAGCATTCGCGAAAACGAAATCAAACATTCTTGGAACGATATTATCTCGAGATATCGCGATATTCGTGAAATCAAACACCTGGAAAACTGCGCGCACTTAATATCCATCTTCCTCACACAGATATACGTATCGCATTTCAAAGCCAAGCAGACGCACCTCCAACGCTCGTCTCAAATCATACCGCGCTACGTTATTCTCTCAAAGCATCCAAACTATCCAACGATCCACGCATTCCCAGTTTTCTGTCCAACAACGTTGTACGATCGAAAAACGTCTACGAAATTTACGCGTTCGTCCCGAACACTCCGCCTCAAATCGTTCCAGCTATCTTCCGAACCTTTCAGACAATTGAAAAAATCCAGCAATTCACACCTTTTACGATCGAACCTCCACAAACCCTAAAGGACCAACCCGTCGTCGAGTCGACGTTCGAGGAAAATCTAGACGCACGTGTTTCTGTTTCGCGGTATCGATCGTATGACCGCGGAAACGGTCTCCCCACCACAGAAATTCCCACATGTCCGGCATTCGAATTCCAGTGGACCAGGAAGGATGCTTGGAACGACCCGAGAGCTGGCGTGCCAGTTGAGGGAGAACGGCGGGTAGGGAGGGATCCGCGACGAAATAAGACCGCGGCGAGAATCGTACACGAGAGGACCCACGGCGGAACTCATTTTAATTAGAAGGGGTCCTTCGCTTTATCGAGTTATTCCTCGGCCCGTGCGTCTCTCTCGCGCCCTTCCGCGGCCTGTCTCGTTCCTTCCCCCCGTTGTTCCCCTCGCCATGTCGTTCCACCACCTTCCTAACGTTCGCGCTGGCCCTCCGCGTCCCGCGGATCGAGGCCCCGGTCCACGAAGCCGCCTTGGAATGCGGTTCTACGGGGCCCACGGGGTTCGTGTGGTCGTGGCTCGTAGCCGCCGCGTCTGGGGGTGTCGGAGTGTGCGTACACGCGCACCGCGGCCACGTCAAATCGCGCACAGCCCGCCAGGCTCGTATTTTTTCCGACGCTCGCGCCATCGTCGCGGATATCGCTCTCGCCAGCTACGATAAGGATGTAACGGTCAGTCGGAGGTCGCGTTGATCGATCGACGATCGATGGGTAGCGGAGAGATCGTTGGCAACACGTTCGTACTGATTCAACTACGAAAAGCTGTAGATCTCGACTTTTGAGATAGTCCAGGAATGGGAAGAATATCGTTTCGGTGATTGCGAAGAGGATATGTCGGGGATCGCAGGAGAGATGAAATCGAGAAAAGGGTTGAATGGTAGGGACGCGGGGTATTGTTTAAGAACGCAGGGAATCTTTTGGCGACGTGGTTGCACGGGGATTAAAAGAAGACGTATGGTGTGAAGGGAGAGAGCGAAGAATAATGGGATGATGCGGTTTGGCGATGTGTGGTCTTTGAAGAAGGACGATGGCGAGACGAGATGGTTCGCCAACTTTTGTATTTCACGATACTTGCGTAAATCCCTGTACAATCGTATGTACTTTACGTCACGGAATAGCCAACGCTTCGTTCGCTACTGCTCGTCTCTTCGAAACCTGAAAACTTCTCCGTAACAACGTCAAGCAGATTCTCGAACTATGCCTTCACCTTTCACGTCTGCGAACAATTCCCAACTAAATCGTCGAACACGTTCGTTCCAAATCCATCAATCGCGCTATTCCATCCCACGTACCGCCACAATTCCCTGAAGACCGAGAAACGTTTCTCCAATGGTCAAAAGATATTTTAATCCTTTGAAAATTCAAACTTCAACCCCCAGAGGATGAAAGTAGCGAAAAAACCGCACCCATTGGAAACGGCTCAGGAAGCTGAAAAGAAAAGGACGAAGGCAATCGAGAAGGAACAAAACGAGACCTTGTCCTTTGCAGGTCTTTTGCTCGCACCACGTCGAACCTCTTCGTCTTCGTCGGAGTCCGTTCTGTCGGTCTCCTTCTCTGGCTCGTCCGTTAGCCTGCCGTTTGCCTATGAGGGGCGAGAAGGGAGGAACGGGACCTCCAGAGCAGCGACCAAGTCCCGGGGAGGTCCTTCCTTCCAGGCCCAATGGTAGAAGGAATCGAGGGAAGAGTACGAAGCAGAAGAAGAAGAAGAAGAAGAAGAAGAAGAAGAAGAGAAAGGGAACGAACGGCTCCCTGGCAGGATCAAAGGATATGGCAAGATCCTTTTTGCTCCGGAGGGATCGGGCACGAAGAGAAGGCCGAAAATGTTCGGCTCGGGTTTCGGGCCGCGTTTAGAAGGGAACAGCTTCGACGAGATTGCGAGCAACGATCGCGTTCGTGGAGCTTGTTGCGGAGCCTCCAGCTCCGAGCTGATGGTTTCTGGAATATGGGCCGGGCTGATGGGTTCGTTTCGGCTGGTCGGAATTGAAAGCCCGGCTTTAATGGACCGCCGACACTTTGCATCCGTCCCGTGGACGCCTGCTGGCCGCTGGAGTCTATCCCAGACTTTTGACAAATTTGTGAAACCAAGCGGATCACAAATGACACGATTTCGTCGATTAGAGTTTTCGGCGTTTCGAATTAGAAACTTAATGGGATTTCGTGTTGGTTCGACGCGATTCTTGCGGACGACTACGTGAGTCTATCTTTCGGTCTAGTAGCGTCTCTGGTATTCGCTCGAAGATAACTTTTAAAGAGAAAAGTATGAAATTCGCTGGTCGGCAACGAGGTATTCGAACAATTTCGGAATTTCAAGACCTGTGATTTTTATGGATCTCGCGTAACCAAAGTGGTTAAAAGCCACGAACGATACAGAGTCGACCGATACGATATCGACGTCCGTCGAAGCAACATACGGCGGGCTTTCACACGCGTGAAAATACACCGCGCGACTATCGAACGATACGAATAGCCCGATAATACGGTTCGATTGGCGCGACTCGTTTCTCGTGGTAAATCAACGGTTCGCGCGTGCTTCGCGTCTTTGATCCAATCTCTGCGTGAGAAACGCGCGCCATGCTTTTCATCCGGTTCCGTGCTGACTTGCCGAAAGCGTTTCGTGGAAAGAAAAGACGGAGCCGGCGAGGTTGAGGATCGAGGATAGCGCGCCGAGAAACCCCCATAGGAACGCACGTATGAAAAACTCCTCGTTCATTTCGCGTGTGGATAATCGATCGTTGCTTGGTACGTTACATGTACGGAGGGTATTTAATAAAAGTTTAAAAGAAATCGTACGATAAGATTGCGTTTGCCATGATTACGATTGGTCTGGCTTGTGAAATCTCAATTAAACCTGTCTGAAAATAATACGTTTGTTCTGGAAATCGCACGGTTCTTGTCTCGCTCTTCCGAAACCGTCGTATGAGTCGTCTTCGCGCGTTTCCTAATCCTTCGCGAACATTTGCAGGCCGAAAAATTAACTTATACGGTCCATACGCTCGAAATCAAAGGAACAATAGAAAACTCGTTGATCGCAAGCGCGGTTCCTCGCCGATTAAAAGAGAAACAGCTCGTGCGCGAGTATCCTTCCTCCGCGACCTTGACCTCGAATATTTCTCACCGTTTCCACGGCCGAAAGTGCCACAGGGGCCGCACGCGGAGGACCGAGACGAACGAGGTATCGGCGAACGAAGTGGACCGGGGCGAAAGGAGGAGGGAGATTTTTGCCGATGGATGAAAGGGCGGAGGGTCCAGGTACCGAAACCTGGCCAAAAGATGGCCAGCAGCACGCGATACTCTGGCAATCTGCGTGGCCCGATTCCACCGCGAACTTCGTGGAAGCCGCCACGAACGAGAGAGATTTATCGGATTTGCAAATAATGAGACTATGTTTCAAAGGGGTCCCGCTACCGCGTCTCCTTTTCTTCCTTCGGAATTCCAGGCTGGATTTCGCGCTATTTTTTCTTCGGTATTCGATCGCTCCAGCTTCCTCTCGGTTTCCAAGACTCCAAGGAAGGTTACGAGAAGGGACACGGCATTGAGAAAATTCGGGAAAATCGAACATCGTTGTGCGCTCGTGTGTGTACGACACGAGCGAAGCTCTTCCCTCTTTCTTCTTCTTTTTCTTTTCTTTTTTTGTTCGCTTTCGTGGTGGGAAAATTCTTTGGGAAGAATGTCGTTGGGTTGGTACAGTGTTGGGGGCTTTCGAGGAATTTATACAAGGTGTTCTGAAGATAAACTGATCGCTCTGTCATTTGAACCCTGATGAAGTTTGCTGTAACGCTACCCATGCCTACGCTTGACGGAACCCTACGATTTTAGGTAATCGTGGCAACCTCGTTTGTGAAAGTCCCATTTGGGAAAGCAGCTTGTAATCGCCGTCTATCTGTGCATCCTAAATTCTCAAGTTAATCAGCATGCTTTCCGAACGACTCGACCTTACCTCGTTACGTTCGTCGTCGTTGCTGGTGATTTCAGACGCCCATCGGAGCGTCGTAGAATTCATCCCCTTCTCCTATGTATCGGACAGCAAAATCTCAACGTTCTTATCCCAAGGATCGAGACTGGCGTCGAAAGGCAAAGGAAGGCAACCCGAAGAAATCAAAAGAAGCGAGAAAGGCAAAGCAATAAACAGTAGGTCCTAAGGTCGAAAAGGCGAGAGTCGGTTCGGACAGCATCCGCAACAAAGCGGCAGTCTGTTAATCGAGTAGCTAATTCGCCGGGAAGAGAGAAGGAGATCTTCGTCCGTTTATTTTCCTCGGTTCGCCCGGAATCTTTGCTCTTCCCAACACGATGCTTCGGTCCCCTTACTCCGCTGATCGTGGTCGTGGCTGGCAACTTCTTCTCGGGCTTCGGTTAAAAAGACTCCTCCCTTTCTCGGCCATCCTTCGCGGGGTCTGGCGGAAGGTGGCGTTAACGAGGCGGCGAGACTTTCACACGATCGTTTGCATCGAGACAAACAGGTCCGCTGAACTCGGAGGACCGGGCGACTCTTCCCTATTTACACGATCATCCTAGTCGCCCTCTGCGTCTTCTGGTCGATCGCCAGTCTTCCTCGCTTTTGCCTTCGTCGTTGGTCCCGAGTTTCGTCGTTCGCACGCTTGCTCGATCAAATCGCCATCTCGTTTGTTAAAAGATCCTGCGAGTTTCTTAAATCTCCTCGGCACGTAGAAGGAAATGTTTAAGTCGATCTGCAGGATCGATCTTCGATGGAAGAATTTTGAATCTTTTATCGCAGAGTAAGTGGCGACAACCAACAACCCCGTTATCCAACGTTCCGTTACAATTTTCCCAGGAATTTCAAATCGATCTTCCACGTCCGTCTAGAAAATCCACGAAAGCTGACCGAAACGATAGCTGTCCACGTTGGAACGGTCCTGCGTGACGATCTGCCCCATTAACAGAGAGAAAAGAAAACAAAGACGAAGACGTAGCGTAAGAATAAGAATAAGAATAAGAATAAGAATAAGAATAAGAAGAGGAAAAAAGAAGAAGGCAAGATATCCGGCAGCAAGACTAGCGGGGGAGTAAAGAGGGAATGAGTCAGAGGCTAATAAAATCGACTGGACCCGAACAGTCGTACAGAGAGAGGGAACTCTGGCGTTGGTGTTCGCGGGCATGGGAAAAGGCCAGCAGATTCATTGACTGCCAGGCCCTCGAGTTGCCCAAGGGCCGCCTCCCCGTCCCCATTGTTCCATTAAGCTTCACCGAGGACTGACACATGCTACGGTCTTACGTGGCCCCCATGGCAAATCGCTTTTTCCTCGTTTCAGGCCCGCGATATCTGTCGCTCGGGCCAATTAAACCGACGTTTCCTCTCCTCCGGCGAACCTAACGCGATTCGTAGACGGACCAAACGAACGCGCTACTATTCGCGTAGGAATGGCTAATTGTCGCCACGCTCTTCGGTATATTCTTGGAGACGGGAACAATTAGTCGCTCCTTATGATGCGTTAACGAACGATAGCACCGTCTCTGCTCTTTTTCGACATAATTTACCAACCAATAAGTCGGCGCGTCTGCGATAAGTAAAACGAGGAAATCGAAAAAACGCGATATTAATCCGTTGAAACAATCGTTGTTGATCGAGAGCGCATAAAGAAATAGCCGTCGAAGGCTCGAAACTAATAATATAGAGAGAATAATCAATTAACGAGATTATCTAAAGAAGATTATCGCGACACGGTTGGGGAAGGACGGTCGGCTTAACAAGCGGACAGAGTCTGTTTTACGGTCGTTAAAATGATTCCTGGAACGCGTTGAAAATCGCGCGGCGAGGGGTGAGTTTCGAAATACGCGCGCGAGGAAGTCTAATTGAGCTTATCGATTTTAATGAATTTTAATGAACGCCGCTCGCGATATTGCCAACGCCCGACCGGCCAATGGAATTCCTCGCGTGCCAATCGACCGTACTAACGCCATTGAAAAATCCAGATCCATTTCTCCTTGCGATCGTTCGTTCCGATTCGTCGGATTACACGATTAATTACGAACGTGTTTTCCTCTGCTGAAAACGTTTAGAAGAAACGGTTTAGGGAGCGGTGGTCTTCTTTCTATTTCTCGTCTGTAATTTTCACGCGTGAGCGATATAGGGAAAGTGACGTAATTGAAAAATATAATTGTTACAGGAAACGGAAGCACGGACACGGACACGGGCGTGAGCCAAGTGGCTATTAGGAGCATCGAGCGGAGAAATTAAAGAAGTTAAGGTACGACGCCATTGTGATCGTTAATATCAATGTACATTAACGCGGTTAACAGGCGACGTTAGCGGTTTATAAATAATTCAAAAAGATCGGCCAATTAGTATTAATAATCGGTAAATTGTAATTTTCAATCGAGAACTTAAAAATCGAAACAAACGACGGCCGTTTTATCGTTCTGCCACTTCTTTAAACCTTCGTGACCACTTTATCGTCGGCCGACTTATTTCGAGCGATTACGCAGCCGTGGATTGGTCGAGATGGAATCGCTTCCTCGATAACTCGGCGAGCGCCGGTTTTTGGCGAAGAACGCCGCGACGAATTGCAAGTTCGCGGAAAAAAAGCGCACACCGCATTCCCCAACGACGGCGATCACCGATCCAGGAAGGCAGCCCCTTTATCTTTCCGCTTAACAAGCGAACAGTGTATCTTTTTAGACGGGCCAGCCTCGATCGTGGATGAAATCGTAAATTACGCCGGTTGCGTCCAGTCTCACGGAACGCGCTCCTGTTATATCAAAAATATCGCGTCGTTGCATATTTCTCGAACGTAATGTCGTACTCGATACGGAAGAGCCGAGTAATTATCGGAACGCGATAGCTTTGAAAATCCTCGCGCTCCCAATGGCTCGTCTCTTAATTAATTTCTGCCATTTCTCACGAGCGACGTCCCGCCGTGAACAAATTCAACGTCGCGATCGCGCGTAATTTTTCACCAAGAGATCGGTACGCTTTCGATCGAGTCTTGACTTTTTGTGTAAAGTCCGCGCGTACTCGGTTCGTTCGTTTCTCTTTCCCAGGAACGAAGCCGCGCTGCGGCGTTTGTGGTCCGTTTCAAATATTGGCCGTCCACTCGTGGTATGCGTGATACCCCGGAGTGCGCTTAAAATATTGAAATAAGATGCTCGTACGCCGCTCTTCGAATTCTCGCCCCACTCCCCCCGTCTACCTTTTCTGGCCCTGCCCTTTCGCCGCATTCTTCCTCTTGCACGCGCGCCACTTTTCCCTTCTCGTCGTTTCCACGATCGTTTCGACCCCTTTCCTACCACCCGACCACTCGTATTATCTCCATCGAGTCCCCTTGGACCACCGACTTTGTAAATCTCTTCTTTCCATATTTCTTTCCTCTTTTTTTCACCAACATTTTACGTAAGATTTATCATTTTCTTCTTTTTCCTTCCGTTCTCCACGGACGAGGGTATGTTTAACCCATCGAGGCTCGAATAGCGAGATAATGCGCAAAAATTGCTCCAATGCGATACCATTGTAGGATAAAAATATTCGAGTTATATGTCGCTTCGTAATCGCGTAAATAAATTGAGTAAAGCGTGCTGTGGTTCAGAGCTAAAATTATTTACCAGCGTCCACGAAACGTCGGGGACTGCGTTGTTATACTTCGTAGCTTTTCATTTCTACGATCTCTTGTTTCAAGCGCGATCTTTTCGTTAGCCACTCGCGACACATCGTTGCGAAATGAAAGATGGAATTATTCGGTCAATTCGGTATTTTGTTTGTTTTCTTCGCCGTTTAATCGATCCGCTGCTCATTTTTTCGTCTTTTCTTTCGTACCTACGGCTGCGTATCTCTTCCTTCGCAGGTCAACATACTGCGAGGAACGCGAAGTCGTCGAACCGCGAAGAATACGCGATCTTTTATTGTTAGGCTAACTACGCTGGTCGATTTTTTTAAAACGAGGCTTGTTCGTGTCGGTGGAATTTTGTAAGATTCGTCGATAACTGCGATCTCATTTACATAAAATGCTCGATTCATATTTCATTTCTTTTTCGTTCTCCTTGAAAGAAATACGTTTGCCCTTCTTATTTGTTCGTTAAACTTTTTGTTAAAATTCTTTTTAAAAGTTCGTTACTTTAACGAATTGCATTTATCTTGTCGGCACTTTTGAAAAGGAAAGCAGTTTCTCGAGAACGCTTTCAATGAAAGTTCTTTTCTTTAGCCTCATCCTCTTCAATGGAAATTCCTTCCCTCCTCCTGCTTCTTCTCAAAGGAATCCACTCTCCTCTTCTCGCCTTCTCGACAAACCTAACGCTGCTTCCTCTTCTCTTACCTTCCTCGGAAATCTATTTTCTTTTATTCTTCCTTCCATTAGTTTTACATTTTTCTTTAGAAATAAAGGTTCTCTACCGTTTTTTCTTTTTTCGGCCAAGCGTTTCTCTACACGGAACAAAGCTACTATTTTCGTGCGCCTCTTTTTTTCGAAATTTTCCTCCTGGAATAAATTACCTTCTATCGTTGGACACATCTCAGAGGGAAATTAAGTTTGAAACTTAGAACAGTACATCTTCTCCTCTCCTCTTTTTTCTTTTCTTTATTTGTACCTAATATTCACACGATATTCGCAAACTGTTACGTAGCGCAAGTATCGCGTGGCTTTCGCTACTTTCAGCGACGAGCGCTGCAAAAGTCATGCGATCGTTGCTATAGTACGTATAGCGTATAGTAGTTTCTGTAATAAGAGCAAAGTTATCGCAAGGAGAAAGAGAGAACGGTAAACGAAAGGAACTTCGAACGTTTGCGTTTAGTCGCGTATTCCCGAAAGTATCGTTCCTTTAGTATCCTCTGTCGCCATACGTTTTCATCGCACGAAGGAAGATACGATCATCGTTTTTTTAAATAATCAACGCAGAACGCTATTTTGTGGAGGATCGAACCGGCTTGCACCGCTATGGTTCTCGGCATTCCAAACGGCAGAAAGAAAAATGCGAGAAAAAGAACAGATTGTCCGAATATTATCCTGCGTTGAAAAAAAGCTATTCTTTTCGCGTCGGAAATCAAGAAATCTTCGAAAGGTTGTTGCAACGGTGTGTCGGAGGTTTCTCGACGACCTGCAAATAACAGGCGACGATGATATACGGTGGTGCGTGGTAAATTGCTACGGATAAAGGGTATGATTATCAGTTGCAATACTTAAAAGGGAACGCAGTGGCTGGCGCGCGCTCGCGCGAGACCGCGATCTTGCGAACATTGATTTTAGCTTGGTTTTTTCTTTTCCCTTTTTTTTCCGCCTCCTCGCTCTTCGGGCCCCGTAATACGGCCACGCCCGATCCTCCACAGCATTATGCAATAATTCACGTTCATTACGCGATTATTATCCATCAACGTTCGCGTTGGTTAGCTTATACCGCGACAACGGTTTTGCTACAATTTATACGCGATATATTATCACCCTTGTTGAACACTGCTAAACCGATCACGCGGTTCCTTGATTCATCGCTGTCTTCATCAAGGGCCATCTTTTCTTCCAGCTGCCGTTTTGTTTTTTGTAGTTTGCCGTTTGTTTGGCATGTGGCTCGCTTTTCGATATCGTTGCACGTTCTTGCGCTTATATCGGATTTAAAAGATTCGATCGTTCCTAGTGCGAACAAATATATCTATATTTGTGTATCTGCACAAGCGTGTAACTTTGCGTACGTATATCACGCGAAGAATTAATTGCGTTATAATCGACGTTAAGCCAATTAGTATAACGCTAGATGTGAATGCTATTAACGAGAATAGCTTAGAGCCAGGTAAACGTAATGCGATTAGAGAGAGAGAGAGAGAGAGAGAGAGATTGCATTTGGACAGAACGCGAATGAAGAAGGTAAACGAAAGAGAAAAGTGAGGAGTAGAGCAAATATACGAATAGCGAGATTAAAATCGAAAATTACGGATCACACAAGTTGCAAAGTGTGAAAGACATAAATAAGGATATAGAGATGAAATAACGCGTTTAATAGGAACTGAGAGTCGAATATAAATTGCGAAAGTTAAAGGGCAGGTGGAGAGAAGAATTTTAATCACAACTTGATACAGTGTGTAATTGACACGAGACTGTTGCATTTTATTCATGACGAGTGGCTTGCAGCGCGCGTTCTCCTTAATTAAAGTCCTTGATTTAAAGGATAAGAGCCACGTATGCACCTTAACGTTCATTCAAGCGTAACACATCCTTACAACAAGCGTAAGTGCGACGTAACATTTACACGTTCGTAGAGTTACATGTATATAAATAAGTATAAGTAGCTTTCGTATTTTACCGATAGCTTATAAACAACTTACACGGATAGTCAACGATCAATTGGCATTAAAATATGTAAAGGAAACGAAGTATCGAGCGTGTAATTCGACTTTTCGATGTATTATACTCTGCAAAGTCCAAACTCGTATAATTACGTTTGCCCCGCGCTATTTTCTCTCGCGATATCTCTACGAACGATCGTGCCAGCCGGTCCACGCAAAATCGTTCTCTTCTCGTCTCTAAGACCCTTCGGAAGCGCAACTTTGTTGAGAAATGCACAGACTACCATCGCGTTCGTTCTACGTCGATCTTTCGGCTCTTTAACGAACATCGAGCCAAGAATCCCACTAAAAAAACTCCATCGACGAACGTTTCTCCAAAAAATCGTAACGCAAGACCATCCAACATCCTTCCAATTCTACCACCCACGATCATCGCTGCTCTCCTAAAACAACAATCGTGGATTCTCTAGGTTCGAAGATAGGCGTCAAAGATCGGCTCTAGAAAGGAGAAAATTCGAGAATTCGACCGAACGTCGATATCTTCGGATCGATGCGTCTTGCGCAATCTACTTGAAACCAAATTGAATTGCCTTCGTCTGGCGGGAATCGAGGTCACCCGAAAGAGTAAAAATGGCGCGTCCCGTGGAAGCGAGGCGAGCCTGGTCGCAACGAGAAGCGGCCGTCTCGAAAGCAAAAATTCGCAGTAGAAAGTAAAAAAAATAGTAGAATTCGCACAGAGGAAAAATAAAAGAACGAAAGCCGGTGGAAACGGTGCGGTGCACGTGCCCCTTTTTCCAGACGAATGCGTGTTCGTTTGGTTTTTTCGGCGGCGCGAGTTGCAGCGGAAACGCGCGGCCTCGCGCCACAATACGCTCGTTGCCGCGTGGAAAAAACGCGGCGGCCAGCATTTTTGTCAGTCTAGACACGTGTTCTAGCGACGAGGAATCGGCTTTTCTCCGCGTTGGTCCCGGTTTGTCGCGCGGCGGTTTTCTATCGCGCGGACCATGTGTTCGCCGCGCGCCCCTTCGGGACACTCGCGCGTCATGTGCTCGATTAATTCCACTCATCCTCTCCTTTCGTACAGATGCGCCCGTCCACCGCTCGTTTAAAGAGACGGCGGTCGTTTTTCTTTGGTATCGAACCTTCCAGCCTCGTTCGCAAACAGCCTCTTCTCGTCGATGCTTATTCGCGACGAATCACCGATTCGAGAAATTTTCTCACTGGCAAGCTCGTTATCCAGTTACTCGGTCGTTCTCGCTACGGTGCAACTGACGCTCGTATCAAAGTGGACACGTAGAATTTAACGATACGATATCAGCGGAATCTTGCGTAATTTCTGCGACACGATTTACGCCATAAAAACTCCATGAAATCTCATTCGATGGACCGTTTTCTCGAACGTTTTTTGTCGGAATAATCTTACGTAAACGCATCCACGAGATCGCCGAAGAAAAATCAACGACTTTCCATCGAAATCTCGATAATGCGCGGTGTTTCGCAATTCGCCCTGCGTTCGTGACGCCACGGCAGATTGTATTATACTTTCTTTACGGAGGGACGGTTGCGACTATACGTAGGTTTCCTTAGGTTTTTGCCAACGTTAACAGAGGTAGCTTTCACCCGGTGGCGTAATCGGTATATCATTTGGATCGATTAGCCAGAAATGGACCGTATCGTCAAACGACGATAATGCCACGATCGTTTTGCAAACCGTTACGTCACGATGAAAATCACGATAATGAGCGAATTCACGAACGCGAGGCAAGAACGGAAGCAAAAATGATTTATAGCGGTTGAAATTTCGCTGAGGGAGGCTGATGATACGGACGAAGGTTGGTGGTCCATGGTTTTTCTTCCCAAGTAATTTATTTTATACCTAAAGAGTAAACGTCTGCTTAAAATACCTTAGAATTACTTAAATCGATTTTATAAATTACCGTTACTATCTTGTAAATGGTTTCGTTACAGAATACAGAAAATCTCATGGAAAATCGTTTCGCCACGGTGTTTCGTATCTTTCGTTTTCCTAGTTGCCTAGTTTCTCGGAAAATAATTCGTTACATCGAATCGTAATCGTAATTCGCGTATGATCTTACGATTACGCACATACGAATTACGCTACATTTTCAGATTTGTTTCGACGTAGTCGATCGTGATTACGTCGGTAATCGTTTCTCGCGCCGATGCTAACGAAATTTCTCAATGTATTTTCTCAAACGCGTACGATATGAATATAAAGACGTAGGCAAATTGGCGAGCAACTCTATCTATAAACGCTAATAGGGAATAGTAGCCGGTCCGTACGGACGACTATTATACGGACGACGCGTTGCATCGTTACGCTCGCAGTCGTGTGCAACGAGAGCGCAACGTGCGCACGCAGCCGCGGAGCGCATGTGCAACGTAAGATCGCGCGAGCGCACAGTGGTGGGGAGGACTTCATTCATAAATGCCGGGCTAAAGGCGTCAATGGATGGCCCTGTGAACGAGCGAGACAGCATCCCCCGTGCTCTCCCACCTCCATTCTCGCGCGTTCCTCTTCCTTTCTTTCGTTCTTTCGTCATCGTCGCCACCATTTACTCCCACTCCATCGGCCGGTTGCATAGAGAACACGCCGCGGACGCCAGGCAGGAATTTCACGGCGCAGGTGCCTCGCGGACGACGTTTTTGGAAAAGAATCTGCGTGTACCGCGTGCCCGACCGACCGACCGACCGCTGGATTTTGTTACCGCGTCACCTCCGACGGGACGATCCTCGATCGAGTCGACAGGTATCGACGCCGGTACATAAGCTGCTCCATAGCCGAAGGGTTGGCCAAACGGAAGTTTGCGTGGCTGTGTACGTCGACCGCCTTTGCACGTTCAAGGTCGCAAGCTTTGCACGTTCGATGCTTTTGGGCGTAGCTTGGACGAGCGAGATTCGCTGGCATTTCGCGCGATTCGGTTTCAAAAGATGGGAATTTGCGTGGAACGTCGAACGGATGGATGGACCAACGGGTTTGGAAGTAATTTGGACGTGGTTTGGTAGTCAGAGCGTGAGAGTAGGCTTTCGAAGTAGCTGAAGTTCTCGTCGATGCGTGGAGAGTTTAGTTTCTCGAACGTTCGTTTCCAAAGAGATTTCGCGAGAGGATCAAGCTTCCATTTTATCCATTGTCTCATTGTCAAACCTACGCGACCAAACGTCGCGAATACCGAAATTAAAGCTACGATAAATCGTCTGTCTGGCCGGCAACGCTAAAAACGCAAACCAGTCTCGCGACTTCGCGTTCCGAGAATTAATACGAAAATCAGCAGAAATCCAGCCTGTCGTTTCTCACCGATCGATCGCATCTAGAGAGGCCTGGGACTCGAGACGAATAGCTGGACGCACCATCGCAGCGACCTTCGTCGAAGAGTTCTCCAACGAGAGAAAAGAAAGCAGCCGCCGTGCCGTCCGATAAATGATTCCATCAGAAACGGCATCCAGGGTGTAATCGATGATGGCCGAAGTGACGAATGCCGACGAGTTGTATTCACGGACGGACGAGGACCCGCGACCCAGGACGTTTTCATAGAGCCATAACGTCGATGGATATTCCGCGACTGGTCGATGGCTTGCACGAAGAGGAACGCCACTGCTCGACGGGCCGCCATTTATCTTGATCGCGCATAACTGACCATTCTGACTGTTTGGCCATTGGCCATAGGCGCGCTTCGTATTCCTCGACGCGCAAACGTCGATTCACGGTCGCTATGGAATTCGTTCTATCGGCAGAGTCGATCACGGGTCTTGACCGGCGTCCCGAGACTCGGCTATTCGTTCCTCGTGGTAGGTGGTTTTGATTCAGCCGTGGCTCGTATTAACCCGTAACATTTAAATAACCGATAACGAAAACAGGAACGAAACCGGACGATAAGGGAGGGGAAAAAGGCGGCGTCGGGTTTGTCGAGAGAGTCGAGGCAACGAGTTTACGAGACGAGAAGATGCACGTATATTACGCTGGTGCGTGGTAAAGTGATTCTTGTTCGAGGGAGGAGCGACGCGCGAAGGAAAATAGATGAACAGGGAGGATCGTGCGGAGAAGGGTGGGTGGATACGACGAGATGGAAGACGTTGCGCGTACGTAAGATGGGTTTTGGTCTTGATCGTCGATTTTGTAAGCGGTACGTCGGTTGAGAAGTTCGCTTTCCAAGATAATTAACATGTTAACTGCCACGAGAGACGCTCGTGACTAGCGTTTTCTTGGATTAATTGCGATATTTAAATTGAATTAACTCGCTTATGTTGGCTGTAACGCTGTAACGAGGCAACATACCAAAGAGATCGTCGGAGTTTCAAGTAGCTCGATGCAGTTTCCTTGCGTTTAAATCCTTTTATTTCTTTTTTTTTTTTTTTTTTACGTTTTATCCCTGATTTGTTCCCCGTTATTAATTACATACACACATACACACACACACACACACGTATATAGAAGAAACCGGTCGCGAGAGGAGGGAAAAACGACGCACCTTCTGCGCGACAAACGCGAAAGGCGGATACACAGACACAGAACGGTATGTCCGATTATCAATCGCGGTATCGTTAGCCGTGCCGTAAACACCGTCACATTACCGTCCGATAATCGCGTACGTAATAACATCTGGCAGCAAATTGCCATGAAAAAATAAAGAAGCGGCTGGACCGTTGGGCCGGTTGCGTAAATATATGTAGAGCACGATCCTTATATCCAGCTCGCTCTCGGGTTCGTTATGCATCGACAGCTCGTTTCGCGCGAGCCGTCTGTCCGCTCGTATCTGCGAGCAATCGGCTCGCGAGCGGCGAAAATAATGCCCGCCAGCGACGAAACATTTGGAGGCCGCGACTTATCACCGTGGAACATCGACTGGAATGCATCGTAATTTACGGACATCGAGAGAGGTCAGTCCGGTTCGTCGATACGAACCGTGAGGAATAATGGCTGAAAGAGGCTGGCACCGACACCAACGCCCCTGCGTTCTTCCTTGCTGCTCTCTTCCACGCTCTCCGTGTCGCCGACACCGTATCCTGCATCCACTGTAATCGAGTTTAAGACACTCTGTCGCGTTGGAATGGTCGTTTCACGGGCTACCGATCTCTTGGACGGGGTGTTGGGTGTTTGCGAGTTTGTTACGAGCAAATGCGTCCACCCAACGCTTAAAATTGATTAAAAAGAATTGGAAAGGCGAGAAACGAGTGGGAGAAAGAAATTGCTACGATAAACCAGCCAGCTTTGGCCAACTCGCTGCCACGGCATCTTTGCATTTCTCACCAGAAATGTTCACAAATCATTCAGCGACTTAACTTCGTGCTTCTCCGACAACACGATCGCTTTCGTTCGTCGTTAATCACACGGCCACATAGTTGCGTCGATCGAACTACGCACCATACATCAACTAAACACGGTTGCAGAGGAGTCACGGAAATAATTCATTATTTACATGGCTGGTATATCCGATTTTTTACTCGTAGAAATTACCGCTGTTTGGTTTCTTACGCGCGCGTGCACGTAGCCGACTCGTTTTAAACGCGTTGGTCTTATACAGCTACGTCCGATGCGACGTAACTCTCTTTGCCAAATTACCACGCGGCTCGAGACGAGGCTGGCATCGAAGTTGCAGAGCAGCAGCTTCCTCTTAACGCCGCTGACGCGATTTCGTCGTTCGAAACGCTCGATCGGGCGATCCCTCAAATTATCCGCTCGAACTTTAACCATACCACGGTAACCACGCGTCGTCGTTTCTTTCTCCGCTTATTTTCTGTTTAACTCTTTAACGGAGTATCGTTTATCTTCTACGACTGCTTCTTAAACGTAAACTTAATTAGCAGAAAGCGTAGTACGTCGATCGTTGGTAACTTTTAAATGCAAACTTAATCCGTTGCGAGGTTCGCGCGTGACTTATGAAACGATTGTACCGTTATAAGCAAAGGTGTATTAGTAAAAGCATCGCTTTTATTAGCCCAATACTTGAATAATCGTAAAGGAAATAAAAGAGGCGAACCTCGCACACCTGCCATTTACGACAACCTGTCTTCCTACGACAGAAGCTATCGCACGTATCTCGCGCGGTTACGTACTTTCCGAATTCCCTCGTAATTTCCAAAAAATAAAATTTAAAAATACAAAATTAAAAGTACGAAGTTCTAATCTTTTCGTTTAAAGCGTTTTCCAAAAGGTATAATTTACAAATGTACAGAGACGATAGGACTCTGCGACTAATCTCGGCACGCAAATCGCCGTAAACGAAACATACTTTCGTTTTGGTAAACGGTCGATGACGCTTGCGCTGGTTTTGTACGTAAGTAAGTAAGCAATTCCAGGAAGGATTCGAAAACGAGACGGCGTGGTGGGTCCGAGGCGTGCAAGCTGCTGGTCGGAACCAAATTATTGCGGCGGCGTGCAATCGCGCGCGTCGCTGTGTGTACGCAAATATGCGGGGTCGCGGTGACGTCACATCCGGCGTCTCGTTTTTCGCGGTGCGCACTTATCACGCTGGCGAAAGAGAAAGACGAGAAGAGAGCCGCGCGGGAATCGCCTTTATACGCCCACGCGAATGCAACTGCAGCGTCTCGTCTACCTATAGTGTACGCAACGTACGCAGCGAACGTCTATCGTAGTTGCGCGTGTCAACGACGACATTGTCCGGACGACGAATTCGAAAGGTGGATCGTCGCGAGGATCGCAGCGCGTAATTAGCCGATCGATCGAGCGCGCATCGTCGCTCGGCGTCGATAGCGGCGCAACTAACGAGAATCTCAAATTCGCCTCTTTATCGAACGGATGGTACGTCGTACGTAGTTTTTCGTCAAAATTATTACCTATATCGTTGTCAATTTGGCCTTAGTTTTATCACGACGCTGGCTCGTCTTCCCAGTGGAAGCTGCGTCGTGCAATTCTTCTCCTTCGTTGCGATCACATGAAAAATACATTTTCGTGCATCACCGTCCGAATCGTGGAAACGGTTCAAACTTGACGCTCGTTGCACGACGACAAACGGTTTCCGTAAAATGCAACGACGATGGAAATTTAACGTTCTCGTCGATAACCGATTCTCAGAAATCGCGTTAACAACGTTACGGCGTCGATCGGATCGCGATCCCTTGTCGTTGCACGATGGTAGCGGCGGCACACGCGTACGTTGGTCGATGCGTACGTTGATGCAGGTATTGTTACTTCGGAGCACGAGTCATACTTGCATTGCAAATAAACAGCCGGTAGACGAAACGATCGATCGAACTGTAGTTCAGCTGCAACTTGGCTCTCGTAACTAGATCCAGAAGTTTGTAACCGTTCGAAGCGAAAAGAAACAAAAATCGCATTTGTACGAAACGCAATGGCATATCAAAGTCGTAATTGGAAATTAATATTACGGAAAACGTTAACGATACACGATCGACAACGATGCAAGGTTTCGATGGAAATTTTATTTAGCACTTTGTCCGAAGAACTTTGTCCGAAATCCTAAAATTCCGAACGAACGATTGGGAATAAAATTTGTAAGAAAGGGAGGAACGGTTGGAAGAAAGAAATCGACGGGACTGGCGAGTATTTCGAAAAGAAGAAACGAGTGGTGCGCGACGATTAAGAGTAAACGGTTTCGGATAGGAATCGACGACGCGATGTGCGGTCTCGGTTGCGCTTGTGGTGCGTGCTTGGGCTTCTTCGCGCACACATTCATCGTGCCGATGCCTGGGAAGAGTAAAGAGCACCGTGCTCGGGTTCAGGGACAGGTTTGTGCAATCGAACGACATCGTGGTTAAGGCAAATATCGTAGGTCAAATATCGCTGCTGCGGCAATTGTTGCTGCAGCCGGCGTGTTGCGTCGTGCTCCGTTGTTGCTTCAACGTCATTGCCTTTCGAATTCCACGCGATACTTGTACGCGATCTACTCCTTTCATTCCCCGGACGATCGTCAAATATCGAACGAAATATTCTCCGCGGGGTAATTGCCTTCTCGCGTGATACGCCGAACCGTTGACCCTTCGTAGGTGGAATTTTATTCGAACGCTCGAACATGGCCGGCGTGAAACCGACGAGTGTCGTTCGAACGAAGAAGAAGAGTGAAATTTCTTCGATTACTCGAGGGACAAAAAGGATTACGGGGAAGAACGGTTGAACCTGTCGGAGAGAGAAATTCCATTCGGAAGAAGTTTTCCCTGTCTTATTCGTATTCCACTGACCGATTCTCCATTTTATGAGAATCGTACGATTCTTCGATGCTTTCAAAGAGATAGGAACGAATTCGAGGCAAGTCGAACACCTCCTGCCTGCTAGGATACCACGCCTACGTTGCCTTTCAAACTGTTCCTTCCTGTTTGGAAGAAAAATGTTGGTGCGCAGGTTCCTTGCCAACGACTAAATATCACTAAATCATCGCGTTGAAAAGTCCAACGTTCCCTCGAGACACCGCGAAATTACGGCATTGTTAGGCACATTTCTTTCGGTGTTTAACTTTTACCGACCCCGGCGAGACTGTGCCGCATTGTCGCGTTTCCAAAAGGTGTACATATACCCGATGCAACCCCGCCTTTCTACATAAGTGCCTTTCACAGACATCTCGTGGTACGTTAACCTCCGATCTTTTCTCCCCATATGTCTTACTTCGATCTTCTTTTTCTTCTTCTTAGCTTCTTCCTCTTCTTCTTGAGTCGATGTTACTGTGGGAATATTTGCGAAGGAAAGAAAAAACCTGCTATAACTCGAAATCCGCCAACTTATCGGGAAACATCTTCCCGATATTCCTCTCTTCCTCCACGCTTCCTGCGATATACGATTTCTCCGAGCGGACACATCTTACGATTCCGATTCTTACGATTAACTATTTTACGTTGAATCGTCTCTAACGAGATACCATCTTTCGACGGCTGTCTATTCGCTACCGAGCGAGTAGGACAAACGCTTCCTTTCAACCAGAAATCGCAAGCATCGTTTTAAAAAATAGGTTACAACGACAGTCTTGGCGTGGCCTGGCGATAGTCGAGGTGGATCGCGTGAGAACCGGTGCACACACGGTTGAGTCCCAGGGGAGGCTGTTCGCTACACATACACGCGTGTACACACACGTGCGAATTCAAGGTTCGCGATGTCCTGATTCAAGGTACGCTTTGTCGCGGAACTGTGTACACAGCTCGCGCGTGTGTACGCGCGCGCTGCCCGTGAGTTATAGGCTTAGCGGTTGCACGTGGGTGCACAATATTGCATTCGCTCCCACACCCACCACCGACGCCGCGACTGGCGAAAGAATATCGCATCGACGCGTTTTCGTTCGTTACGAAGGCGTTTTTCTCGCGCCTATTCTCGCTTCCTCCGCGATAAACCAACGTTCCACGCTTCTTCCACCGTGGCTCGATCGATCAAACTTTTTCCATTTCTCTAAACTCTGTCTGCTACTTTGCTCTTCTTTTCTCGCGAACTGGTTTATCTCGCGAATTCCTCTGTTTCGGAGTAAAAAAAAAAAACAAGCGATAATTATCGGAGGCAAACGATAATCTTTACGATCGAAATTCGATGGAAATGTAAAAAGCGAACGTCGATTCGAAAGGGACGTGACAATGTGTTTCTCGATATGTGTCAAGTTGACTCGTACATACGTTGAAAATCGATTGATAAATATGCGTACATTGTAAAACAATAAGGTACTCGTTACGTATGTAGATTTTTTTCCGAAATGTTTTACAAACGTAAAAACAGATGGGAATGTAGGTTGAATGCGAATTTCTTGCAGAGACCCGCAAGTATAGACGCTTTTATTATTTGATTTAGAAAAAGATACGAGTGAGATATATCAATACAGATACGGATGATAATGTAAATTTCTTGTCGATAAAAATTTGTTGATTTATCGTAAAATGATCTAACAGCGCGTAGACTTCTTGCGAACGTAGGTCTCGTCTCTTCGTGAATTCAAATAAGCATCCATTGTGTGAGCGTAAATTTGTTGCATGATTTACGCTTATAGATTTATCGCAAATTTACCTGTGACGCGTACATACTTCGTTAGAATGGAGAAATGTGCAAATCAATGTAAATATAAGGAAGGAAAAAGCGAGTAGGCCAACGCGTGAAATGTAATATCGCAACATTGAAATGTAGATTCGTCGTATAGATATCTCGCGGTAAAAGTCGAACGTAAAGTTGTTTCAAACATCTTTTCAATTGTAAATCTATTTCAGGCCAACCTTCGCTCGTACTAGCCATTTGTCGAAGCAAAAATAATTCAAAGATTATACGAGGAATGCGCCTGCTAGAGAAAAACCGATCGCGCGTTATGCTTGTTCCTCTGTAACCGAATCAAAAAAGACAACGTAGGACAGAACCGACACGCAGAGTCGATCAAACGAATTATAATTAATCAATGTGTAAATTCGCAGTGGCTGTTCGTACCAGCCACGTAAATTGTCCCCAGTCGTCGTTCGATCAGCTAATCGCGAGTAAAATCAATCGTTTTCCCGTTTCGTACCGTTCAGGCGGTAAATGGAGGTCTTATGAAACGTTCGTGGAATCGTGACGGAGGAGTCTGAACGACCGGAAAAATAAAAAGGAAAGAATCTTTAATTTATTTAACGCGAATAGTCAAAGGCCTTCGTTGAGACGAAGAGAAGCTCAAACCGACTTTGCAATCGGAATAATTCATTCATAGACTTCTCCTACGGATCAGCACTTCCTATAACGTTAATTACTCTTATCGTGGCAGTATCGTTTACGGTATCAAATCTATGCCTGCAACGCGAATGTGATGCGAATGACCGCAAAACTTCCAATCTACGCGGTTACCATCTTGAAGAAATTACTGCCACTTCCTTCGATAATTCTACCAAATGTCCGATTCTACCAAATGTCCAAATCGGACAAATTGTCAATGTAAACAACTAAATAAAAAAAAAAAAACTTCCTTCGATAGGATGGTCCGTTGTAGAAAAGATTGTTTTTCAACGAGAAACTTTTGCACATTCGATATCGATGTTTGCCGCATAGTCGCGTACTGCGTTATATATTTTTCAAATTGTAACTCGCGATTGAAAGTTTGAATTTCCGATCGATGAACAGATAACCTTGGCGCGATAATTTTCTGCTGTTACGTCGCCGAACAGCCGGACCGTGGTGTGCACCGGAAGCAGCGCGTCGAACGCGCAGAATAACCATTTTCTTGAATTAAATTTGTTTTATCGGTCGGTCAAGGCGGACGCTGATTACGATTCATTCACGTTTGGCGACCACAGGACACGTTTATCAGCGAAAAAGATTAAGTGCCGTGGAACGACAAAAATACAGGCGGTCGAGCTGATGCTCTAATTTATATCGTCGGTCGTCGCATATGGTCACGAACATGTGAATCCTGAAGCTCTTTCAGGAGAACAGCTCGAACGAAAGAAAAAAAAGGGAAAAAGTTTGAGTAGAAAACAGATGTTTTCGCTGCCACGAAGCTCGTCATTTAAATATTTTGACGGCCACTCGAAGTCCTCGAGAAGCCCTCCGACTTTCTCGCGCAAAGCTGGAATGCATACGATGCACCTGATAACTCTCTAATGTTTACCAGAGAGGGAATGATCGTTGGCTACGCCGAATGATATCCGTGCGTCTGTCTATGTGTTCTTTTTCTCTCGGTTTTTCGAGTTAACTTTGATTACGACTCGTCGCGTGGGAAATTTTTTTGCGTAGGTAGATGGTATCTGTGATTTTCTCGACTTCTCCGGTCGTTACAGGTCACGTTTCGTAGTTTGGAAAATTAGTTCGTCTAATTTGCTCGTTCCGCCCGCCTTTCTCTTTACAGGTTCCCCTTTCATCTTACCGATCGTCGATGGAACGTAATTAGTCGCTTCGCTCGATCGATCGCGACGAGTATTTAAGGTACTTAGGATTTCACATTCTAAGATATTTAGGTATTAAAGTTTAACCTCAAAGTGCTAAAATAATTCCGTAAGTACTTTGAGAACGATAACTTTGCGTGACACAAAGTCACGGATAGTTCTTATCAAAAGACAGACAGATTGGTATTATCGTCCAAGGCCAGAAACGTTTCTTGCATGCGATACTTTGTATCGATACGTCTATATCGTGCGTTATACTTCGTAATAAAATGTAATTTCGCTAAAGATCGCTGAAAACAAACGTATCCAAACCACCGACCCCGAGTTTCCTACGGAAACACCAACGTACGCGTATCAAGCACGAAAACCGCCAACATCTCGCGACACTTTGAAAAAGAAGAAGCAACGGAGATCCGCGATTAAAAGACGACACCGAAACGTCCATCTTTCTCGCTCTAAGTCTCACCTCCGTAAGGATCCACGAATCGGTAGAGGAAAAAACTGGCGAAGAAGCGACGAAGAAGAAAAAGAAGAAGGAGGAGAAGTACCGATGACCACCAGGGAACGACTGGATTCCAGCTCCTCTCCTCCATCGTGGTCGAATTGTCGGCGATGCTGGCAGCGAGAAATATAAAAGGGGAGTGCCCAGACAACGTCGAAATCGAAAGGGATAGCCGACCAGAGCCAGAGTGGCGTTTAAAGTCATTTGTACTACGTGACGTAATGAGTGGCTCGTCTGCTGGTACCATGGAAGAAGGGCGACGCAAGATCCAACTAGGAATTCAAAAAGGGCAGGCGGTTCGTCCATTTTCGGATAATGGATAACGAGAGTCTTACGGTGACACCTCTTAACCTTCTTAGAAATAAATTTACAAAGTTTGGAAAGACGTATTTCGATGGCTCCTGAGCAACTCCATCGATCGGTTCACTTTCTTCTTTAAGTTTCTTCCAGAGAAGACGTAAGAAAGAATTACTCGAGCTAAGACACTTTCGTCTATTCGCGTACCGTTAAAGACCAGAGTGTCGGAGATTTAATTTTTGGAGAAACAGGTGGTGTTTTTGGGTTTGGGTGAGGTCGGTGAAAGATTTGTCGAAAGGGCCGGATTTTCGAGGAACTCGGTCGGTACTCTAGTCTAAGAAGGGTCGTGTTGTGGTAGGCTAGACCGAATCCTAAACGCCCAGACCTTAAATCTAGCCAGATTATAAGAGGGTAACGCCTTTAATCTGACCGCGATCCAAAGGCTCCGTTAGGGACACCACAGGCCAAAATGAAAACGTATGTCTTTAAAAAGATGAGCAGCATCCGCTTAGGCATTCCGAGGATCACGTTGCGAGTTCGAGAGTCCATTTTTCCAAAGAGATTCCAGTAGAACGGAACGTATTCCGATCGTGTTACGAATAACACTACGGTAAAACCGTTGGCAAATTTTCTTATAAACAACAACGAATCGTATCTTTAGAAGTAAGATCTGGTCTTTTTAAAATTCTTCTTAAAATAAAGTATCGCGTACACGCCACGGATTCTTCCTCCAACGAACTCTATCATCCTCGTACATATTTTTGCTAATTTTTCAAATTTCCTCGAAGAACGAGAGAAAGCATATATGGATTGTACAATGATATTTCTTTGCTAATTTCAAGCTGCTAAATTAGAGAGAGAAATTGCGATCGATTACGATTATTCGCTCTCGCGATGAAAGAAAATTTGCGTTAGAAACGAGCCATACTCTCGATCGATTTATAAGCGAGAAATCGGAGAAAAGAGAAGAATATTCGTGGCAAAATTCGGCGCAAAATTTAGCGATCCGTCGATAGATTTGCTGCGAGGACGACCATCGATGACCGGCGAAACGAGTTACAGCATCAGGCCGGTTGTTTCCTGAGAATCCATAAGCGGTTATTCTACAACCTGTGTTCAAAGTACTTTAGTCTACACCTCCTTTGATTTTTGCTCTATGCTAAGAAGAACATTCCACGTTGCCTAGTCATCTCAAGTTAGCGTTGGCATAATGCTCGGGCTTCGCAGACTGGCAAAGACTTGCACTCGACAAAGAGCTTGCTCGGTTATTTACGGTGCGGACTCTTGAAACTGCAACTTTTGTGAAACGAACACGGAGCCTTTGAATTTTCTCGAGGAAACGAGAAACTCGACAGAGTAGCTAAGTGGGAAACGTGTTTAGCGAACTGGACTTCCGAGAGAGACGAAAAACGCTCTCCTTTCGTACATTCCTTCCAATGGATCTACTCATCTAGATACAGAGATCGTCACGCTAGTTACTGTTACGTCGACGAGTACGAGACGTTTTTTAAAGCCGAAACTTCGATAAAACTTTCCTTCTTTCTCAACATCGTGTATTCGATTAAAACGATTTTTACCGTTACTTATTTTAAGAACGTTACCGGGGAGAAGGAAAATCAAAACGATCTGTACTATTCGTTTATTTAACAAACGTTACCGCAAAAAACGGGAATGCAAACAGTACTATTACTCGCTTCAAGAATGGTACCAGAATGCAAGGAAATTTGGTCCTAACCAACGTCTGACCCGAGAACAAAACGATAAAACAAAGATGTACTTCCTCGTAAGCGACATGTAACTTGTTATCACCCGGCATACGGGCCCGAAAAAGAAATCGTTTCTCGCCATGGTGAAAGGGTAACAACCCGTTAATAAATAAGTAAAGAGACGAAGGAAAGCGTGCAACACACCGGGGGTTAACAAACGCTTCCCCACCACGTTCTACCATTAGTACGTATACCGTCCGTGAACTGTTTCTTGGAAACGAGCGAGAGAACCGGGGCCAACCGAAGAGAAACGACCAAGGAAACCGTCACCAAGGGAAAGAAAAAGAGGATAGTCGGCCGGTTACGTTAGGATAGGTTGGACCGTTCTGTCCGTGGACCCTCCGACTGCCTGGCGCTACGAGTCTAGCTCGGACCAACCTTTAAAGGCGCTGCTACGTAAACCTATTCGGAAATAACATTGAATTTGCGTATCCTTTTACTTTACAAAGTCTTCCAGAATTCTATTTCGCTTCGATTTCTCGAATTACTTGGATGAAAGTGTGAAATTGTACAGGCACTTTCGGTCCAGTTACGTTTTGCAACAGCAAGAACGGCCACCGGTTTTGCTTCGAAAATCCTGATCGTTCCAACGTTTAATTTGAATTTTCCAAGCGATCTTCTACGAAAGGTATAATAATTTAACGATAGAAAACCGTTAAAACGTTTCTACCAATTTCATGTTCTTCGTGCAGTAACGTTTACGTTGGACGTATGAGAATCGATCTCGTGACTATTGCCGCTACGTTCCACGTAGTCGGGTCGAATTGACCCTGACGAGGGTTAACCTGCCCGCATCAGCTCGTTTCAGCGTCTCCGTCGTGCCACATCGGAAAATAGGAAGCACGACGACGGAAGTGGAGCAATGCGGGCATGAAATCGAGTATTTAGCTGACGGCTTCCTTCTGTTTAGGGGGAATCGCGAGTTAAACTTTTGGAAATTATGACACAGTCATCGAAGCCTGAACAATGCGATTAAACATGGTGCACTAGGTAGAATATATTACATGACTCGCGATTTACGACTCATTGTCGATACGCCCGCGTTTAATACACCGCTACGGAGATCTTACGACGGATAATCCGTAGAATACAAAGTTTCCAGTCGACGAATAAAACGGAATAAAAAAGTTGCGAAGCTTTTGTACAATAATGAAAAAATTACGATAAAAATAGTTGTTTGATTTCATCGTTTGATCTTCGATAGGATCGATTATCTTTGCGAAAGAATGATTTTTCTTAAAAGATGGCGAATTACTTTGGAGTAGAAAACGATACGATACGATTAGCTTCGCCGTTCGATTTCTAACGTAAGATCTTTATTTGAGTTAGACGTTCGATAGAAAAATAATACGTTTATTTAATATTGACAATATTAATACGCGATCGTAGTACCTGCGAGTATAAATAAGGGAATCTAATCTTCCAAATATAATACAAAAATGGAATGTAAAGCAAGGAGCGGTCAAATATCAGAGTTTGCAACGGCGCGACATTTTAAAGCGCAAACACGTAAATCTTAAAAACCACGATACGGGTTAAAAACCGAGATAGGACGCGAATATACGTCAAGGTTTAAAAAACTATACGACGTTTTAAATCACTGTAGACGCGCGACGTAACTCGCCAAGTTTCGATGTAATCTTCGTTTCACGATATCTGACTCTTCGTATGGAATTTTTCAAATTCCCCAATCCGATCCTCTCCCATCCGTCTCACGCGTCTCTTTTTCCCCCGACGTTCCCAGATTACAATTTCACGATCGGTCCTCCGGTAATGATCTTTTATTCTTCTCCTGGAATACCATTTTCTTTTCTCTTTTATTAATTCCTTGGAACACATCTTCCACCGCGATTAGATTTTACGTTTCTCCGGATTTCCTTCTCTCCCTTTTTTTTTTCTCCTTCTTCCTCTTTCCAATCCTACCGGATTTCGACGAGTGCCGCGACAAACCGGGACCCTGGTCGTCTTTCTTATAATTTAAACGAAGGGGTCGCATAGCGTCACGCGGCGTATTCCGGAGCCCAGCGCGAGGGAAACGACTCGTCGCGGCGAGACGCGGAGGAACCGTGGAGGGAGCCGGTCGTTCCACGTAGGAAAGATAAGAATGATTTGGGTTGTTTCGTTCAAACGGAAGAAACGTGGATCCGTCGGCAGCGCGAGAAACAGGGACACGCCTTGCATGAAGAACACTTGTGTTACCGGGAAGAATGTGAAATCCAAACACGACACCGGCGTTCGACGGTATGTCTGTTGGTAGTCGCTCGCTGTTGGATCATACTCGAAAACCTCGTGTTCTATCCGCCGTTACGATCACGTTTTCCCGAATTACTCGAACGTAACGTCGACCTTCGAAATTCTCCATCGACGTTGCTTTCGCTTCTCGTACGAGTTGCCTATTTTTCAAAAATCACGCCAAATCACATCGAGTTATTTAGTCTCTTCGTTGAGCTTTGCCGCGATTGTGGCGCGTGATCGTCAAAGGGCACGTCCTAATTAATCGTAATTCGCGATCGACGGAACGCGCCGATCCGCGTCGCTGTACGAGAAACAAAGATATTCTGGCTTCGATAGGATGACGATATATGCTCGTCGATAGAGTAAAGAGGGCAAAAGCAGACAATTATTTGGCGCCGGCGGCGCCTGGCCATTATCATTACACTCGTGATACAGCCTTGCGCCGGCAAACACGTCGTCGATCGATCGTCTGTAATAAAGATTGCATAAGTGGCTATCATTTGTTGCTAATTACGTGCAACTACATTGGCAATTCTAGTTTCTCTTGCTTTGTCGTTCCATGAGAATGCGGATGAATGTTGCGCGTACGAGTTACTATGGAACACACACGCTCCACGGCTCGTAATTATTCGAACGGCATCGATGCTTAATGGTTATCCTCGTATAATTTAAATTTCAGTAAGACGCATGATAGAGATAAACAGAGATTTATTCGATTCCCTGCACTCTGTACAGAATATTTTAGTTTGGTCTATTTTGTATCGAAGTGCGGTCCTTCGATGATTGCGTTTATCGAGAAAATACTCTTATAGATTCGATAAAACTAGGCTAGATCGTAGCGTTACTCGTAATGAGAGCCCCTATTTTTACAAACAACACCGTTGTAACACTTGTAACTCTGTATCGAGCGCGCTCCTTTATCAAAGAACAGCGGAAGCAGTTATCAATGGGGGCCACGATAAGCGACCCCTGATAGATTTAGTTACGAGAGATCGTTAAAAAGGGTGTGGTTATTTAATATCGTACTATCTGACACCATCCCTTTCTTTCGTAACGTCATCGCTTTCCACGAGTATTATTTCCTCTTCCCATAATTTTAAGTGTCGTGTCGCCATGTAGAATAGGTTTGTACACGAGCCGTTGACTTTTACGACCTTTAAACTTGGAATTCACAAGTATTCCAAGCTTCGATGCCTGGTAATTACGTGTCTGAATATGTTCTTTCTATTCTTCGTATATTCTGTCTGGTTAAAGATCACGAACAGTTCAAATATATTATATTACGAACTAAAAATTTAGTATTAATAAACGTTAGCGAAGAAGCGGAGATAATATAGAAATTCTCTTATAATCCTCTTACAAATTCTACGAATCTTTCGCTCTTTCGAACGTTTTATCACCTGAACGCTCTACCATTCAAATGTTTCACTATCCAAACATTCTACCGCTTAAATATCGTATTGTCCGAAACATCTACCACACACGCGCTAGTATTTTGTAACGAAACGTTGTACTACGAAACGTTATGCTCTCTGAACGATATAGCGTTCGAACTTTCTATTATTTAAACGATACGTTTGGTTACTTTGTCGAGACGGTAAATCCACAGCGACCGTATCGACGGTGCATCGCCAGCGTCTTAAAGTTATCCAAAGACCGTTCGACAAAAGAAATTCTCAACAAAGGAATTGCAAAAGCCTGTGAACTCCGAGTTCCGACGAAATCTCCGATAATTACGAGACAAGGTCTCTCGAGAATATCCAAAGTACGCGCAGCTGAAGAAAATCTCCAAAGACGATAACGAATCTTGCGAAAAGAGATTAGGACGCGTCGACGACACTTGCAAAGCCTCTGATTACGTTCTGCGGAAAATTGAGTAAAATCTGCCAGATAAATACGAAAGTACAAGCGAAAAGACGGTCAACTCGAACGACGGACAATTTCTTTCGTTGGATGATTTATCGTTACGATGCAGTCCTTAAAGTCGCCAGCCTCCGGAAGGAAACGGCATACGTATTTTCTGGACCTTGAGCGCAGGTACGTCGATCGTTAACGGTTCAGATACGAAGAACGAAAGCCGTAGGCTCTTCTGTTCGAGGTGAGACTAGATCTCTACAAATCCCTTTATTCGTGCCGGTCTTCTAGATAGACCAAAAGGAATAACAACGAACGCGCAATTTTTCTTCAAACTGGTCGTTCGCGCAAACTTCGAAACTGGTCGTTTGACCGGGCCTGGTAAGATTTGCGTGCGTCGAAGGTTACATTTTGGATTCGTTTGGTCTTTGCAAGGTGTTTTATAATTTTAGAACGGGAATCGTTATACGGATTAATGGTACAAATGTCGGAGAGGTTCGTTGTAACGTCGCTTGGTGTATCTTTGAAAGTTTCTTCTTCGTAACTTTGAAAGTTTCATCTTCGATTCGAAGAGAATGTAACGGTGAGGAAAAAAATTGACAAGGAGCTTCGACGAAGGCGAAGCGATCTACCGATGCCTGGAAATCTACGTCAACAGGCAGCTATAAACATGTCCGAGCTGTAAATTGCTTCTACAGCTTCGAAATTCCAATTTATCCAATTTGCGTTGTAGCGACACTAGTCATCGATTATCTGTGAAACTCCTCGTCAAAATTCAGCGTTACCTCGACGAACGTGAACGAACGCGAAGCAAGAGCCGGCATTCCGCGAAACCCTGTTCGTCGATGTATTCATCCGGACTGTCGAAGCAATCAGACCTGCCACGTGTCGCGATCATCCACCTCGATCGGATATACCGCGCCAAAAACGAAGCTGCTGAAAAAATCCACCGCCAAGTCCGAATTAAGATAACCCCCGTCCAATTATCGCGGCTGTCAGCGTGTCTCGATCGTCGGTTATTACTCAAGGCCCAAGGTGAAATACCTCGAAGGCGCGCGTTCTCTCGACCGTGTACACCCGGAGCACCGTCGCGTTCTATTGCGAGAGAAGAGCGGCAAAGCAAACATCTTCCAGCTCTCGAACTCCACGTTCGACGTGCGCACGTACACGCGCACACAGGTCAAACGGACACACGTTTTATACGAGTTCGCGTTCACGTACGATGCGAGAAGACTGGCGCCACATCGAGGCTTTCAACGGTCGCGACGTTAACCCCGTAGTCACTTATGCAATCGGAAGGCTCATCGAAGGATGTGACACATTATGCAGCCACGTATAAATCATACGGTCAGGGCTGCAGGCATTGGAATTATCGAGCACGCCCACTTACCGACAGATAAGCCAAATACTGGCCGACCCAAGGCGAGCTGCACGAAATCGCGCACCGGTCGATCGTCGCGTTGGGGTGTGCCGGGGTAAGAAGACGTTCTTCCGCGTCGAAATCGACCGAGTGATTCGTTTAATCGCCAGCCACAAACATAGTTTTCTCGGAGGTATTTTTCGTCCCGGTTGATTCGAATCTTTGGCTATGGAGAGACAACCGGCTGGTTCCAAGAGTAGTTCGTCGAATTGATCTGCGTGGCTATTAAAATCGTCGGATGTAAGATATACGTTCGATCGTTGTTCGAACGCTCTTCTACGCTGCAACGTAATTGTATAACGCAATCGACGGTTTCGATAAAAATTCGCTAAGCATTCGCTTACGAACGTAGTAAAAGACACGAACGACTGGTCCGTTGAAGATTCCATATTCTACGCATAACACGAACCGTATCGACGTAGCAAGACGAAATATCACGAGAGAACGATTTATTTTAATCGTACGATACGAAAGGAGGAACTAAGGAGATCGGCGCTGTCAGCATGAGACTTGCATCGATTATCGTCGAGCGGTCGATCAACGAGCAAGATAGCTTCTTCGGGGATTCTTTTTCGGAATTTTTATAAAAACTACACCGGGATTTCGTTCCCAAGACAAGTTCGTGGACTGGCAGCAGCGTTGCTGGCTGAGCAGCAATGGAATGCCACTTTTACCTTAACGGACGTTTCCAACGATCCGTCCGGTAAACCAAGCGAACCAAAAGCGAGGGAGCTCGCGAACCACGATGCTGTGCCGATAAACGCGCTCCCGTTTCGTTTTGCACCTGCTTCGCGGATTCCTTATTTCGGGCGTGTGCGTAAATGAAGTTGCCAATAATGATTCATTGCGCGGTGCGTTTCGCAGTAACTGGATACGCGGAACCTTCTTAGCGCTCGTTTCCGTAACGCTGGCAATTTGTCGCGCGTCGATGAGAACGTCATCGAACACCGATGTTCAACCGTGAGTGGTTTATCGTTCGAAACCGATACAACCGATGGAAAAAAGGCCGTTTAAACGCCCTCGAAGCACTCGTCATCGTTGAAAGTTCTTTCACACAGGCATCCCGCATACGTCGCACAGCTTCTTCGACGACTCCGAGAAGACGCGGCGCTGCGTCGAGGGGCGTGAACGCGCGCAAAAAAAAAGATTATTTCGCTAGTTAAACGCTAATTAGGCCCCGGGCGGCAATTCGCTCGGTCTGCACGTCGCCGAAACGAGAACGTTGATCCGTCGAAATCAATTTCAAACTTCGAACACAACCACCCGATAAATCGCTTAACGAGGCTCGGCTCACACCGACGTTCTTGCGTTTCCACTCACACGCGGCCAGCGTGTCCGCCGATTTTTTTCGTCGCGTTTTAACCCTCAAATTCCAATTGCCAGACTCGTCGAATAGGGTAACGCTTGTTGTCGGGATGCTTATAAATGGCGAATTAAAATCTGAGAATGAAAGTTCGATATCGATCGGTAAGAACGAAGAGTGGCGAGATGGAAGAGAAAGCGGGATTATTTCCCGTACGAATTAGTACAGAGGGAATGCGCGTAGAACGTTATACGGAATAATTCTAATAATTGGCACTAATTCGAGCTTGATTGCATTATTAGTCGCGTGGCTAATGGAGTTACTCATTGAATGCGATTGCATCGCGGTGAGTAGGTATTATTAGATGCAATACACGTTCTTCCATCCAAGCAATTCACGCATCTCACTTTAAGAAAACAACAAATAGATCCGACACGTTGCAACGTATCATCCGTCAGAGTATCGAACATCCGTACGTTCTTATTTCAGAAAAATATTCATAAATTCTTTTCGTTTGTTACCGTAACTAAATTTCACGCGGAACACAGCGAATACGTATACATAGAGTGCACCACAAATCATATAGGTAGACTGTTATAAACAGTACCGAGTAAGAAGACTTTCTTTGTCCACCCGCATCCATGGCTGCATAAATGTAAATTTAACAATCGCTTATCGGAACGTGTTACACGGCGATAGAGGGCGAACAAGTTCGGTTAAAGACGCCGACTCGAGTTGGAACCGGGTTCACGACTGTAAATGGCTTATTTACCAGGAAGGTGAAACAACTGAAAAATCTTTATTTCGAAGAAAAGACTACTGGTTCCTCTTTAGCTTCTTCTCTCTTTAGGCTTCTTCCTTCGAACGAAAAAATCTAAGGCGATCGTAGGACGAGAATCGTTGAAAAGCTAAATCGAACTTGGGGAAAAAGAAACTATTTTTCGTTCGAAATAGAGTTGAAATTTCTCGAGCTGCGATTCATCGTCGATATTACCCTCGAAACCCTTCCAACCTAACCCTTCGAACTTTAGATCTACCATACGTCGAGAAAAGCACAGACGACCATAAAAAAAACAATACTCTTTGAACTACCTACTCTAAATTACGACGCAACGCTTCAGGAACAAAAAAAAAGGCAAGCCCTCCAAAAACACTCTTTGCGAGAAGAGAAGAAAAAGAAGCTCGAAAAAGAAGGAACGGAAGAAGCTCGAAAGAAGAAACCAGGTTTCCCACGTGGACGAAAGGTTTTGCGGCCGTCAAACGGTTTCAATTGCATCGAAATTCATTTTTTCGTAGGACACGTACGATCCGTGGCTCGCCTCCTGACGAAGAAGCGTTCGAGGCTGGTTTCGAAGGGGAAAAAATTGCAAGGCGTATCGTGAAAGATGGGTAAGCACCAAGCGGAACATTCATGCTCTAGTGAAATTAAATACTAGCGCGGCGAGAGTGCGTATAGAGTATAAAGCCGCCTCGAAGCCATTTAAACGAAGCCGAAGGCGAGGATATTCGCCTGGCTTTCCACCGCCATAAATCTTCGCCCGACGTACCGACCACGTGGTGCAACTGCTATACGATGACCACTTTGTCGCTGCCCTTGTCCAAACGTTGCGCGCACGATTCCCTTCGAAAGTTAAGATTTCGCAAATTGCCCGATTACCGTCGATTATTCTTCCGTTTCTCCGACTCTGTTGGTAATCGAAGATCGACGATCGGATCGTTGGTCATTGGGAGGTTAAAACGGAGGTGAATGATACCTATAGAAAGAGATTATATGTATTAAAGTAACCGCTGGTTACTAAAAATACACGTTACGTCATTGATATCGTTTTGCCTTGGTAATAAACGTTACATACAATTATTGCGTGTGACCTGTTTATATGAAGCGCCGCCACAATGATTCATAGTTGTGCGTTTCTGCAATTAAAGAACCTATTATACTTGTATTTAATAGCTCTGTTCGTACAACCAGTAATTCTAACGGTTGATTACAATTTCTCGAATAACAGTTTAACGTAGTTACGGTAATCGTTTGTTTTACAACTTATTCGCAACAGCTGCTGCCGTTAATATTTAATTGGTTAAAAAGTAATACGACGTGATCAATGACCTAGGAATAGATTTAACGTATCGCGCGTCAAGTTTCACATTTCGATAGGTGATACAAGTTACATAGGAAATATCGCGAGAGTTTATTTTAAATCGACAATTGTCCTACGTATATATATTATAACGCGAGGAAAGACGCGCGTGTAACTTTAGCAGCAAGAAACGATAACGAATATATTCCATTCATTGTTAAAATTCCATTCTTCGAAGCACACAGGATGTTCTTCTTGTGAGACGCGCGTATACATGCACACAGACACACTGGGATTACTAGGTGCATGCTAGAAATAACGCTAAAGTCTAATTAGTAGGCGAACAATAACGACGAACATGGCGAAAAGTTAATGAATGCAATCGTGTAGTCAATTTGAATTTTAAATTTCATTGATAGCATCTAGAACCAAATGTGAAGAAATAATGGTTAACGCTTTTGGTTAATTAATGCGGTCTGTCTTACGTTTAATATAATTGGCCTGCCAAAAACTGTCAAATACACGGATTAATTGGCTACGTCGGCGAAACGTTTTTTAACTAAAAATATATAAATATCAGAGAATACTAGAAACCCGAATATTCCATTACCGTCTTATTACAGCGTGTGGTTATCGCAATTATTATAACCGCCAGTGTTGGAACGAATCTAGAATATATTAGCTAATGAACGATAGTTCGAAGCAACTGTTCCGACGACGATAGTATCGTACAACCAATAATGAACCAAGACCACAACTTACTCGTGACTTATAGTCGCAATTTGATTGTATGTTTATCCTGACTCGATCATGGGCCACCGTAATACGATCGTGACTACATCACTGTCACTATTGTTCGTCAGTGTCACGACGCTGTCATCGTGACCATGACCATGACCGTCGCTATAAAAATAATGCATTTACGATCATTGCTGTTTCGCTTCTAATATCGTCACAACTATTTCTGCCTTTCGACTTATAAACGTTATAAACGTTATTATTCTCGTTACTAATAACACCCGTTACGTCGTTATCTCACAACGGGTAACTCAAAAACCACCATTTAAAGAACGAGAGACTTATTTTCATAAATTTATGTATGACACGGGACAGTCTCGATCGCGAATTTCAACCTAGATTTCGAAAGATAATGTTTATAATTACCATTTATCTCCACTTTCCGACTTATGGAGTTGGTAAGCACCGTCGCGGTACCCCTCAAACATTAATAGCAAGAATCAAAGGACGAATCGCGGTAGGAAAATATAGAGAAGTTTCTGCGCGCGATAAAAGCGAACGTACGAGAGACTATACCTGCGATTAAAGTTACATTCGAATAATCGCGTTTACGGTGCTCGTCCAACCTAACCGACCGACCAATCATCGAATGGACGATCGAGCGAGCAGCGAGATATCCGGCCATCCGGTTTTCACCGAGCGTCTAATACAAGACGGTCGTGATCGTTCCGATTTACTCGGGCCGTAGTCATAGTACTCCAGCGTAGCACTTATTGTTCAGTCGTTACGACGTCGTCTGGTACGCGCTGCCAACATCCGGTCGCGTAAACTTGCACGCGCGTACGACGCTCGTAGTAAGCTCGTAGTACGCGCAAACGAGCCGAGAAGCCGCGAGTTTCGTGCACGAAGGACATTCCCACTCCTACACGGACCGTTTCTTTCTCCCGTTCAAATTATCCGGCGGAAGTGGCCCTCACTTTCCCTATACACGCTTCAGAAATTTCTCGACTCGGCCAAGAAACAAACGAATAAGCCCGCACTAGGGCTACGTTCGATCGCCGGATACGGAGAGAGGAGAAGGCCTCTCGCATGCACGGTTCTCGAGCCGTTGGCGATAATGCGATTCTATATTCTGCAGCGACGATAGTAACGTAGCAACGATTCGCGAGCAGTGCCTCCGCACCACGAAATCGGCCAACCAATTTTTATTAATCTTCTAACGACGCGAAGGATAGGAACGCAAAATGTCACGTTTATTGTTCTTCGAGTACATATAGTCGATACTGTATATACTATAACGAAACATTTTGTTATTTGTTGGTCATAGGTGATTGCAACGTAATTGTATCGTAACAAAAGACGCTTTATCGTTTGCGTACATCGCTATGAAACTATTTTAAAATACGGAGGAGGCTATTAGTTTATTCGAGATAATTTACGATAGAAGTTGATTAAAGTTGCAAGTTTTAAGTCCAGATCCGATTACGTGTTGATTATACGATCTTGGAATTACTACTTACATCCATTGCATCCTTATACCTGATCACGTGATCTTAGAATTACTCAATCCCATTTATCTTTTCTCTTTCCGTGGTTGCAGAGATTTGCTGCGGAATCGAGGCTATTATTCCATCACGGTGAAAATATGGAACGCTATTTAAAAAACTCAAGGTGACCTCCATACTTCTTAATCCCTTGCAGTTCCACAGAGTAAGATTCCTAACCTATCGTCTTTGGATCTTTTATTTTACATCTACCAATCTTTCTTCGTAAATCACTGCTTTGATCTGTTTTGTGATAAAAGAATGGAATTTCTCCGTTTCTCGTCACGCGTATATGGTGTATTACAGACAACACCTGAAGGAAGTCGTTCTTCGTCGAATGGAACGAGAGTCCTTCGACGTTTTCTACCGATATTTTTATCTTTCACAACCGATGAAACGATCGATCAAATTTTACACTCGAAAATGTGGATGAAAAATAACAGAACATCCGAAAAGAGTGGAAATTTCGATAGCAAAGAGCAAAGTAAAGAATTTCGACATTGTATATCAACGAACAGAAACGAATGAGTCCGGACTTGTCCGAACTCTCTCGAGTCAATATCGGATTGTGATCACATGGAACCCCATGCCACGTTATTAGAAATTTGAACATGGTCACGATTTAACGTGGCTATTAAATGTAATAAAATATCATCGAGGAACATGTAACTCGAAGATTTGTTGCAATTCGATGGAAAAATACGTTTTGGAAAAATTGTACTCTTAGTGGAACGTTTAAAGAAATTTATCGCTGTAAAATTGCGATGATCGTAATATTTTGTACAATAAGAATCGAGGCGAACGTAGGCAGTTTGTATTTATTAGGATATATACGATAAAGATCCTGTAATTTCCAGAATTTCAACAGGTTTCCTATTATCGATTTGCTAGCGACTCGCGACTTATGGTACTCGCACGAAGGAAAACGTTCCTTACGTAACGTCCACGTGGTATGGATAACGTGGAAAAGAAAGAATAAGATCGATACACGAATATAGTTACTTTACTTTATACCTGCTAATAATTTTGAACGTTTATCGCCACAAAATTAAACTTATTCTTTTAACAAAACAGAGTTAACCTTTCGTGCGACTATAAATTCTAAAACGAGAAACTTGCAAACTGTACTCGTCGTACTGTACTGTGTACTCGTCGATTTCGCTCTGCGGCGAAGGAAAAAGATGAATAAAAAGCGGCATTTCGCTGGAAAGGGCAAGGTTTTTTGGTTGCGAGCAATTGAAGGGTTTAAGTCCCATGACGAGATATTTCCACCTGTTCGCAGGTTCTAGCGGAAATGCTGAATCTCGCACGGCATCGAAGGGACTAGACTAGACAAATCGCACACGTTGAAAAAAGCTTGCCAGGTGACGGAGGGTCGAAAGACGGCAGGTTAGAACGCTACACCTTGGTTCCGTGGATATCGTGGACGTCCCTGAAATAACACGAGACGCCGAAGGTGGCGACCCTGTAGGTGGCAGTCGCGCTGGGTTCCTGTTACACGATGCGAATCCGGCACTGGCGCCCCAGTCATGCCAACCGATGGTGGGGGGACAGTTACGTTTCACGTGACACGCTGGCGCCTTGGTGGTAGGGATCGATCCGTGATCACGTGACCGTTGGCGCCGAGATGGTGGGGACGCACCTACCACCCCTTCGGGAAGAACGAACTGGAGAAGAGCGAACCACGGCAGGAAGACCGGCGGCATTCTGACCTGGTAAGTCGCCAGTGTCGGATCGTGAGAAAGTGAATAAGACTAAAGCATCGGAGGACATTTAAATCGACCGTGTAAGCGACAATCGTTTTTAAAAGCGAAACGGTTTCGCCGCGAACTGTCTACGACGCGGACGCAATTGACGGATTACGAGCTACGCCAAACCAAATTACGCTTATTTATTACAATTCCTACGTCGTACGAACCTTCGGCCGATCATTTTTATTCGTTCGCTACCAGTGTGTGTTGACGCGCTATTGTAACGCGTTTTCGGTTCTTTCTTGCTCTTTATCCTCGATCGAGAGAGACCGTTTCGACGAAACCGAGGATACGCGAAGAAAAACAGGAAGAGTCAAACACAGAAGAAAAGAAGAAAAAAAAAAAAGGTACTATACAAGATCGAGAGACCGGTAGCTACTTTGGACAGCGAGAATAGGAGAGACGAAAGTAAAGTGTGTTGTGCATGGAACGCAAGGGATAACAAAATCGGTAGACCAGCTTTTTTTCCCACAACTTTGTCGAACTCCGACAGATTCTCGCCGTTGTATATATTGTTTTCGCGTAAACGGCCTTTAGGTGAGTGATATTCGAAGTCATCGCCCGAAACCAAGGTCCTGTTACGTGTATATATACACGCGTACGCACACGTTCGACACGCGTGTATTCCTCTGTTAGTTTTATTTTGTGAAGTGTTGAGCAGTGTCCTGGGCGAGGTAAGCGTCTTGCCGTGCGAATTCGTGCCAACTTCTCTAGCCGTGGCCGTATCTTTACGATCGATTTGTGCATGCTCTGTCTGGTCGCGCCGGTGAAAAACGGTTTGGCAACGTGGCACGTGAATAAAGTGACACCGCGACGACGACGACGACGGCGACGGCGTCGGCGACGGCGCTGAGAAGAGACGGAAAATACGAACGAGAGGGGAAAAATACGTCTGATCTTATACAGCGAGGATTCGTTTCGCGTCGTCAACGACCACCGGAATCTTGACACGTACACACATACACACACACACAAACACACACACACACACACACACACACACACACACACACCGTGCAATAATATCTTCGATCGCGAGCAGCAGCAGCAGCAGCGGCAGCAGTCATCGCATACACAGCCGAGAAAAAGAAGAGAAGGAGGTGGTGGAGGAGGAGGAGGAGGAGGAGAGGTTGTGCCGCCGCCGCCACCGTTTCTCTTTGTCGTGTGTGTGCGTGTTTCGAGAGGTTAGAAACGCCACGGGATCATGGATCTGCTTTGCTGCGAGAACACGGCGGTCGAGCGCAGAGCTTACGCCGATCCTGCCGTACTTGGCGACGACCGTGTGTTGCAGAATCTTCTGAAAACCGAGGAAAGATACGCACCCAGCAGTTCTTACTTCGAGTGCGTGCAGAGGGACATCTCGCCGCTCATGCGCAAGATCGTCGCGGAGTGGATGTTGGAGGTGAGCAACTGTTTCCGGTCCACGTGTCGCCCTTGAATTTTCCAAAATTTAACCATTAACCGAACCTTATCGCCGCTCCTACCATCGCGGCTAGATACGTTACGTTGTTTTTTACGCGTCTCGATGAAATTAATAGCACGATCGACGGTACTTTGCGGGAAATCGTTGGTGGAAAAGTCGGAGTCTCGCGACTTTTTCGATAGTCGAAAGGGTCACGGATTATATACGCGTCTTATATCGCGATAATTTCCATTCGTTTTAACGAGATTCGTTTTAAGCTGTCACGTAGAATGTGGTAGGTTTCGATGACTTGTTAAGTTATTAAATCGCTGTGCAGTGAAAACGAAAAAGAATTACACGTTATTATATATCGGTTATCGTTGTCATTTTATACGGCCTACCAGTAAACACTCGCGTTACGTAAAAGTTGGCAATAATCTCTCTCGCACCAACCATTTCCACGCAACTATTTATTAACAATGTATCGATATAATATGTACCGATAGCATTATCGCTTATGTTATACGTAGAACGCATTAATAAGCTACGATCAATCTCGTTTTAAAGTTCCATCTGCGGATACTTAAATGTCACGACGTCGAGCAGTCGATATACCAGTAGGATTTCGTTTGTCATCGAGAACATTAACAGGCCGTAACGCGTAGAGGCGTAGAGTGGTCGAGGTTTTTCATTCGAAAGAGATCGCGTGACGAGGAATTCTTTGAATCCAGGGTGTCACAGCCGAGGGAACCTCGTTAGCGTCGAACAGATCGAACAGAAAATTCCGTTATATCGGTGCGTTTGGGTAGCGCATGGAAAGCTCGCGGAACGTATAACGTTCGTGACTTATTTTCGGCAGCGGTGAGCGCGCGAGAGAGAGAAAGAGAGAGAGAGAGAGACGTCCGATGACGTCGAACGCGCGTCCGGGGTCCCTTTAAAATTTAAAAAACACGCTTGTTGCGTAGGTACGCAACGGCTTTTGGCTGGCGGGGCGCTCTCGCAATCTTTTACACCGTCATTGACGAGCGGTCGAATCATGTCAGTGGGATCACCGCGTTACGTCACCTGTGCGTTACCAAATGCGTATCGATGCGGACAAACACGACATTTGCAAATCCGGAGATTCGAATCTTGCCGAGAACCTTCCTTTTTCAGCCAACTGTGGAATCGAGTTAAACTTTCGTAGAGGAAATTTCAAATACTCGAGCAGAGGATTCTTAATGCAATTCCCTAGATAAATCTTGGTCGAATCTTATGGCAATTTACGAATGATAATTCTCTGGGTAAACCTTGCGCTCGTATTGCGAAAATTCGTATAAATTGAAATATCTAAAGAATTAATATGTAATTATATCGATTAATTATATCGATCAATATACAATATATAGTTAACATAGATAGTCGAATCGAGTCACGGAATATTATAGGATACAACTGTTGGATATTGTAATGGAAAGGTGCGAGATATTAGCCAAAACGAAAATGAAGGTGAACGTCGTCCTAGATGTTTGTCGCGTAATCGTATTCGTCGGTAGACTTCCTTCGACGGCTATTATAACGAATTCCCGCTTCCGGATCGAATCGTAAGATTCCAAGATTAATTTTTCCTTCGAACGCGTCTCTGGCTCGCTGACAATGTAGTCTTCGTAGCTCTCGATTGCATTTAAATTTCTGCTTTTCGAGTCGAACGGAAATATCTGTGTTTCTCGGCGATATCGTTTGCTCTATCTGGCGACAAAGTATCTTTTTCTTTTCTTCTTTTTTTTCCGCTCATGACTAACGTAACGGTAATCATTTCATTGTTCGGTATCCTGGTTGATCATTTGGTCGGTTCGGCTTCGAATTTCCTACGCATACATATGTATACGAGATTCGACTGAATTTGTTCCACGATCAACGACGATCGCTTTCTTTTAGTTAGCTGGTAAGAGACGTTGACCGTCTCTTTTGATCGTTGAAAAGCGAAACATTGTAACATACGACGTCCTTTCATTGGCACATTGATATCGTTTTAAAGAAATAAATCCGAACTCGTTAAATTTTGCAAATATCGTACGTTATTATCGAACGTTATATTGCAAAGCGTGTTCAGTAACGAAAGTTTCGAAATTTAACGGAATAAAGTTTCGCAATTCTGAATTTTTTCCACGTTGAATTTGTCATATTTTTTAACGCTGGAATTAAACGAATATCAGAGTTATCTAAAATATTTGACTAGATTCGATTGGACGAGGAAATCGAGCAACTGAAAATCAGAAATTCGCACGATCAAAATCCTTAGGCTTTCTAATGACGTAACGCTAGTTAAATTAGAAATCGTTGATAATCACCGGTATCCAGGCCACGATTAACCCTCCGTTGTCACGTTTCGTCACGAAATTACACCGAGATATTTAAAATCTCGGTTGTATAACTCATTTTATAAATACCGATAAGAAGGATCTATCTAATCTATAAGTCTATAAATCTTAACTCCTGATGCAATGTACATACGTTCGCCGATTTTGACTTTCAATTCGTTCCGATATTATTGCTAGAAGATCCCGTAACGTTAGAAATCGATTGTTCCATTCGAATACGATCGTCGTACATTGCACAAAAGTGTCCGATTCTATTTGAAGGTAACTTTCGACAGCGTCTCGAGTGCGTTCTAATCTAATATAAAAACTTGCGATTTCACTTTTTATCAATTTACAAGTGGCGCGAATAGCGCCAAGCACTCGAGGTACTTACACTATGCTTATAATCAGAACTATAAATGTCAAATACTTACTAATTGCAGATTCGTTAAATACTCTCGCACCTAAGTTTCCGCTACGAGATATTTGGCAATTTGGTACGCGTAAAATATTACAATTTACCTTAGTAAACGTCGAATGTTTCGTGAAATTTGGCGAACGTTAAACTTATCCATAGTAATACGATTAACGCTAATCGTACTGTTACAAGTATCGAACAATTGCAAATTCGCTAACGCAATTTGAAAACAAAGTTTACTTAATTTACTTTTCTTACTTCCATCTTTCCGTCTTTCCGTCTTTAAATCTCGCACAAATGCAGCAAACTGACTGCACGATTTAATTGGAAGAAAGTAAGTTACGTCGGAAGAATAATAAATAAGACGCGAACCAGCAAAGGCATGGATCGGTGGGAAATTTAAATCTGTCGATTCTCAAGGTGATCGATAATCGTGGATCGTTGGCGTTAAGATATTAATCGTGTTTAAATGTCCTTGGAATGTTCCTCGAACTATCCGAAGCCTCTTAACCAGGCCGATTTCCTGCGATTCGCGGTTCAAGGTCCGGTTTATTCAGCTGCCGATTGATTTTTTTGCACGATTAATTACAACGATCAGGAGGTTTGTAAAGTCGGCCTTGAATCATACGGGTACGTCGGGAACGTGACCGGACTGGATCGTGTCGTACACGCGTGTCGAAGTCCATCGCTTTGAATTCTTTGGTATTAGAGGCACTCGCGAACGATTCATTCGGTCCAAATTCATTCGACGTTGTCCTTTCGCTTCGTTCTCGCGTATCTCAGGCGTATTTCACACGGAGGCGAGTCTCTGGTAATCGGTCGATCGCTAAACTCGCGAAAGAAATCTCGCGAAGAAAAAATCTCGATTTCCTCGGAAGAATCGCAGAATCTCGTGCAACGACATCTCGTGCAATCGGTTTAGGGTTAAAGGTCGCCGATGTTTCAATTTGAAATCCCGTTAAATATGCAAATTTGTTTCTGTTTATACTCTTCCGCTTAATCTTCGCGGCTTTGATGTGCTAATAAGAGTTTGGTTGCCTCGACCATCGTGTTTCTTGAACGAAATCCTTTTAGAATGGAAACGTTAATTGTTGTAGTTGGGAATAAATTACCATGGTAACCTAATTGGTTCCATGTTATCAGTATCGGTTCGAATAATTTGTAAATGCAACGCGTTAAATTCAACCTACATGCTGTGACAGAAAGCGGGATAAGGAAAACGTAGAATATAGAACGATATAACGGAACCGATTTAATTTTAAATCCTAACATTATTCACGACAGAGATACTTGTTGGCGTCGACGATTCGTTAGTTAAAACGAAACGTTTATTTGGTAGTCAAAAATATTACAACGTTGGATCAAGGTTTCTTCGATGAACGTGAAATTATAAAATTTTAAATACAAAATATCGAAATTCATTTAAATGTGTAAAGATGTGCTAAACTCGCTTATCGTTTTATCGTTTTCCACGACTATCGGTATCAGCGACAAACTTTACGTTCGATAGCTATTCAATACGATCCATGACCTATTCTAATGAATAAGATCTGTTAAAATCACAAACGCTCGAATATTTTCAGAGGTCGGAACATCTATAGATCGCAAACAGTCCCATTGAACTCTAAAAGAATCTTGGCTGACCCCGGCAACGTCAAACGCCTTTCTTTTCTTCTCTTTGTCGGATCTGTATCGAAGGACGGATTAAAGTTTATCGCAGCAGATAACCAACGTAGAAACCTCTCTATCTTCTGCCACCACTTGTATATAGTATATAGGAATGTTTGACGATCGGCGAACAGTTGTTAGAAGCCGTTGCCTAAAGCCTGATAGGGCAATACAAAGCGTTGTCCGGAAAGTTCGCGTGTGGTATCGATAACTCGTGTTCCATAAGAGATAACGATAATCCGTACGACGTTGTGCACGCGTATCGTGCAGCGATTTGCAGCACGATCGTACGAAGAAACGATTTTCTAATTACGAACAGTGACGTTTTTTTTTTATTACGTTCTATACATTTCATTTTCGTGGTATCGAATGTTCTTCGTAGCGAGGCGAAAGGAAGGCGTTCAAGGAAGTCTGATAATTGGTGCGACAGTTTTCACAAGGAGAGAATGACAGGCAAGATTATGAAATGCAAGTAGTATGGAATTTTCTGCGTTTGGACGCGAATTTTCGCAAAACGGTTCGTTAAACTAATTATCTGCGGTGGCGAGGGCTAACGGATGACCGTCCGGCAGATATACAGACGAGTTTGTTGGCCCACGGTTTTTATCGGCTAGCCTTCTCCGTGTTCCTTAATTCCAGCTCGAAACGTGTTGCCCGTTCGAACGAGAGATATCGAGCCCCAATTCGGCCAAACTTTCTTTAATATTTGAACAGATGCACGATGTAATTATCCAAAGCCTTTTCTCTTAATTCTTCTCCTTTGCAACGGCCGATCGAGCGGAATGGTTCCGCCTTCTTCTTTTCAATGCACGAAATTTGCTCGCTCCATTGTCTCCCTCTGCCGTGTAACTTCATTTAGCTTGAATAATAGGACTTTTTTATATTCGTAAGCGTCGTAATTTTTGTGCGATTCTTTTCGAATAAATTCGTACGAGTTTCTTTATTTTACACTGTAGATTAAAATTTGACCAACGGTGTGCATAGCGAACTGAAAACGCATCTGCGCGACACACTTTGTGCCTCGAACGTACAAAAACGCCGCCATAAATCGCCACCCCAGAAAGGATATTGGTAAGCTAGGTCGATTCGTAGAAACGACCACCTTCGAAACTCGAAAAATCCCAAGTCTTCGAAAGAAATATCGCTTCGACTATCCACGATGATTTACAGGAATAATGCTTCAAAAGTAATTAGGCAGCGAGCGAGAAAAAGGGCTCGGTAGATAAAAATTAACTTGCAGAGATAACAATGATGTTTTTGATGAGAAAAGAAATACAATTTTTAGTTGCTTATTGAATACGATTTTAGACGCTCTTTCGACGTCGATGTAATTCGAAGAAACTTTATCTCGTTAAATCGAGGTGGAGAACAGCGCGGTTCATCCCCGTTGAAAAGAAATCGCCGTCCAAAAAGAATCTTCCAGTCTGAGATGTAAATTACTAGTAATATCGACCGAGTGATACGTAATTCAAAGAAAGTAACCGCAAAAGCGTCACAGATTGTAATAGCATCTCGTCGAATCGAATTATTCTAATTTGATCAGACTCTACAAGTTTTCATTTTGTTTCATTTTATCGGTAGATCTTTCCAAGGGAAAAAGTCAGTTTCGAAATTGATCGATCTATCTTCCACTAAACATCGTCTTCTCTAAATAATAATTAAATATTAATTTTCTTATCTGCCAGTACATCCAGAGTGGAGTATTCTGTTCGAATAAATTTTAATTCGTAACCTTCCACTCGCTCTAAATATTCCCATACGATTCTCACATTACTTATTCCGCGTACGTATAATGGATTTCGATTAAAACGATCTAAACTCTGTCTTATCAATACGCTTCGTAATGCTCCCACGTTCTCCGAAGTTCTAACCTCGACTGGCCCAAACGTAATCTTTCACGGATCTGAAGCAAAAAGGCATCCTTTCATGCCGCTAATTGAACCTACAGTCATTAAAACTTACACCGCGAAATTTTTGCCTTTTTTTTTTTGCAGCCTCGTAACGCGTTTAATCGATGATGGGACACAGACAATTATTTCGTTAAACCGGTAGTACTAATTGGTCGTGGTATACGCACGACGAAGCGCAATTAGAAGAAGGGGTGTTCGAAAAGGGTGGAATCGTCGGTCACGCTCAATAAGTCGTGACGCAACGACGATTCGTACGGCTGCGCTTAAACCGGTAGGAAAGCAACCGGTGGGACTTCGGTGCTGGAAAATTTCGGTCAACCTCCGTTCCGGTAGTGCGCGGGGACACGGTACAAGTAATTTTTGTAAGCGATATCGTTAACTCGTTAACTTAATTTGACAAAAGAGGACGAAACTCTGCGCGAGAGGTAAAATTTACCGATATAAAGGTAACGACGCGTTAAAACACGGTGATTCTGTAAGAAAATGAATCGTTTCGTCTCGAGCGTCGTCGGCGATCTGCACTAAGAATCAACACGTTCTTCTCGATCGATATATTTCGATATGCAGAATTCGAAATTTTGTTTCTTCGACTCGTAGTTCGTATCTTGCTACCTGTATCTCGTGTTTTACGTTTGATTTTTCGATTTTGCAGTAATTGCTGTTTGAGGAGTTAACGGTATCGACGGAAGCGTCGAAACGATAATCTTTTAACGCAAATTACACCTTTGACAAAATCCGTGTATCGTATCTCGTATCGCTTTGTATCTCGATCCTCGAATTTGCAATAATTGCACTTTGAGAAATTCTCCTGAAGAGGTAACGTGTATCTGTAGAAGCGTCGAAACAATCTTTTGATACAAACTATGGCTTTTAAATGAAATGTATTGCATATCTTTTATCAATTTGTATCGTTGCGCGTATCTCTTTAACTTTGCAATAATTGCTTGCAATAATTCATTTTGAGAGTTAACAGTATCGACAGAGGCGTTAAAACGATAATCTTTAACGCAAATGACACCTTTGACAAAATCCGTGTATCGTATCTCGTATCGCTTTGTATTTCGATCCTCGAATTTGCAATAATTGCACGTTGAGAAATTCTCCTGAAGAGCTAGCGTATATTTGCAGAAGCGTCGAAACAATCTTTTGATACAAACTATGGCTTTTAAATGAAATGTATTGCATATCTTTTATCAATTTGTATCGTTGCGCGTATCTCTTTAACTTCGCAATAATTGCTTGCAATAATTCATTTTGAGAGTTAGCAGTATCTCTGAGAAAAAAAGAATCGACGAGGTATATCTTCAATACATATTTAATTAGGAAATCTTGCGTAAGTCATATTTTCGATTAGTCCTCGTTACTTAATAGCTAAAAATGAAATGCACGATATAATACGTAATTTTCTCGTTGAACTAACGATCGTTTTTATTTATTCGTACAAGGTTAATCTTATCCGCTTAACGAACGCCGCGAAACTGACCGAAATCGATGTTTCGTTTATTTCTATTGGACTTTAGACGCAGTGTGTTCGTTTAGCGAAGAATTATTTCAACCCGTCGTACTGGAATTTCGTACGACGCCGAAAGCTCGTTATACTCTTCTTCAGCATCGACTGTATCGATTGTATCTTCTCTCTCTCTTCGAGAATGCTTTGAAAACAAAAACCGAGGTCCCCGACCTGTGCCCCAGGGTGATCGATTAGCCAAAGCCACGATGTTAAAATACGAGGAGAGGAAATCCGGTCTGACGTATTCCCTTCTTCTTTTTCTTCTTTTTTCGGCTTTACTGTTATTTTATTAATTTGCCGTTAATTTCCATCAAACTAAATACATCACCAACCTTCTTTCTTTTTTTCTTTCTTTTTCTCTTTTTTTGCTTCTCTGGGAACGAGCTCGAGATTTTTTCTTATAAATTTAGTAGATATGTTAAATCCCTTTCTGATAGACAATATTCACGATATAATCTCCGATGATGATTTTTCTTACGGAATAACTTTTGAGATTTTACAGAAAAATTTGTTTCGCCGATGTCGAAGAATCTCGACGCATTTTACGTTCTGTAATTTACCCGGTTTTAGCGACATGTGACTGTATCAAGCGAAAATACGTAACTGTACTCGCGTTCCACCTAACCTGCATCATCCAGGTATCGATAGTCCCCTAACTTCGTCCAAGCATCGCTTGCCATCGCTTTCCTTTGAAACAGCGCGACGGGACAAATTGTCGAGAGCAATCGTTTTCGTGTTTCGTCGCAACGAAACAAGGGACCCTGTCGTGTTGGGTCTAGCCGCGAGCCAAACGAGAGGACACGATTCTAATCTGTTGGTTGATGATCGGTGACAGGTATGCGAGGAGCAGAAGTGCCAGGACGAGGTCTTTCCCCTGTCCATGAACTACGTCGACAGGTTCCTCTCGATCTGCCCTATCAGGAAGTCGCAGCTGCAGCTACTAGGAACTGCCTGTTTGCTTCTCGCCTCGAAATTGCGAGAACCATCGCCGCTGACCGCCGAGGCGCTTGTTTTCTACACAGACAACTCCGTCACCCTGGATGACCTATGGGTAAGTGTTCATAGAATCGCACTGCCTTTCGCTTTTGTTCCCGCTTATTGCTTATATCGGTAAATTCTCTCTTCCCTTACGGTGGTCGAACAGTCGCGCACACGTCGATTCTTACAGAGAATTCGCTTCTTCGGATCTCGATTGGGTAACGTTTCGAACTTCGGCGGTCGAAGGGGGGCTTTTGCATTGTTAATTTTTAATTATTGGATCGGAACGACGATTTTATTAATTATTGGATTGGCGATTGGAACGAAAAGCGAAGAATACCGACAATTTACCGCGCGGTTTATCGCTCAGTTTCTATAAATTTCTACCTCGATGCTAAGAGCTCTAGCGCTTCGACCATCAATTATATTACAGTTGCGAGATTGAGACTAGAGGAAAAGAACGTCTTAATCAAATGGCAAATATAATAATACAAACGGTAAGAGATTATTGCGTCTAAATAAATAAGTACATAATGACTGTTTACGAAAGTTTAGTCATTTTGGTCGATATACCTTGTTCAGATACCCAAATATCGAGTTATACGTTCTTTCACAACTATTGGCTATAGGAAAAGAGGGAAAATCCTGTTAGTAAACGCTGTCAGCTGCTACCGATAAAACGCTGTGCGTTAATGAAACACACCAGAGCTTATCGTTGATTGCACCTTCTCGATAAGTTTTAGGTAGAGTATTGTCAGGTTTTCGGTGCAAAGTAGTCTGACTGACATCTGTCTACCATTTCTATCCGAGAAAAGTGGTTCCGCGTTCTTTGTCGAATAAAAAAAAAAAAAAAAGTTTCGAAGCTTTTTCAATTTTGCGCGGTATCCGAAATTTCTTTTTACCTTGGCAAAAGTTTCCATACGATAGCACTTTGTGAAAGTTTATTTTAATCGTTTAAGAGTCGTTTAAAGAAAAATCGACTCGAGTAGCTATTTGTTTACAGATATTCGAGAGATTAGATTTTTATTAAAATAACAGGTTACATTGGCGATATAAAGTTGAACAACGATTGCACGATACTATCGTGTCTTATGCGATATTTTCGCACAATCTTTCGTCAAAGATAATTTTGGCGCTTTGATAAGGCATTTTAATAAACATTTCGTTATCTACGATTGTCGTCCGCCTGTGATTGAATATGTTTCTTAAAAAAAAAAAAAAAAAATCAACAACGACAAAGGAAAGGAAAAAAAAAGGAAAAATATAGAAAAGTGTCGCCAGCTGGATGAAACGTACACAATGGTGCGCGATGAATCTCCTTTTCTCGTTAAAATGTATCGTAGACCACTATCGATTCGCCTGCTCGTATGCCAAAGCCATGAAACTTTCATAGGAGAAATTTTACGGTAGGTTTGTCGCAGCATTTGGCGAAAACAGTTGGGGAAATAGAGCACGTTATCGATATCAGACGCTTTTGTTTCTCGATTGTTCCCCGACAAGGACCGTTAAATAAATGGCCGAAACTCAAGCCGCCGATAACTCGTCCTATCGATAGCCTCGCCGATTATCGTGCGATCCGACGTTACGCGTGCAACGTTACGAAGTCTTCTAACTCGTTCCACATTCATGGAATGTAAGAATCACAGCAGACGCAGGCAATTTTCTTGCTTATTCAACCTTGTCATCGTCTGTTCGTGTCATGGTTCCTTTCTATCGCGATTTTCGATCTGTGCAATTACGTTCTTGTGGATTTAATCCTTGCGCGGATAGGATTCCACGATTACTTAACAAAGTGTACGAGTAGCTTCGAAGCTCGGATATTTGAAACTTTCGAATTTAAATTTTGACGTCAAAATGTCCGAAGAACAGGTATATAGAGCAGTTTCGCCGTGTTTCTACGTGTTTCGCGATATAAATAAAAAAAAAAGACATTTTGGAAAAGAGCCATACTAAAAATGTAAGACAAACTAGTAGCAACAAATAAAAAGGAAAAAATCGTCGTGAGGTATAAAACTTTAGCAAACAAAATCACCAGACGGTTCTTTATTTACTATCTAATCTGACCTCGGATGGCATTGCCAATTTATTAAAAATCCGAATTGGGAACGTGTAGTTCTTTATCAGATAAAGATCGATGCTATCGAGAGGATTTCGCTGGTTCTGTTATTTGATCGATTAAACTTGCCGACAATCTCTACGTTCCTAACAAATTCTCAATGTCGCGAGACATTTAAATTTCCTAGGAACGTCGCTGCCTTAAAAAGAGCTTTCCGCTTTAAAAAATTCAACGTAACAGTCTATTTATATTTTATCGTTACCTGGTAATCTACAGATAGATGGATAGATTCTATTCGCTCGTTAAATATTATTACACCTCGAATGTTGGCACATTCGTATTTCTAACTTCGTATTTCACACAGATACGTAAAAATCCATAATCGACTCATGAAAATTACGTAGTTAATTGAATAGGTTTCTAAATATAGAGAGAGAGGGAGAGAGAGAGAACGGACAATTTATCGATGCATAGTTCGATCGATTCCATGAATCATCGTATGAAATATGAAAATTGCTAGGGTTTGGGATGAAAATAGTCATTGGAATCGGCGCCACCTTCCGTTAAAATGTCACGACTTCCTGAGAGATGACAAATCTTGCAAAATCTCGTAGGTGAGCCATCTGATTTGTTGGAGGTTTATTAGAAATTTATTCGAATTGGAGGCAACGTTGACGCGTCTGTTCTTCTTGCCGGTCACATTATATTCATACGTTTTATTGGCGTCTATTATTACTCGAAAGTGGTCGATGAGTAAGTCTGGAAAATCTATTTTCGTTGTTGTCACGGGAAACATAATTTCGTTTGTTTCTACAGGTTTCTCTTCTGTGTTGTTTAAATATTCTTCCTGTCGTTATTGCCGAATCCTATAAAAACATGGAAAAGATATTTTCAACGATTTCATCGATCGGATCGCCCGCTCTATGGATTTACCAAATATTTCTACTCGAGCATACGTCAAATTCATCGAATACAGGTTACGAGAGGAAATCGGATCTTTCTCTTCGCAACGTCTCTCGCCGAGACGAATGAAAACATGGAAAAGAACACGATCGCGTTTAAATCATTTGGAAACGTCTCGAAATCTAAACGGCGGCATCGTGCGGTGTCCAATTGCGCGTGGTCGGGTCATCGTCGGGAAAAGTGAGCGTTTTGCAAACGCGGCGACGAGGAAGCAAGAATTCCGTGGCTGCTGCGTCACTGAGAAATCGGAACGATCCGTAGAGGATTTTAAATATCACACGAGGCAAATAGGAAACGAAACGATGGCCGCAGTCGCTCTACGAATTCCTGCTTTTCGAGAATACGAAAGCGTAACTGGGCTTCTCGAGCAAACAAGCGATAGCCTGAACAAGCCTAAATAGATAACGTCTGATACGGCCAGCGTATTATTTAATTTCCAGCCACTCTCGAGTCGCTCGATGCTTCGTGGTTGCTCTTAGACAGATCTCGAAGGATTTCTTTGTTTTCTCTCCGTAATTTCGTTTCTTCTATTGACTTTTCGTTTTATCAGCTTTTAATTGAAGTTGCGACCTGCTCGAGCACCTGAAACCGGTATAAATATCGCCGTAATTTCGCTTTCGAGCAACGTACGACACCGTGCGAGAAGCAGTCGGGGTGACAAAGGCCGTGCTTCGAGGAAACAGTGGACACAGCTCGTAGAAGAGTCTGCAGCTTGCTAATCGTACTAATTAACGCGACTGCGAAATGCGTATACACATTTTCGCATTAGTTGCGATTATCTAAATGACGAATATCGCACGCAGTGTAGCTGCATTCCTCGTCTATAAACGACATTGCTGCACCAGTAGAAGATTAGTAACCTAGATCCAGCACTGCACTAAAATTGGTACACGATATCTCATTATCATACTGCACACAATAAATATCTGTCGAGCCATGAAACGATTTCTGCGAACATCTCGTTTCAACGGCGATCGATATTGACATAAGCAAACTATTAATAAATCAATTAGGATTCTTTGGGTTCAAAGAGTAGCGATTATAACCGCGTTGTTGGCAACAAATTTTCTACGTTTCGCCGTAATTTGCTGTAGCGTCCGACCAAGGACTGGTATACGTTCGAGAAAGTTTCGTTACTTCGATAGCGACGAAATAGTTAAATTTGATAAAATTTCAAACAAGAACAGGCATAGCCCGATTTGCGTATCAAGCGCGACGATCACGCGAACGAAAGAAATCTGCCAAATATAAAAAAAAAAAAAACGCACAGGCAAAAAGCGGAAAGCACGCAGGGATAGATAATCGCCGCCGTGAAACAGTGGAAACGTTGAAAGGGTAATTGCCGTTTTCAGGACGATTTCGTCGCCCCTGAGGGCAATAAACTCGATGCAGTTGATTGTATGTTGTGCCTCGTGCTCGTCGAGTTGTGTAATAAAACAGAAATAGGAGAGAAAAAAGAAACAGGAACGATTAAAAACGGGCGGCGGGAAAGAAAAGGAAGGGGAGAGAGATAGACCGCTGACTAATCATTGGAAAACAAACAGAAAGGTGTTAGCCGAGGGCGTGGTGCACCTGCAACATGTCGGAATGCACATGCACTGGCACGCGTGCAACAGGCACGAAAAAGTCTATCGATCGGACCGGCGGACACCGGCTGAAATTACGAAATACAGTGCCAAGCCCGGAAACGGGGCAGAGTTTCGACACACGGGGGTTGTGTCGCCAATTGCCACCGGTGACGATATGGAAATTAGCCGAGCTAAATTTTCACGCTACGTTGCGGCTGCTGTTTGTCCACGTTGTTCCTTTTTTTCCCCGTGAATTTTAATCGTATTTGGCTGGCTTACGGCTAGCCGTTTGGTTATTTATTTATTTATTCGTACATAGGTATTACAAAATTAATCAAGTTTATCGGGTTATTAGTCAATTTTAACGTTATCGTTCACGTATAGAGATACTCCGTACGAACGAAGCTTGTACCGAAATTATCTTCGCGTTTAAACACTTTGCACTCGGTTAACGAGTCAGAGTGCAAGGAATTAACTGACTGTGTATAAAATATAGTTCGTGTAATTATCAGGTACGAAGGAAGAGGAAAGGTGTTTTTAGTTTACGCGTGATTAAGCAATATGAACGATCAACGGATCAAACGCGTTGCGAGGTAGTCAATTTCTAGGCGATGAACGGCGGACTGGAAGTTTCGCTTTTTAACTTTGTCGACTCGGGTCATGATCTTAGATATTCCAAGATTCGCGTCACTCTGCCGATCCAAGTTGCTACAGAATGTCACGATTGACGTTCGATGAATCGTAATTTTTGTTCTAGTACCGATATAAGATCTTAGAACGCGGCTCATTGAGATACGCCCGAAAACCAAATTTCCAGACGTTTTCGTTAAAGATGCGCAACGATGTCGACGATTGCTTTCATTACGAGTAATTTGCTACGATTTCTATCGAATTGCCCGATAAAGGAAAAGAAAAATGGGTGGACAGAATGGCGAATTGGTTTTCCCATGGATCTCGGATCGCTTGAAACAATCAGGTCCTACCTTGAAACCATCTCTCGTCTGAGAAACCACCAAAGTTCCGGTGTCAAAGTGCACAGCACCGGAAATCTCCACCTTCCCAGAGTTGGTGCGAAACCTCGTGGACGGCGGGAAGGTGAGCCTGCTCGCAAAAGCTTACGGCGTAGGGTTCGAGAAAGGGGTACACAGGATACCGGGACATTTCGATGACGCAAAAATACCCATAGAGACGAATTCCGGCCGGCTGGCCCCGTGCACCACTGCAGAAGCCGCAGAAAAAGGAGGGGAGCAGGTGATGGCCAGGTGCTGGCTTTGGTATCCTGGCTCTTGCAGGGTTGCACCGGGCCCGTGCTCGACGCCCAAAGGCAGCTGCATCTCTCAATACGACGACACAGAGAGCAACCAGCAGTACCCCTTTCCTTCGATCGCGAGTCAGGAAATCCCGCTGGATATCTTCCTCGGATGGATTTACCGGGCGTACGCGGACGATTCGGTTTCCTCCTCTTTACGGAGGCTGTGAAAGCGACTCGGCGCGTTTACACGTGAACAGGGAACTCGATATTCGCGCGGATGTGGGCCAGGTGCCGGGTAATTGTAGTGGAAAGCGTCACCTGTTGATCGGTTCGTGTATCAGGTGCGAGTCGAGGTGATTCGATCGCAACTCGATCCAACGCTCAGGGAAGTTGTTCCGCTTTGCGACGGTGGTTCTATCGCGGATATTTATGCTAATGCGTGTTTTATAGGAGGCGAGGGAATGGGAGCTGGATAGAAGTTTGTTCAGTCGTTAACCTTTTGTACTCGGCCGATGCCTCTACGGCGAAGGTTGAAAGATTTGCAACGATAGAAAGGCACGTCCGTTGATTACGTAATATAATCAAGCGATACGACATTTTGTATGTTTCTCGTTCTCCGATCACCATAAATCGGCCTCGATTTTGTCTATTTTTAAACGGAATAAATTTGCCAACTATATATATATATATGTATATAATTGCGAAGATGTTCTTCGTATTCTCGAGGTCTTCGTCAAGCGTCGATACTCGATGGTTTCGTACAATATCGAACTTTTTATACTTCCATTTATCGTACATACTTGACGTTCGAAATAAGTAAATTGTATTATAGTAACGAAGAACGACGACCGTCGATACGCTTGGAAACGCGTTTGGACTAGGAGAGAAAGAAGCCGCGAAGCTTCGATCCTTCCTTTTCCACTTTTATCGTATCAGGAAGACCCTTTAAATTTCTTTCTCCCATGGGTCCCTCTGTCCATCGAAGTCCTGCAAGTCCTTTCGAGACTCAATTTCTTGAAACCTTAGAGTCGACTTTGTTCGACTTAATTTACGAGCCTCTGTTTCTTCTTTGTTCGATTAATCGAAACTAGCGCGAACAGTCGATCGATAAGCCCGGTCTTGGAATTAACGAGTCACGTGATATTTCTAGAAATTTTCTACTCGTTGCAAACATTTCGATAGGTACATTTTCCCTCTTTTCTTCTTTCCTACGCTATTCGATCGTCGCACGACATTTTTTTTACACGTTTTGCTAACGTGCAATGTATACGTATAACGTAAATATAGAGAAATGGAAGATTCCCGACTAAAATAACGAAAAATATCGCTGGAGAAAATAACCGGCAGTTCGTTAAAGCTATAGCGCCAATCCTTTCTCTATGTAACCACCATCACCTGCCCGTTGGTCATTATGCATGCAGATCTTGTCGCATTTCCCGTATTTAATAAACAGGACTAACGAGCCAACCAATTTTTCCCCGCAATTATTTCGACTATTAATTATCGATTAATTTCTTTTCAAATTCCTAGTCGATCGTTAGTCCATGTACCGTATAATTCCCCGATCGTGGTTACACGAACGCCTATGGATTCGACATAGTCCGCTGCCGTTTGCGGATGTTCACCAGTCAGACGTTCGCCTTTCCTTGATCATTCTACGCGATAACAGAGCCTTGAAAGTACCGGTTAGGCACGCGATAGTTCGGTTACACTTAATCATTCTGTTTAATTTCAACGTTTAATCTACGCGAATTTTGCCCGTTTTGGAAATAACCGGTTCACTCGTATCTCCTTCCCATTCCGAAGAAGGCTTTTTTTTCCTTTTTTAAATTTCGCATCAGTTAGCTGTTAATATTAGTCTTGGCAAAATTTTGCAAACCACCATTCTGAATCATATCTTTACGCGGTATTCCTGGATTTATCTCCAACTCGTTTTTAGCCAACGATCGGATAATTTACGAGCACCTACACACGCGCACTTCTTAACAAAGGTTAGGAAGTTGCGAACGTTCACCTGCCTGTGTTCGATTAGAAACGACACGTGTCCTGATGCGTGCTTTTCATCGCACGTGTTGCGTGCGCTTGTCGAGTACGCGTGCTTTCATACGCGCATCGCGCACGGAATCTCCTGGTTACGCAGCCGCGATGTTTTAAAACCGGGATGCTACTTAAATCTGGAGAAAATACGTCTACAACGTCTTTGGACGGTAATACGGTTCCAAATTCGAGGCCCCATGAAATCGCCGTTCCGTGAGTTTGGATTTTTTAGCTCGTACGTAGGTGAGAAGGTATTTTGCTGACATTTGACTTTACTGTTTTCAGCGGACAATTATTTATTTTTTAAATTTATTTCGCAATGAAATATTCCATAAGATTAAGAAATTTATATTCGCAGTTTATTTTCTATAAAATATTGTTTTAGTATATTTGTGAACATTCGCGCGTAACAGCGTCGTGGTATTTTTAGATTTGTAGATTGTGCGAGGCACTCGTATTCGGAGACTTTGTCAGCAAAGTAATTTGGCAAATTTAAAAAATCACCGTAAAATTTGAGAAACGTTCGGAAAACCAGGCGTTCGTATCGTCTTGTTCAATATATTATTATTCGTGTTTCTCTTCTTTTAAGATTCCAAGTATTTTTCTCATATTGGATTCATAGATACGTCTTTTCTCGAAAGATCTTTTCTCTGTGATCGAAACGCGAGATAGAAGTCATGCGTGAATAATGTAAGACAAAATATAAGGAAATCGCGCGATTAGAGGCGCAATAATTTTTAACAAAGATCGCAAGGCCATCGGATGCATCGATGCAAGATGCGGAACGAGACGTTCTCGAGAAACGTTATATATCGTAAACAGTAATTTTACCTCCGACAATAACTTTACAAAGTTAAAAATTTCTGCGTGGTTAACGTTTATTGGCAACCGTGATATTTAAATATAGATAAATAGAACGCTCTTTATCTACATTCTACTTTAAAGTTCCAAAGATTTAAGGAGCGATCTTACGTTCGATAAACCTTTCGAAAAATTGAAAACACGTCGAAACTTGCGCAATATTTTCCGAGCCTACCTGATATATCGAGTAACCACGTATCTATCGTATCTGTTAGATTCCTTCGTACGCCTTTTCTCAAATAAAATCAAAGTTAGTTTCACCATATTTGCTATATATAGAAACAACTTCTCAGAAAAAAAAGAAAAAAAAAGAAAAAGAAGTAAGTAGATCGTGCGATTTTATTCAATCGCTAAACGTTATAACTAAATATTTTCAAAAGAATCGGACATGTTCGAAACTCGAAAATGATTCATACCAACGCGTGCATTCCAAACTCGTCTGGGAAGATCCGTATGCAAATGGCGAGAAGTGTACGGTCAGCACGAGTGTAAAATTCACAGTAGATGAACACGTTCGTCGTCAGACATCTGTCTCCTCGAAAACTCCTATTCGCCTCTCTCGAATATAATTTATGCGCGTTTCTTAATTTATTCGTCGATTCGAACGACCGCTGGAGGAGAAGAAGAGGCTTTTTTCAAGAGGAAGGGACACGATCCATTTCGTCTTTTCTCGGGACCAAACTAATCTGGATAACCCGGTCGCGTTTTATTACGATGGTCGATGCGTCGCGTCGTTTCGAGCCAACGGTCGACCATCTGTCGCTGCAATTAGGAGCCAGCACGCGAATTGCAAAGAAACAAGATGCGTACTGCGGCATGAAAAGGTGCTGCTTTTCACCTGTTTTATTTTTCTCTTCCTGCATATTCGAGCAGTAAAAGGAAAATAGAAATATCGGTAAAATGTCTTCATTCGGCGGATCAATTTTCAATCCTTCCGTGCTATGAAAATCGTTTTCAAAGCGAAAGGGTTTAGACGATAGAAATTGGTAGGGCAAATAGAAAACGGGGGTTATAGTTTAAGTAAATTTATAAAGATACAGAATCTTCCCCCTTTCGAGCTGAAATTGTTTAATTTCAAAAGGAATAACTATTTGGAATATATTATTATTATTATTATCATCGTAACATATTAGAAGCAACTATTCTCTAGGAATGAATTTTTTTGCCGTTCGATTTATAGTTATTGATCACCGGTTACGTGGTTCCTCCGCCTTATCTCTTTTCCTCGTCGCTTTTCATTGTTATTCTTTTGTCACGCGCTGGAAACTCTCGTTTCTTCTGCCGCTGGTGTTTCCTGGCATTTAAATTCCCCGCGGCACGTGACGCGTATGAGAAAAAGCTCGTATGCTACCGGTGACTAAATTCAAATACCACAGTTTCCCGTTCCATTGAATAGAGAGGAAGAATGGGTTTCGGATCGGCCGACACTATGTCCACCCCGGATGACGACGGTTACCGACATTGTGTTTAGTTTCAGAAAGCAACTTCTTTTTCTTTCGCTTCTCTGACGTAATTTCTTAATCGCTGAAGAGAACCTGCGATTCTGATTCGTTTCGTAAGCGTACGCTTTGCGATTCCGACGATATCGCAGTCGATTTTCCCATACGAAGAATGTTTCTCGTCCTTTGGATATTAAAAACGTCGAACGTCCCAAAAATTTCTCGCAACGACTCGAAAAAAAAACTCGTTTTTCTTTATTGCCAATTAGCTGCTAAGACTCGTAGAACGAAGCATCGTGAGGAAAATTACGCTTTCAACGTCGAAATTAAGAAGATTTTTATCGGCACAAATTTTCAGCGAACGAACCTGCTGCGGTAAATCGTTCGAAGCATTCAGAACGGAAGGGGGGCCTTTGTACGTGAAATTGCAGCAGAAGAAAATTGCAGAAACGCATTCGAGAGTCGTTATCAACACATGCTACAACCTGTCGCGAGCATCGTAATACACACCTTGCGTCTTGACCAATGAAACGAGGTGTTTCCTTCCTCGACGTGGCCTACCTTAAAGCGGTCGTGCGACAGGTGCGCTTGTTCGATGCCAGCAGGTTTCCATTTCGACGGGACTGGGACGAAAGGATCGCTGGACTGCCAGCGATCGAAAGAAAACTGGAATTAAATCGACCCTCCTTAAATCGCGTGAAATTGAATCTATGGAGTTAATCGCGCCTCTAGCTCTCCGGTTTCGATTTCGTTTAGCTCGATCCCCAGGAATTCCTTGCATCCAGGTTTTCTACAGGCGTGCGAATAGATTTCTCTAGCTTTTGTATTCCAGTTTCTTGGAAACAGGTTTCTTTTCTTGTTTTATCGGTAGTTACGTAAGAAAGGAATCGATTCAACGTACTTCGTGTTAATCCGTGTTTCGTCCTTAACGCGGCAAGATATGGTTATTAGAAGAAGCTTTCAAGGATAACACAGGATAATAAATCCTTCGTAGATTCAACGCGAATTCGCCGTTTCGTCGGTTTCCTGGATTACGTTACGTTATAGCTTGTCGTCGAGTTGCTCCACGACAGGTGCACTGTTTTCGCTGCACTCTGTTCGCCGTGAAAGAGAAGATCTGTTACAGGTTTTACAGTGATTTTAGAGAATGAAAGTCTCTAAACTTTCTGCGGCTTTTCTATATTTGTACCAACCCTACTCCGCAAAAATTCCTTCAAAAAGCAAAATACCGATGCCCCGATCATCTAGGCCCAAAGGAATATAATTAGTCGGGTCCATGAGAAATACCATTAAGACGTGAAATACCTACCGTTCCTCGACCGGAACTTTCTCTAGCCAGTTAGAAGCACGTCTTCAAGGTCCCTAAAAACCTATGTTAACGCAAGAGCCAGGGATACGCGCGACTTTTGTCGTTACGTAAAAAGAGCGAGAAAGGTGGGAAGAGAAATACCCGAGGGACAATAGGGACGTTAGTTTCACGAGTTAGGACGATTTCTCGGTTCTGTCCTTAATTCAGCCCGTTTGCCTATTGTTCGACGCGTCACGGAGCCGATTTTGTCGGCTTCGTAGCCGACTATTAGAAATAGTTTCGCCATGAACGAGTCGGTGGGGGCGGTGACCAGCCCGAGGCCGCGTAAACTCGCTTTTCTGGCTCGCGCACGTACCCGACCATACTCTTTATCGTTGCCTTCGACAGAAATTTAGCCGTGACGTAGCTCCACCATGAGGCTTATCCATCTTTTCTTCTTTTTTTCTTTTTCTTCTTTTCCTTTTGCTTCTTTTTTAAGAGCGTTGCTTGTTCGCGCCGTGCATATTTATACTTCTATTTTATTTAGCTTCGTGGGTGGGTGTTGAATAAATTCAGGTTCGTTCGAGCTTCGAGCATAGACCGAAGTGAAACGAGAAGGGTTGGGAAATTAGACACGGCTTGATGGATTTAGCGTGAACGTTAGTTTTCCTAGGTAACACGGTCAATCTCGTTGGATATTGTTTGTTCGTTCTGCGAAGATAAATTTTAGGATCGTTTTCATTGAGAATGGAGCAGGAGATATATGTGCTCCAGTTTCTTTGAACGTTAAAAGGATCGCATTGGGATTTGGAGATTGGAAATAGTTTCAGATTTCCGCAACTGGGCACAGAAAGAGAAAATTCACTCGGGATTTTAGAAATTTCGGAAATAGGCGAAACTTGACGCGGATTTAAACGGAATTGTTAAAACCATTCACGAAGGAAATAAAAAGCCGAAGTGAACACGGGGATATGCTGCGAAGACGCGAAGTCATAATATTCAAATGAGGCACGTGCATTTTCCCCCTTGGTGGTTGGTTGAACGCGTTACATAAAGATGAGGAAAACGGTAAATACATAGGTCGTAATGTGCAATTTGAATTCATTCACTGCCGCAATTGTGACAACTGTTTACAATGTTAACTCTGAATTTTAATGGTAAACTTACAGTGTTCCTCTTTGAAGTACGATCATTGTTCGCGTGTTATTATTCCGAAACGACGTTTATGTTAATAATAAATTTCATTTAATAAAGATTTCTCTTACTGTCATCGAGAAATTTAAACGATGATTTATTTTATTTGCTTCGGAAGTAACGAGCGAATTTTTACAACGTTATTAAACGAATCGGAACGTCACTTTCTTCGCTTTCACATTTTTCTATCCAATATTTCCCATTCCGATTCTGTTACCGTGCTATCTTTCCCTTATTGCCATCGACCAATTTCATTGACAGTGGAGCGTAAGGTCGATGTCTGCCGCTTGATAAATTCCACTTCCTTATTCCGCCTTTAATAATCCCGAACTTCGTTCAACGGTACGACGTTTAAATCTCCCTTTTCTCCTCAGCTTTCTAGCGTCCATTTAAACTAACCGGACCACCGACCTTGCCGCGACACATATATATCGCCATCGCTGAAAACCGATCACGTACTTTACTTTCGCGCGAAAGACCAAAGCGAAAGAAACGAAGAGGCAATTTTGCAATTCGAGGCAAAAGCTGGAACGTGTCCCTTCGCCGATGTCGCGCAAGATGGAACAATGGGCCCAGCCCGCGAGAAATAATCGTTTTACGAACGAACAAAGATATTGCTTCGTTAACATTTCGTAATGCATCGTAGCTTGCAGGAAGTATTTTATGCGTTTAACTTCTTTCTCATTCGAGGCTGCTGCCTCCTTTACCTTTCAGGCGAGCGCAGCATTGTGCTTCTGATTTTTTTCAAACATCCCGAGAACAAAGGCAACGCGTGGTCTTAAAGGCTATGCAGATGTTATTGCAAAAACGATCATTCGTAATTTACATTTTGGTTTCGCGTGAAAGGACACACGGGATGCGACTGTTTCTGTCGTTTAACGAAGCACCGATTCCAGGGAACAGATGGAGCGAAAGCTCACGTCGATAAAATGCAAATACCTTCTATCGATGGTATTTCGAATATCGAGAATACCCGAAGAAGCTTCAAATTTCACGGTGTACCGTGAATTTCGTGTTCTTCGCTTTGGCCTAAAAAATTATAAGGACGTTCTTTGATCTATTCTTCGAGTAAAATAGACAAAGCAAAGAAGAGAAAGACATTAAATTATCGACTATTAGACTATTCTAGACGCAAGCGATAGTTTCCGTTAAAGATGATTTACGATCGCAAAACAAATCCGAGACAATTCCAAATATGGCGTAGCAAAGGATTTGCGAATCCGGTCACGATGATTCCATGGAAATCGAGTGCAAACTTCCGTTTGTACGAGCTACCGTGTTACACGAGGACTTGTCGCAAGGGTCCCTTGTACGAGCCCCCGATCGAACGTAGCGTCTTGGTATTTGATCTTCGTAAGCCGGATGTTCGTAAATATTGATCGAGCCAAGGCCAGATATACCGCGAGAATTGGCTTTCTAACTTCTAAAAGCAACAGCGGCTCGATTCTTTTCGTCCACGTTGGCCTCGAACGCGGATGTGACGTATCGCGGTGGATCGCACCACGTGTCGTCGGAACCGTTCTTCTCGTTTCACAGGAAGCATCGAGACGATCGATTTCGCGGCTCCAGATCTCGTTCCATCGATTCCAAGATTTTCGCTCGTTTCTTTTTAGCGGCACGCGTGACAGAAAAATGACTTAGTTTCGGTCAAAATGTCCTATTCTCGTTCTCTGCGTTCGTAACGTGTCCGCGTTTGGGTCGAACGAGATAATCCGTAGGTTTTACAGCGGTTTCTCGAACGATGTTGTTAATTCGAAACAATACAAATTGTAGAAGAGGTTTCGAGGACGTAGCACGTAGATATTCCTTTCTCTAGCGATTTTCCGGTTACGATTTTTCCTAGTAAAGGATATTTCTCGTGGTTCTCGGAAAAATATCTAATCGGTACGACAAAAATAACACCATACGAGCGAAGAATTTCCAAGGTACGTTATACCATCGACTAATTAAAACGTTCATTAAAAATCGAAAACGATCGAGACAGGAAACGATCGATCTTAGAGAAACACAAAAGCCTCGTAGTCAGAACCGAGCGTTTCTAGGAGGCACAAAGTGAATCTTAATTACGTTTTCCCGGGGTCCGCCCAACCCTCGAAAACGCGTAACTCGTTGCTCGTACATCGATCCTTCTCAATTTCTTCGAATGGTATAAAACATAATTTTGGACGATGATCGGGTATGCGGGTACCCGTAGCTGGCTCATCATGGTACATCGACATTTTCCTAGAAATTGGTTCCTTCCACGTTTTATTTGATTCCAAACAAAATGATCTATTTCAATTCTCCGTGTCGTACATATTACGCGTAGAATAGTTATATTCTCGTTACATTCTTAGACGTCTCTGTCTGTGTGTCTCTTTTTTCTTATTATATGTATAATATTCTTAGGTTATTTAATGCGATTTAAGTTTTAATTCCTTGCGTCATAGTGGTTTAGGAGTCTTGCGCGATGAATAGCGTCGCACCTATCGAGATAAACCTGTTTCTCTCCTTGTAGCGGCTTTGCGAGATTTATTTTGTTATTTTCGTTGATAAGAAGTTTGATCGAGTCGCAGAATTGACAAAGATTAAATTAAACGAAGAATTTAAAGGCCAACGAACTCGTAAGCATCGAAAATTATTTTTTTTTTTTCGAATTTCTGATTAATGAATATATAATTATTAAGTAAATTGATGCAGCCGTTACAGCATCCTGTTTCTTACTTCGCTTAAGGTGTATCAAAAGACAGTGTGCGAAAGGAAGAAAAAGCAAGGCGATAGACGAAGAATTTAAATTATATTTAAAACTAAAAACGTGGTATAAATAGCACAAAGCACGGTGATAAAGATACTTTACGATTTCCGTTCGTAAATTCAGAAAAGATTTCTCGAAAATAGTTCGGTATTAGAAGCGGTTATGCAGGAAAATGTTGGCGAAACGATGAAAATTCTGACAAAAAGCAGAGCACGTGCGGCAGGCTGAAGGAATCAGTAGTCGCTGCCAGTACCACGTCAGACACGCACGATGAGGTCACCGCCGTTCTTCTCCAAAGTGAACGTAGAAACAAGTCGGACAAGGTTGCAACAAGTTCTTTAAGAACCTCCACCATTCAGTAATAGCTTTCTAGATGAGCCATATTAAAAATTATGGTAATTTTTTAAAAGGAATTTGCCTTTGGAGAATTTTATTAAAACGTTAAAAACTTGAAATTGCGATATAATTCGAAGACGATACAATCGCTTTGTAACAACTGTTTCAAGTTTCTCTTATCGTAGCCAGTCGCTGTTCGTTTCGTTGGACTCTTGGTCGATTCTCGACTTTGCCACGACGAATATCTCTTCGGTGTAATTTCGTTATACGTTCTAGCGATTTATTCGTTATCCGTTTATTCTTAAACAAGCTCTTTTCGGTCCGTGAAAAATTTGAAAATATACGTTTCACGGTACAGGATGCATAAGCACATGCACAAATAAAAGTGGACATTGGAAGCAGCTGTCCCACGCGATTCCGGGAAAGGAATCGTCAGAAATACAACGATGCGTCTATCTATATACACTGCACAGCCTTCTTTCACCGTCCTAAATAAATATATAAATACGTGTATTGAAAATATTCGTTTCAAATTTAAATTTGCTCGAGCAAGTCTCTCCGATGGGGTGAATATATGAAAAATTTAAGCGAAATTTAGATAACGAAGCGGCAAATTCTTCCCATGGCGATAAGCGTTATCGTATTTCAAAAGGCTTTATTTCTTATGCACATTTCTCGCGTGTAATTTCCAAATCTCCTTGTTCCTCCAAAGTGTAGCGTTTATTCTTTCTCGACAATCCACACCGGCTGACCCATATTCTTTAACAGTCGACTTTCCATCGACGCACAAACACCAACAAAATCATCAAAAATCTACCCTTCGACGAAGACTACCTGAAGATCCACCCAAACGGTTCAAACTCTCGAACACCGTGACGAACCTAATTCAAGCTTAGAAGAGGGTGTTTCAAAAGCTCCAGGCGCCAGTGTCGAACAACGGACACCGAATGTTCAAAGAAACGCCATGGTTTCCCTCTGGTGTCTCGCGTCCATATCTCACCAGGAGTGCCGATAAAGGCGGCGAAGGAAGAGAGAATGAGAGAATGGCTATTCCGGTAGGGTGGCGCGTTACCGATGTAGAAGGGAGTCTCTTACGTGCGAAAAAGGACCAGTCGTATTCTCCGGTAATTGGAGCAGATGTCCTGCAGAAAAAAAGATCGTGAGAGAGAGAGAGAGAGAGAGAGAGGGAGAGACAGTTACTGGAAGTGGCACTGGCCAGCGTTAAACGACGCAGCCATAGATGGCTACTAGAAGGACCAGAAAACGACCCCTCGAGCACCGTTTCGAAGAGGGTCCTTTCCTCTCCCTGGGAATGCCTTACGCCCATGGAGGGCTAAGGAATGCGCGACGGACGGTGATTCTGCTTTTTGTTGCCAGTTACGCTGAGAGAAGGAGCCCTCTATACCTTGGCCTTTTGTACTTTATTTTTGGCCAGAATGGTAAACACCTTGCTCACAGGCGCCGCCCTTCGATCCTGCCTCATTCTTTCTCCCCTCTTTCTCCTTCCAATCGAAAGCAGACTTCTCTCCACCGTTCCACGTTGGCTCGTTTTCTACCTTTTCTTCTCACTTTCTCTCCGGCTCTCTCTTCCCTCCACGGATTCCCTCTGCCCTTCCATCCACTCGGTGTCCCAACTGTTTGACCCATTCAGCTCCGCGCGATGGTGCTGCCATCTATCGAACCTATCGATCATTCTATTGTACTCCTTTTTGTATTTATTTAGATTCTCGGTCCTTTTTAGCGAGCACGGTTCAACGAACGGATGAGAATTCTCGTTCGGTGGATGAGGAATTTTTATCGCTTGCTTCTTTTTGCGTTACGAGGGAAATAAAAAGGTTCGTTAGCCCTCTGTATCCGTTGGTATTCATTTATCCATACATATATGGAATATAATTGAGCGGAATGTTACTACATCCTAGAGATAAATAGGTGATCTATATGTCGCAGCACGGATGATACATTAGCGTGGTATTATACGTTATACCACGGTAGCCGGTAAATTATAGATCGAAGCAAAGAGTCCACGGGATAATAAAACGCGCGTATAGATTTTTAATAGGAAATACTTGCTTCGCGACTTACTCGATACCCTACATACATAAAATTTACATCCCGTTATCTTATCGTCCATCCTATGATACGTCCACTTACTACGTTTACACTTTATTGCTCACGAAATACAGGGTGTTTCGGGAATCTACGTCTGTTTATCTACGGCTCTATTTACTAAGTTTACACTCACAAAACTGCTCACAAAATACACGGTGTTTCGAGAATCTACGACTGTTTATCTTCGTCCAGGCATCTCTTTTTTTTTTTTTTTTTTTTTTTTTTTTAATTAAACTACCTGATAAGCGCTTAGATTTTTTTCCTCAATTTCCCACGAGACTAGTGTTTCTCGGGACACCCGATGCACAACATCGGCGTCTACCTTTTCGTTGCAGGCCACCTCCTATCGATTCCTCATTGCGAACCAGATAAATCGGACCCCGGTTTCTCGGAACCGGCCAGGTAATGGCAGGGACGTAACCCTCCGCGTTTCTCCTCTCAAGGAAACCTATTGTCCGTTAGCTTTGTTGCTCGCTTTCGCCGTTTCCGTCGCTCGGTCTGTCTAGAATTCGGGCCGCTCTCGTTGGCAAAAATTGATCGCAGCCACACGGAATCACCTTCCTTCCCGCCTTCTCGTTTTCTTTTTTTCCGCCTTACGCGATATACCGTTCGGTCGAACGGATTATCGTTCGTTCTCTGTACGTTTTCGTTATTCTTTGTTAGCGTAAACATTCTATTTTCGCATGCCTATTTTTCCTTGTTAAATCGCCGTCATCTATCGATAAAAGTAAAATTAAAAGTACACGAAATTAGCCGAAGCGGAGTATCGAAATTTGTGCAACTCGCGCGATACCCTTTCCGTCGACGCTCACCACCTGTCGCACTGATTCCACCCTCCGTTCGTCATCTGCAACTTGGAAAGTCGATGATTTCCGAAAACGGAAAATTAAGCAACGTTCTACCACATGGAGCCCGTGTAATTACAACAAAATAACCATAATTACTACGCGACTCCGCTATCACCGCGTTTTATCCGATTTCACACGATGTCTTATCTCTGTGAAGCAACATATGTCAGAGTAATTTATCCTGTGTTTCGTCGACTGATATATCAGCGGCTTAAATTGCGTTGTGAATGTACAGAGGTTAATTTTCCCAAGTACAGATGGAATTTGCCTATGGTAGTAATTGTTATCGAAATCCGACGAAAGATAGTTTGTAATATTAATATAATTACTAATACTAATTACTAATCGTTAATGTAATATCTACCGTGAAAGAGTCGATCGTCCGCAGAGAAATAAAAAGGGAAATTCTTACGTACGATGAAATTAATAGGCGACGCGCGAATACATAGATCTCGGATCGTGGTACTATGATTTAATCGCGTCAAAAATAATTGGAACAACGAAGCGAGGATTGATCAAGCCGCTACGTTCGACTCGACGAATCGGAAACGCCGTTGGAATCGGTGACGAGATGCTGATGACGTAGATCCAATTCAGGTTGGGTCCGAAGTTGAACTAATAACCGGATAGCCGTTAACGTAAACAAGTATCGATAGTAGTAAGGCCAGCGATAAAGGGGTGATTTCTCAATAGGTAGATCTAGTAAATAACAGCCGTTATTTTCAGAGCCTGTTACGTCGAATGAGCATTTCTCGGATATCTACGATCTTATCGTGTTAGGCTTCTACGATCGGCTCTTTAACATAATTGTACATCAACTTTAATTACGATCATTGTTATTATAGGTCTTACAGTTCCTTCGATAATATCAGAAATTGGTTGCTGCATACCACAGATATCTGCATGACTAAGTTTTTTAAAGCCACACGGTATAAGTCGTTAAAGAACCGCGTTCTTTCTACGTCCAGTAATTTCTCATTAACTTCGTAAATATCTACGTAAAATGGAGCAACGTATCCTTTGTTGCTAGTGACTTATTTATGCGCTTTTAATTACCAAAAGAAACTTTGTACTCAATTAACGCGCGTGATTAAAATTTCCGTTTCGCCAAGCAACTGATATTCGTAGATTTGGCGTGTACGTCTTTCGATCGCTTTCAAATTTTTACTACGACCGACAACCGATGAAACTTCGAAATGCGTTTCGCGTAACTACGAGCATTCGAATACTTTCGCGAGATCGCGCGTACATTTTCAATCGTATTATCGAATAATTCTTAGTAGTATCATCGAGCCTTTGATCAAATTTTGCGTTGTTCGTACTTTCTCTTCGGTTAATTTAATTCGATCGGCAGATAATAATCGCAAGCTACGGTTTCTCGTCCTGCCAGACGAGACCGCAGAGGGTTAAATTGCACGTGGATCACGCGTGCACACGCGTTGCGTCATTCGTGCGTGCGCATGCGTGCACGTCTACGCAAAGTAGGTACGCGTACACACGATACGCACTACCGCAATACCATGAATACCCAGTAGCGTATCAAGTTGTTCTCCTCACCCTCGTACAGCTTGTACTTTTTTTACGCGCAACTTCTGTTAAAGCCTTGAACGTGACTTGGTTTACGATGCAGCTATATTTTGCTCTTTCTCGCGTTACATTTTCGCCTCGTACTCGGTTAACGTAAGTCCTTAGTAACGTAATACGTAGAACGAACAATAATATTCGTTATCTCTCGTCTGATTTTCTTCCAGCTTCTTTTATCGGCCCAACTTAAATCATTCGTTATTACAAAGAATTACGGATACTTTGTACAAATTTTTCGAAACTCTTGCGATAACTTTTGGATAGCTTGCGTCGACTTTTGCTCCGGTTAAGACAGAAAAGGGAAAATTATACGACCAAGACACGAGAGAAAACGCAGTTCGGTTTTATTGCTGGAAATTCCCAACCTTTGTTTTTAAAGACTCTTTAATGCCTGGTGAGTTATTCTTTCGCCCATTTGGCGTTCTACCCGATGCCATATGCAACGCTCTCCGTTTTCTGTTGGAAAGAAACCGGCCTGTAGATAATACTTCGACCGTAGATGGCTGACAGTGGCATGTCAATGTAGTCACAAATTATTCCAAGACAGCTACTGTAAATATACGAATTTATGTCGTGGAATAGTTCATTATGTACGGATTCCTGCGTTAGCATCGATTAGAATGTATTACAACTATTTTTAGGCATTTTATACCGTTCTTCGATAAATTAGAATTCCCTGCGATTGGAATGCAAATATTTCTAAAAAATTCAAGCCTGCTGCGATAATCCTCCACATAACCTCTTATCTTCTTTGCATGGAATGCGTCCATTCCGGACGTTGGCAATCAGCTTTTCTATTCTCGCTTTGTCAACCGGTCCGAACCAGTCGCCGAGATTTTTCGAGACGAGCACGTTCTTCTCTTCCTGGTCCTCCCCTCTTTTTTTTCCATCGATCGATGAATTATTACTCATTGCAAATAGTACCGGGCATATACCAGCAAGGTATTTCCCTTACGTGCTATTTCGCATACGTTTGCTGGCGAAATAGACGATACGTTTATTTCGTTATTGAAGCTCATGGAACATACCGAAGAAATATGTCGAACATTCCTTCAACATTCGGCAGTTCGGTTATTATTCCAGTATTTATTTAAGCACTTTAGCGATTATTCTTCGCGACTCGAATAACTTTAAAACGTACAAAATATTGTAGAATAATCGTAAATATAAAACGATATGAAATAATATAAAGCGATATAAAATACAGAATCGACGATCGCTCGATCCAACGATATTCTTCTTCTTTGTTGTTCGATGTATGGTCCTTTTAATCGAGGTTACGTTCCTGTTTCCACTGTACACGTTTATTACAACAGCCATTTGCACCTGTGGACATACCATATGCGTAGAACTCGAATATTCCACGTCTCACAGCGTGCTCCTTCTTCTTTCTGTTTCAAGCTCGGTGTCGACTTTCTCTCTCGATTTCGTGGTCGATAACGCATATCGAGCCGGTAGAAAGCCAACAGGAAGTTCGACCAAATGATAATAAAGCGATATTGGCCACTCGATATGCTCGCTCGGTGCATTTCTTGCCTTTACCTTACTTTTCCCCTTTTCGCCACTTTTCGTACTCATTCGCATCAAATAATCGCACGTTTTCCGAACGAAAAATAACGTGCCTACCTCGTCTCTGCGTCTTGTGTATGTGTTGTAAGTGTAATTGATAAATTCATTAGCCAACCCATTAGCGATAATCAGTCCGTTTTATCGTTATAATTTTTATGCATTTATGGGCCGTTTAAATGCGCGAAAATGTACAAAATACGCATAAAATAAGACGTGTAAAATATACGAAGTAGAATATTCTTTATAACGCTTAGCAGGTGCCATGAACGATTGGTCATGTTCGATCGCATTAGCTGTGTTTATAACGATACGAATTTCCATAACCATCTGCAACCTAGTGATAACAATAAACGTTGCACCGTGTCACGAGTCGAACGATCGAACGTCAGTCCTAGCTCGAGAGATATTTTCAAGTGGCGCAGCAACTCCACAGCGAGTCATCGATTCTAAACGCCATCTTCGAACAAATTACCCTGGAAGCATGACGAACACGTTCGCGTTTCCCTTCGCACCACAACTCTACATCGAACGCCATCCGATTCCATTTAATCGGACGAGGCACCAGATAGACAGGGTAGAAGTATACCAGGTGTTGCACAAAGATCGGTCAGTGACTTGAATATAAATCCTGGAAACCTGCCCTTCCGAAGAAAGCAAAGAGATCACTGCCGCAATTTACTTCCAATTTATTTTCTACCAAATGCTTTCCGCAACGCTGCCTCCGCCGCTCGAACCACTCGCGCCCAAATTTCCAGCGAACCTTCTTGAAACATCCTGTACACAAGTACACAGACGTAAAGGGAGAAGGGAAGAAAAAAGAACGAGGGGCTCTAACATTCCAACGAAGCAGACCTCGTCCTCTCGTGAGAACCCGGTTTCCTAGGCTATGGCCGTCGTGGAAAAATGCAAATGCACAAGTGCAACCGCGGCGACGTTGCATCATCTAACACGCGGGCTCACGCTCGCACCACGACACCAGATATTCCAAAAGGAAATAATAAAACGAAACAAGGAAGAGGAGGAGGAGGATACGAGGCTCGTCCGAAGGCAGCCAAAGACCGAGGCGCAGCGACTTGTCTCGCCTATGTACAACGTCGTCGTCGTCGTCGTCGTTGTCGTCGTCGTTACTCAGCGCCGTGGCTCTCACCGAGATCATCGACGATCGAGAAAACGCAACCGGCGAGTTGCTTTATAAATAGTAAAACGTGGTATCCCTGAAGCGGATCGTTGGCCTCCCGCGGAATCGTTACGTTTACGCTCGCGTACGCATCGTACCGTGGCGTGCGTAGCCCCGGCGCATCGCGTCGTTGCACCGTCACGCATTCCGTGACACACCACTGCTGTATGTACTTACGCGGCCATCCACGAGATATTACGCAGCGTACCCTCTTTCTTCTGCGATTCCCGATCACCGCGAAAGCGACCGCCGCCGCGTCGTGGGGCTGGCCAGTCACTCCGTATGGAAGGGCAACTTCTTTTTTTGAAAGAGTATGGCGTAGTAGAACCTACGCTGTTCAGGTTTCTACCATGTGAGCGTTGTACTACTCGAACGAGTCGATACAGGAAGGCTTCGGTGCACGTATGCGTTGTATTATTCGAACGTTTCGTCATTAGGAGGTTCTATCGCACGGTACATCGCTATACGAATGACTCGATCGATACGCGTGTCTGTACGACGAGCGAATTTATGAAAATAAGTCGTTCGTTTTTTGGCAATCGAATATTAGTCGTTTGATCTAAGCAAAGAGACGAAAATGAAACTATTCGTCGGGGAATCGAAGAACGATAGAGTTACGTAGAAAATTTTAAAGCGTTATTCGATGATAATGTACACGCGTATGTGTATCGATGATAATATTTCAAATTCTATCGAACGAAAGAAACTTCCTGTACCATCGTCCGAATGATTTTCGTCGCGTCGCGTGGAGGAGCTGTCGACTGCCTGCACGGTGGATGCAGCTATCGACTCCGACGCTACTTGAGAATCGCGGCTGGCTGCCGCGTAAAAATCACGCCTATACCACTGCGCGCCGCCGTCTTTGTTTCATTCACTGGCACTGCGTGTCGCGTTACGAGCATATACGCACGCACTCGAGTATAAAGCTTCGCCTTCTCGTGTGTAAGTGGTCGATCGAAGAGGCGAAACGAGCAAGAAGACGATAAGCTTCCGTAAAATAAACCGGCAAGATCCGAGAAATCCTTGGAAGACCAAAGAAGCTCCGATAATTAAACCGTTAACTCGTGCTGATTACCGGTATTATTTTCCATGCACAAAATATGTAAAATGATTTATAGTTTCAAACATTCTTTGATCCTTAACCAGCTGACGTTATTTCCATTTTCCTAAAGTTTTAATTTCACGCCTAAGGAAAAGTATCCGGCTAAGAAGTAGCTCAGGTGACAGATTAAAAAAGCCACTTTCTTCCGTTTCGTACGTGTACCACCAGTATATCCGCGGCTATTTCATTGAAAAATACAATTCGATGGTTCTCTCTGTGGAATTTCGTTTCGAACGATCGATTTGACGTAGTTAGAAAGCGGTCGATTGAAAAACTCGATCAATGTTTTAGATAAGATTTAGAAATTTAGACTCTGATTAATAGATCGACAAATGGCCGTATGGAAAAAGTAACGAACGAGCAAGTGGATTAGTTCAAAAAAATTCGTTTCTCTCGATTCTCCGAAGTACGTGCTCCGAATGCTCCTGAATCCGAAGGAACGGTCGGTCACAGCGATCGACGTTCCAACCTTCGCCATAGCTTTCCTAATGTCGATCAAAGATTAATTCCATGACCATCGAACAGAGACATTGTTAACAGGAGGATGCTAACGACGATTCATTAAGAAACGCGATGCCACGAGGCCATCGCGCTTTATTTGGTGAACGTGCGAAAGCCATACGGCGTGGCACGGACACGTCACGTCGCGCCGTTTCGTAAGAGACTTTCAGAACCTTGAGTAGTAGCGTATATACCCACCGAATTCAATGGACTTTTAATCAAGCCGAAGGACGCGTAGTACTCCACGTAGTATAGCCGCCGTGTAATTTCACGGTCGAGAGAAAACGAGGGTACTACGACGTACTCGAGCGAGCAGCTCATCCGCGAGAACGGAAAGGAAACAGAGAGCGGTACGTGTACACTGTGCACGGTTACTACGATCGAGACGACGATACACGCGCGGCGAGCAACTAACGCGTCTACCCGTTTGCATGCAAACTTAAATCGGCCATTCCTCGATAACTGGGAATATTCGATGCGTATAATATTTTTTGATTCACGGTTCTCGAGATTTTATATAACAGAGACATTTTCGTTTCACTCTTACGGCTGTTTGTAATTAATTTTTCTTGTTAGGAGAAGAGGAATCGTTAATGTTGGAGTTTGTTTGAAATTTGGAATGTTAATAGCGTGTACAGTGATTTACGAAGGTATTCGAACAGTCGGTTGGCTGGATAAGATTCATAGCGATGTGAGCGAGTTCGCTGCTAGTTTCTATAAAGTGCTGCCTCGTTTATTATTGCAAGGATATTATTATGTTGCTTCGTGTCGTGAAAACGTATCGCGTATAATATCGCCTATTTAATCATTCTTGCGAGTTCAGATTATCCTAATCGATATATAACAGAATACAACGTGTAAAGCCATCGTGCGGGATCTTCCATGCGAGAATTTATCTTTAATACGTCTATAATTATTTTAAAGGTATAAACAAATAAAGTAACGATATTAGAACTTGACGTCAAGTTTAAAAAGAAATTCTCGCCTAATAGCACGTTCGAACGACTTTAACGTTCGTCTGGATTACGTTTCGATATAACGGATCTCGCGATAGCGTACACGATACTCGCGAAACGTTCGATACGGCTACCGATATTAGAAACTGTCCGATATGCAAATTGGCAAGTGCAAGAATAAACACGGAAAGCGAAGGATGCCCGGTGTATTGAACGTGTAATGCGAAGGGTGTTCGGTGTATCGACGATGTTCAGCATGTAACGTAAAGGATGTTCACCGCATTAAACGCGTAACACGTGGAATTCCTCGTATTCTCATCACGCGTTGCGTGAAGTATCTTAATACGTGATACGAAATATCTGAAAGTAATTTTAAACTGGGAAACTGCTGTCTAAAATTCGATCGTCCATCTTACGTTCGAATTACTCCGTGCATATTCGACTTTTAAAATGTGAAACTGGTACCATGATTTACAAGGAAATTCCTAATTCCTTCTCACATAAACGAACATCCAAAACGTCGTCCAGAATAATCGTCGACTCTTTCTCCTATGGTCGAATATTCGAAACCTCGTGCAGAATAACGTCCAATTGATTCTCTCCGCGAAAGCGTCTACCAGTGATGATACGTTAAATCCATGCTACACACACAAACCGACGATCTATTTGCAGAACATGAAAAATCCCGAACAAAAACCTATCTATCCAATCTGCAGTGCAACTTAGAGAGTCGTCGTTTTATCTGTTCTCGCGCATCGCCGTATTACACCCACCGACTACCCACGTCTAACCCCTTCAAACCTATTCCCCGAAGTAGAAAATTCCTTAGAAGAAAACTTCCGCCAACGTAACGCTAATGTAACGAGATTGGATGATGCGATCGTCTAAACCGCGTTCTCGTCTGGATGATTGTTGCAGAGGTGGGAGCAGTTGGTCGTCTCGAAGCTGAAATGGGAATTGTCCGCCGTAACACCCGGTGACTTCCTGATGCACATCCTGAGCAGACTGCCGGTGCCACGTACCTGGGACCCGGTGATGGTCAGGAGGCACGCGCAGACCTTCATCGCCCTCAGCGCCAGAGGTGAGAAACGATCAGGATTACCGACCTCTGCATATGTATTTATGTGTGTGGGATGAGCGTGCATGGCGAATGCGTGCCCGCTGTACCGTGGAAAATTCGAAGGAACAAAGGTAAATGACGAACGATGATTTTTTACTCTGGCAACGTGTAACCCCGTTCACGGGGCAAAATTCGAATTCAGGCTTGTAGGAGGATCGAGTGGATCGAGTGCGTTTGCCTGCGGTTGTTCTAAGGTTTCTGGCTTTGGCAATTACTTGATTTAGGAATTTTCCATCCGCAAATCTTCCGTTTAGGAATTTTTCCATGGGATGAGAAGGTGTGAGGGTGTGACGGTGAAAGTTACATTTAGATGTTGAAGACGTTCAAGTTGATTTGACCCTTTCTATCGACCGCCGTCTATGGAAATAGTCGCGCGTGTTCACAGCTCAAGTTTCGAACGTTCGAAATTTTAAATATAATATACTACATATATTTTTAAATATTACGTAATAGTAAAACACGCTAAGCGGACATATAACGCTGGACGGTGACTAGATCGCCTCTTGCTGCCAACTACTCGTCACGCATATACAGTAGACTGGCGTATAACGCGGTTAATACGTTACGCGCTATATAAATTCGCGTTGTAGGAACTCGCGTTGTAAGAACTCGCGTTATGCGGGAGTCTACTGTATACGTGACGTATCGTATGGCTAGCTGTTCCACGCATCATTTACGTTTACAGTTTCTATCGAACGATCTGTAATTGCAACGCGTCGTAAGACCAGCGATGACTCGTCGTTGTTTATAACACAGTACCTCGAACCAGAACAAATAAGATATCATGCATGTATCCTGAAGAAAATTAAAACACGATATGTCGCATACGCGTGACGCGTACTAACGAAAGAGTAAAAATTTTCCTGGTAAGCAACATGCGTCGCCAGTGACTCACGCCTCTTTAAAAATGTTAATTAAAATCCATGTTTATTTTGTCTATCTGTTTGAAATACGCTTAATTACTTCTTGTCTGTTTTTTACAACCGTCTCTTATTTTCTGTGGAGATAACAGAAGTAAAACGTACGTATAAAGCGTCTCCTAAATGTTTCTGAACAATGCGCGTGTTGCGCGAACGGATACTATTTTAAATATAACAAGGTTGACTACTTCTTGCTACTTGGGTTAATAGATTTCGCATTAAGAAGCGCATGAGAAATTAACAACTTGGAAGTTACTGTTTATGGGTCAAGAACACGATCGGAAGTTGGAATTTTAATCGTCAAAGCGACGATGCAAACGGAAACCTCACGCGGCAAATTGTATCGAATCTAAGTCTTCTTTATTCGTGATATGGCAGTGTTTTTACGTAAAAATGCTGAACGCAAGGTACGTTTAAAAATTCCAGATACGATCTACATAGAGAAACGTTCGTAAAAATTGTAAATTTTTCATAGGTAACTGCGCCACATACCGAGCTCTACGAACACAAAATTATTCGTTCGTCCTACTTTGCCGATTCCGCGAAATTGGTGCAACGATATTTCAAGTTGTCCGGCGCCAGATACCTATTTGCCATAATATTCTAATTGCTGCAAACTGGTTAATGATAATTAACGAAACCGATAAATTCTTGCACAACAGTCATATTCTACGTCATCTATGAATATAGAACGAAGCAAACGTTATCTGCGTGTCGTTTTTTATCGCGACTGCTTATCAAATATTCGAATATTTTAAAAGTACGATAATATTAACGCCAGTTCAGCTTTTTCTTTCGTTTTTCTTCTCTTTTCTCCGTAGTAAGCGATTTAATTCGATGTTCGCGCATTTTAAACGCAACATTGTGGCGGAAGTGCATAGTACGAGCCGCTAGTATTCGTTCGTTAAAACAGGCCATTATCGTTTTAATTAAGCGTTGATTGCGATTCTTTTCTCACCCTATCTATAGGCGAAAGTATAACTTCGTGACGTTCCTATATATACACTTCGTGTCGCGAGATTTCTCAATTTCGTTTTGTTTATTCGAACGTTCAATTTTATCAAGGTCTGCTTAGTACGAATAATACGGGAAAGAAAAAGCACGGCGATATCCGCGGAATTGGCCGGGCAGACGGCGTTTAGGCGTTTATTAGAAATTATAATCGCCTGGCGATATTCTTTAAAATGCAATTTTTACGCGCGGACCTTCATTGTTAGCCTCGTTAGAACCGTGCCATGGCATCATAAACAATCGGGAACGTGCATCGTTAACTCACGCGTTAATGAATATGCCGGTGCATGGTGAATAATGCACCCGGCGGAAACCATCGCGTAACTACTTTGAGTCGATTCTATGCGTTCCGTTTTTTTCTTCCTCTCATTCTCTTCTTCTTTCTTTCTGCCTCTTTAATTTCTTTTCGTTGCGTTTCGTTTTAATGGATTATGGCCGAGCGTGCAATTACGGATCGAAGGTAGAATGGACATAGAGATGACGTAACGAACGTACAAGGGTGATTCCCGTCTTATTTTCGTTTTATTTTCTTTAATCGTCGATCCGACCAACCTCTCGACGTTTACAGCCGACCGAAATAACCGTCGTTAGATTTTTTTGTCTCTACGATAGAAGATCAGACGGGGGAGAAACGCGATCAGCGAATCGCCGATATTTATGCGATTTTATACTTTTACGAATTTAAGTAGAAATTTATTTCTGCTGTGAACATTGAGTATATTTTCGCCTATTGTATGCACACTCGGTAGAATTTTCGAATCTTACATATTTCGCAAAAATCGCATAAATCTTCCGAAATCTAAGGATTAGGTATAGCGTAACATGTTGGATATTTAATCTTAATTAACTGTTCCGTGTTATTTTTGCCGCTTGAGAAATGACTTCTACCTTCGTGATTACGAGCGTAGCGAGATAAATGAAGGAGGGAGCAAAATTGATTTTTTTTTTCTCATTAATTCGCAGGAAATTTTTAACGCGTTACGTGTCTTAACGAAGGCGCTGGTTCGTTTATTTTGCATTTTGTGAGAGACATTTTTCTATAGCAAGTACAAATAGTAGGAGAAAATTAAGGATGGAGGAGAGCCTTCGGAGAAAATTCGAAATAACGAGCTACACACGATCGTAAAACAGTCCTCCTCGCCGCTAAATTTTTTCTTCGTCTTCTTATCGTCGTTAATCATAAGCGGAACCTTGCAAATATGTATAAATAACGATGCATTGTACAATCTCGACAAATTTATCGCCATCACGTTGAATAACGATGAACGAAGCGTAAACGGAATAGTCGTGCGATGATCGTCGCTGACCACATGGGTCTGTTAAGAGCCAATAGAATAAATTACGTAGCAGCAAGTGATACAACCTTCGATTTGAGAAAACTGTGGGTAAAAATCTCCGATCGAATCGTCGTGTCTGTATCGAGACTCTTTGTATAAAAGGGGATCTTATCTTTGAAGACGGAAGAATATGTTGTAACTCGAAACTCGAGTAACTTGCAAAAATCTCCGCAAAATGCTATTAATTATACAAATCAGTTATACAAATGAAAGTAGAGACGGGGATCGATGTCCGCGAAGAACAGAGCTGTTTTAAAACGACAAGGATCGCTCGAGTCTCGCTGGAAAATCGAGAAATCGAAAGAAACGAAAGAGCGAGCGAGAAAGAGAGGAAGAGTGGGAACCAAGAGAAACAAAAGCAATAAGAATGCGAAGAAGAAGAAGAAGAAGAAGAAGAGGACGACGACGACGACGAAGAAGAAGAGGAAGAAGGGGGCGTCGAACACGACGAGATCGCAAGACACGTTTAAATCCCCTTCTGGACGCTGCCAGTCGGTTGTTATTACAAGCGGGGATGGCAAAAAGCAAGGACCATCGTCCTTCGTCGTCTGGCCGGCTCTGGTGGTCCCTGTTGAAGAAAGAGAAAAGACTAGAAGCGGCCCGGGAGACGATGATTGTTTCTCACGAGCCAAACTAGGTAGCTCGCCGAGCTCGGTTCGAGTCGGTTGACCCTCTTTTTCACCGACGAAAAGAGAAGCAAACGGCGGCGCCACGAATTCCAGCCGCTTCCTTGAATCGCGGAAGGTCCGTGAACCTGCTCCCTGCTCGCCTTTTTCGATTCCACGCCCCTGCAACGCGCACGACGCGCTCCAACTGATTGTTTTCGTCATCGGCATCGATGCAATTCGCGCCAACACCTCTCTATTCTCTTTTTTTATTTGTCGTTAATGTTGGACTCGTGTTCGTACGGATCTTTCGCGAGCTAAAACGACGACATTCGATCCACTTCTTCGACGAGGAAGCGAAACGATGCGTCGTTGCTCCATACACGTACGATGTCACAAGGAGGAGATGCACGTTCGAATATTAGCGCGCTAGATCCGTCGGTTTCGCGCTCTGCGATGTATCGCAGGCCTCGATGAGAACTATAAAGATGTCGGGTAAAAAACTAGAGAAGAGATTTTAATTTAGTCGTGTTTTCAGAAGCGAAGAGAAGAAAAGGAGACGTGGAAGTAGAATGAAAAGAAAGGCAGGAGAGGACGTTAAAGAGGAAAGGAGCCGAAAATGAATATGAGAATAGGGAGGGAGGCCAAGAGAAGGAAGAGGGAGGAAGACCATCGAGGAAACACGAGCAAGAACAAAATGCCGCTAGAATGAGAAGCAGTCCTGAGGGAAAGATGGAACGAAGTAGGCATCGGAAAGAGAACAACGGCGAGGCAAGGTAAGGCGAAGTATGCGACCAACTTCTAGAAAGATCTATGGACAGAATCATACCGAAGTCTCGAAACGAAGGTAGAAGACCCGGAGAGCATCGAATTACGCGAACGAACTCGAGAACCACGTAGAAACAGTCATGGAGCGAGAGAAAGGGAAGAAAATCAAATCCGGAAAAGTCGCAGAAAAACATGTTCCCGAGATGAAACGTGGGAAGAAGCTGCGCGTATGCGAATAGAGTGTACAAGGAAATAAAAGATTCGGATAACGTTGCACAGGACTACGAGGACGCTACGCGGAGTAGCAAGAAGAGTAAGAGAGAAGAGTAAAGCCTGAAAGAGACGAAAGAACTGAGATTCTTAAAAAAAAGCAGAAATCCGTTGCAGAAGTACGATCGGAGTATGACGAGAAAGAAAAGAGAATGGAAATGGATGGAGCGGGGGTGGTCTTGATGGAGGAATGCCGTTCTCCAATAGTAATTCGCCATCCCCGAGGACAACAGAACGCACCTGCACCAGCTTTATAACTCTCTTTCTTCTTCCTCTTCTCTTTCGCGGCTCTGCAAATTTAAGAGCGGCTTCGCGGAATTCCATTCTTAATGGCTTTATTACGGCGTGTGCGTGCGCGCACACACGCTGCCCGTTGAATTTCAGCTTGTCCATCGGACATTTCGGTTGTCCAGGAACCTGTTCCCATCTTTCCATGAATGAATAGCGCTCGCGTTTGAGAAAAATCCACACAAAACGCGCGCCGGACTATATATTACCGGCACAAAAGGACGAATACGATCGCGTCGATGATCGTCACGTTTATCGTCGATCTCGAGGCCCGCTTTGCGAATAGTTCGCTCGTCGCCCATGCCGCTCCGTTGCCGCGTCTAATCGTCAAGCTCGTTTCATCAAACCGATCGATTTAAAGACACGGCCAGTCGGTCCCTCGTTACTTCTTCCACATCGTATTTACCGTATAAGATGTACGACGAAGTTTTATTCGTCGCATGAATACGACGTACGGCGGACTCCTCCGCCTTTTCGTTTCTTTTCCGGGAGTATACGTTACTTTAAGGTGTACCGTGTTCAGAGCGAATATCGACACAGTACGTGGATTTCTACCCTTCTGTCACCTGTATCGAATACTTTTCGTAATCCTAACAAAACATGTCTTGGTTAATAAAAGCATCTGTTTCCGATAATTTGGCGTAAAACAACAAATTAGAAAAAAAGAAGATCCACAACCTATTCCGCCAACAAAGGCATTAGAAAGTCCGGGATGGCAGTTTTTCGGCCAGATGTGTTTATCGTTAGGTGATTACCGGGACCGAATTCGTACCTAAACCTAACGAAGACAAAAGATCCTGTAGCCCATTCCCTGGCAATTGTTTGCCATTGTCGGTGGCCCATTTTTAAAGTCACTGGCGACAGCATGGAGATTAGCACAGCTCGCTAAGGTGGCGAAAGCTTTCACGATGGAACTCGACCGTGTCAAAAAGCGCGAGGGAAGTGGAGAAATAAAGAGAGAGTTGTAGGTTGTGCGTTCTGGTGTTTGCTGAGTCGGTAACCTTTGGGCTTGGCACCACCAAGGCCGGACTTTTCAACGTCGTAAATCTCGTTTCGAATACCCTTTTCCTGGGACGTGTCTACCTGCGGTTCTATTAGCAGATTTTTTATTAGCAGAACGTGGAATGAAACGTTACACGGAATTCTAGGATTCGTTTTCATGGCCGCTTCTGTTAACGCGCTTCGACGACGAGATACGATCGAACGTTGGACTATCCTATCCTTCTCTTTCTCTGTTTCTTTTTTTTTTTTGGAAATAATGGTAACGTGTTTTTGTCTTTTTCTAGTTGTGTTTTCGATGTTTCGAAAGAAGGTTCCTCGCCGGTTCGTCGAGAATCGGCTACTTCGTATGCCGTTCGTGTTACTCGGAATGGCTGAGAAGATGTGTGTTTGGAATTTAAGGAGCAATGTAAGGGAGTTTTATGTGCACGGTGGATGTTATGCAGGTGGATGTGGATGCAATGGGAATAAGGTTAATGCACGTGAGTGAGTGTCGAGAAATTTACTGTTTACACTTGACGATGTGCGCGAGTGCAATCAGATTTTTTTATTCTAATTCATTCGCCGAAACACGGCAAGGGAGTAGTTGCAGTTGCTCTCGAAAGTATTCCGACGCTTGTACGATCCTTCTACGAATGTATTACACGGGGAACGTTTTAAAATTTCGTTGGCGTCGTACCGAAACGCTCGACATCCATTAGTAGCCGTTACTTTACGTTCGATAATTAGAAGAAGAACTTGCGAAATTATTTGAACGTTTACAGGATCCTTTCACGAGTACGTTATACGGAATTGAAGCTCAGTTAGTAAATATCATTTTTAATAATTATAAGACACTGATAAGTTCGATAATGGACATGTTTTTTTGCAGAATACAAATTCTCCATGTATACGCCGAGCATGATCGCGGCGGCGAGCGTCGCAGCGGCCCTCCACGGTCTCGATTGGACAGGGAAAAGCGGTTACGGGCTGGCCGGCCTCCTCGACGAGTTAACTCGCATCACGGCTATCGAACAGGTTTGTCCTCGTGTTGATATTATTTCACGACGCCCGAGAGAAACCTCGGATAGCACTGTCAACGAGTAGATATAATCGCAGCTTGATTTGCACCTGGTTTATCCGAAATGTCGGAAATAAACGTTGCGTGACAGCTTCTGTGTGTCTGCTTCTGTGTGAGATTTATCAGATATTTTTAATTAACAAAGTTCAATCGCAAAGAGATCCATCGAAATAGCGGAATCGAAGGAGCTTTCGTCAGATTCGATTTACGATTTAAGGAAAACGTTTAAGTGAAAAAAAAAAAGAACAAATTAAATTTAAAACAAAGATCTCGAACATTGCAAATGGTTCGTTCTCGTTAACATATGGAGCACCTATCGGTGAAGTTTCACGCATGGATGAACGTGGAAATTATTCGATGTTTCGTCTTTCGTCGAACTGCGTTACAAATATAAAAGACAAACGTTTAAAAAACCACGTGGAGAGGTTGGTTTTCGCTTTGGTTCGAATCTGGACGGTTGGAGATTATGAATGAACAGAGGGGCAGGTGGCCAACATAGTTCTTGGTATACGTTCCTTCCTGCTTCTAAACACATGTGGTCGTCGAAAATATTGCGCTTACAGGACGTAGACCCCATGCCGAGCCATTCACGCGTGCACTTTATTTGCACTCGACGCATTATGAATGTATAGTCTGCGCGTGTTTCGAATCGTCTTTTCCCTTTCCCGTCACGCTGTGACTTTTTTCCCCGTAAACATGTGCCCGACACCTGCTACACTCCGCTCATCAGCACGTTTTTGCGCGACGTCTTGGCTGGATTCGCGAACCATCTCTCAAACTGCTTCTTGGAACTTTCTCTTGTCGATCAAAATTACACGCTAGCTCGATTAATTAATCGAATTATCTTACGCGTTCCTGTTCCTTCGGCCGTGCAACGAAATTCCCTAACGATTCATAAATCGATCGCCTTCTTTCTAATTTCTAACAAGAATCGTAACAAGTATTACGTTCTGTAACTTATAATCATTATATTCCGCAAAATCTATCAATCTCGATTCCCAGGATAACCTGTCCGACCCGCTACGTTTCTCAGAATGCCCCTGATTGAAATATTAGAGCCGTATCTAAGAAGCCAATTATAAGACCGATCGATGTTTCCTCTTCTTTCAGGACTACCTGCAAGGTTGCCTGGAGCAAATCGAAGAGATGGTATCTGAAGCGGTGGGTGCCGACGGTACCGGCGGGAACGGCCATCAGGTGACCGGATCATCTCTTTCGGGCACGTCGCAGAGGCCTCTGGGGGACGAGATAACCAGCCAGGAGAAGATCCTGGAACACGAGAAGGCGGGCACGCCGACCGATGTGAGGGACGTCCATTTTTGAGAGACGCCGCTGAGGGAAACTCTGGCCAGGGTGACTCTCTGCTGAGCCTAGAGGCCGAGGAGCGAGCGATGCCCAGCAGCGACGACGACAACGACAACGACGCTGAGGGACCCACGGCCACGAAGAGAATCAAGAGGGACGAGGCAAAGTTCGAGCTGAAGAACGCGCGAGAAAATTCTTGAAACGCAAAGAGCATACAACGCGCACAGGCGCGTGCGAAAGACACATAGATATATAAAATACGTTGTGTTTGCTCGACCGAATCGTCGTTTGGTTTCCCTTCGTCACCACTGTGAACGGAATCGTCTTCGAAGAAAGAGAGACAGATCTCGAAACGTGTTCGATATTTTAGTGTTCTGTACGGATTCTGTAGATTCATCGCGAAGATTCGTAAACCCAAACGCGGGACATCGAGGGACTAGGGACGTTTTTCTTTTCTTTTTTAAACAACCACTTCCCTTCGAACGCACGTTCGATTGTTCGCTGATCGTTGAGCGACTTGCGAGCGAAGGAGCGCTATCTTTCGTGGGCTCGACTGGCGGTGAGAGCACGTGATCGATGGAAAAACACGAAACAGTTTTAGTCGATCTATCTAGATAAAGCTATCGAATATACGTTATAGTTTTTACTCGGAGATCGAGCAACGATCAATGCCGAGGCGTTGTCCCAAAACGAATCGTAATTCCGCGTGCACAATTTATATATATATATATACACATATATATATAAAATATATATATGTATGCATGTGTGTGTGTGCTCGCGTGTGTGTATGTATGTGTGTATACATATATGCGTATGTATATGCAGAGGGTCGGATAGCGAGCGCGAGGGTCCAAGGTCTCGATGGGCCCCCTTTGTTATTTAGTTGTACGCGTTTTTATTCGCGAATATCCGTGTGCATCCGATCGTTCAAGGCATCGGAATTGGTTTTGTTCTCAATTCATTGACAGAGACTACGTGTCGTCTCGTATCATGATCTAGAGTTTTCCGAGACTTTTTTCTTTTATTATTATAATACTTTTTTATTTTATTTTTTCTTTTGGGATTGAACGCCCTCTATTGGCGTTGCAGCATGGAACGTAGATCGATCGAAGATGCGGAACTTGAAAAAGTCTGAACTGTTTTTTATACTTCCGTTCGAGACAATGATTCGATAATTTAGCCCTTTGAAAGTTAGATTTCATTTTGCAGAAAGATGTTCGTTGGTGCAAGGAAAGGTAGCAAGTAAGAGTAAATCGTTTGACTAGGAATGTAAGTCGAATGTGAAATATTTGAGCGTCGTTTATTTAAGTATCGAATGTTATACAAAATAGAAGGAATCGCGAGACACGAGCGTGTACTCCATTCTCGCTTCGTTGTCTCTCCATTCCCCCCCCCCCTCCCCGCCCGAAACATTCACGTAATTATCATGCAATGTTCTTTCTGCATACGATATTGAAACGTTCGGCAACTTTCACGATAATGTCAGCTTTCGATCGGATTCGCTTCGCGTTAATTCGAGGCTGGAAAAGAAGAAAAGAAACTGATCTGCGAAAGGTTAATAACAGATCGACGAGTATCGGAGGAAAAAGGAACAAAAGTAAACTGCGTGTAATTTAAAACTCAACGGTTAAATCTTGTTAAAAGAAGAAAGAGACAAATGTATCGTTAAAAGAGAGACACTGAGATTACTCGAACGTGAGAAATAAAACGAATAAAAAGAATAAAACATGCGATTCTAGTAGCATCTTCGAGAGAGACCCGAAAAGTAGCAAGAGATACGAAACGCTTCGACGATAATTTCGATGATGGTCGAAGGAGAACAGAGACCAGACGTAGAATTAGAAAAGAGGAGACCGGAAGGCGTGCCGTTGAGGGAAGGCTATGCAATACGCTTTGTGCATCTATTTCGCAATAGAATTGTACACTTAACTTTTAGTAGCCGGACGACGAAGCTATCGCGCCAATTTCGTGTATCGTTTAGAAAATTAGAGAAAACCGTTAAAGAAAGAACAACAAAATGCGGACCGATTCTTTTCTATAAGGCTAGAAAGAAGAGGAAAGAAAAGCAAAAGAGGGGAGAGAAGAAATACAGAAAACAAGGAATAAAAAGTTCATATAGTCAAATCCAGTCATGTAGTGTTTTGTACATAGGTATACATACGAGAAAAGTTATATATATATGTACACATTATATATACACGAGGTGTGTGCTTGCGCGCGAGTGAAGAGAGATAGTATGATACGAGAGAAAGGAGGAGGAGTACGAAGAAAGGGAAAACGTTGATCGCGCGTGCGAGTTTATTACAGCGAGATGTCGAATGGAATAGGGAAGCGTTTTAGAGTAGTAGATAGAAAAAGGAAAATATAGTTCCCTTTTGTTTTTTTGTATTTACGTTTACAATAATTGTTAATCCAAATGTGTTTTTTCCTTCCGGGAGCTGCGGCACAACCCGTCGCTTATTCCACTCGGTTCCTAAGATCGGTTGTGCCACGCCCGATGTGCATTTGTGAACGCTCGATGATGCGCGGTGTGTGGATGTGTGGGTTATACGTGCGTGTACATGCGTGTGTGCCGAATTTTTCGTAAGCAGAAAAGAAAGAAAAAAAAAGGAAAAAATGGGGAAGAAAAGCTTCAACGGCGTAACCAGAGGGTTTCGAAATTCCAAAAAAGATTTATAAATAACTTTTTACCGTCGAATCTGCTGGTATATGCATTTCAGATTACATCTTTTTAACTCTTTTTGATATATTAATATGTAAATACATATTATTATGCATATCATAAAGCTGATTTACGATGGCTTCTTGTAGCATGTATCGTATAACTATCACGCGCGATGCTATTCGTTCTATTAAAGAAAACATCGCAGAAATGACAAAATAGCGAATTAGTATGGAATTTCTACTGTCTGTGCACCAGACAGGCTAAAATAATTTCTGCTGATCCTTGAGTTTCTTTTTTTTTTTTTTAAAGAACTTGATAAAAGGATTACTTTGATAGTTAAACCGAGTCAGTCTAACATTTGCACGCTCGAAACCAGCACTCTGCATTTGGCTATTCTTCTCCCAAAACCGCGATTGTAAATATGTAGGAAAGCTATACGAGGCGTACTATTAAAAGTTAACACAGTAGTCCGTGTAAGATAGAGTGTCGAGTAACGTGGCAGTGCGATAGAATCGAGAAAGAGAAATTGGACGAGGAGTTTAAATACGAGTAGAATCGGACGTTTAAACGTTGTCTAATAATTGAACTATTTTGGTGCTGTGATTTTTATTCTGTGGGTTTGCTAGATGTGCATGGAACCGCTGAATGAGATTTTATAGAAATTTCATTTATATATTATAGCGAATGTCTTTTTCGTGTTCGTTCGAGAAACAGGCATTTGGAAGAAAGATTCAAAGTACAAAATCAGAAGATGTAACACGTCTCAATTACTAATTAGGACAAGGTAGTCTAAATAAGAATTTGAATACTCGAAAACAATGAAATTTGATATCCGTGTATTTTATAAAGTCATCGATTGTTATTCGAAATGCGTAAAATTCTTAAAATTAGAACGATTAAAGGGAAATTTTCGAATTTAGGTCTTTGTACATAAATCACCCCTTTCCAAATTTGTAACTCCAAACCACAAAAAGAAAAAAAAAGGAACAAAAGAAAGAAAAAGAAATACCAAAAAGAAAGATTCTCATCGCACAGATCCACAGCACCAGAAGTGTTGAACCTCAACTACTATCGTTCATCCAACGTATTTAACGTTATTATACGCATAAACTCCCTTTTAGAAGACAAAATATAAACGTTTAATCGATCTATCCTCCTTAATCTACGCTGTATGTACGTATAATTAGATTGCCAAGTAGTTGAAGCAGAATATTATCCGACGCAAAACCAAAACGATAAAAATAGAGAAAATAATATAAATCCCAATGTCTAATGTCGTGAAAATGGAAACAGCTCAAACGACAGTAGTTGAGGCTAGCGTCCAATGTTCATCGAAAAAGAAACAAAAAGGAAATAGTAAAAAGATAAATAATCTACGAACCCATTAGTACTTAAAATGCGTCGAGTAGAGTAAAGGAGAGAAAAAGAGGGGGAGACCGGAGTTCGGGGAACGCGAGTTCCTCTTCTTCCCTCGAACTTGAAAAATGAACGAAACGAACCTATCCTACGAAGAGAATAAAAAGAGGAACTTGCTAAGAGGAGAACAGGGCGGGAAGAGGTACACGCGTTTCGTCCGCTCTCAATGAAAATCAATCTGCGCATTCCGACTAAGAAGTAAGAAAACGATAAAGAAAAAAAAAAAAAAAACAGAACGCAAGAAAATGGCAGAAATAGCCCAGTGCCACAGAACGAAACCTAGTTAGTAACATACTCTTCAAGTAACCAAATCCTAGTACAACGTAGAGAGAGATCGAATAATATAAAAGAGAAGAAAGAAAGAAAAAGCAAATGATATGCAGTCTGGTGTACGCATGGCTGACCTTTTTCATACTTGTACTACTAGCGTACGATAATGCGTTCTCTGTGCACGCACTTCTAATATATACATGTATCTGTATATATATCGTATACTATGTATCGTATATATACAAATAAATGTATATACGTATATGTACATATATATTTGTATATTTTAAACACGTATCATTGTGTACCTTGGAAGAATGGGATCATTGTCGAGAGACGGGGGAGGGACGCATCGGAGCTACATCGGGCAATTGTAAACCGAAAATGACGGTGCCTTGATGCAGGGTCCCAGATTTTCTTGTACGTTCGATCGAAATTCGAGGTTTGAAGAAATACTTCTTCAAAGTTTGCCTCTTTTTTTCGCCAATCGTCCATTCGAAATTATTATTTTATATTATATTAGCTAGAAGTTAAAGTTCTTCGAGGAAATTTATAAATTTCGAAGGAATTCCGGAGGAAAACTAAGAACGTTACTTTGTTTAAATCCGTTTGCTAGAAACGTATAGAATCGTATTTAATTGTGGAATTTATCGTGGTGGTTCTTTTATGGGCCTTTATTTTATTAATAGTATATTGGCTATATGCGTAGTAGGACATTACATATGTTTACATAGTCGTCTTCTAATTTGTCTTTTATTTCCTTTTTCGATTTGGGATCCGTGAAAATAGTTATTCGCATCGATTTTAAACGATCTTTTGTGAAGAAACTTTCTGTTTCGTTTTAAAGGTCCCTGTATGTGTACGTGGCATTTAGATTGATTTATTAAAGTTCTTATAATATCGAATTTATTTACGTTAATTTTTCGAGATTCGTGTCTCTTGGTGTTTTACCATTATATTAGTTTTTTGATATAAATCTGCATCGACATTTATTTGCTTCATTTACACAATATTCTTCGTTATTTTGTTACATAATAACACTATGTATCGCGTAATTACGAATGGACGAATCCTAAAAAAGGGCAAATTATTAACAGTATAGATATAAGCATGTATAAAAATACGTAGTAAAATAATTTCCAAAAGCGAAGAAGAAAACCCGAAACGATGGTGAAGTAGTTGCACTTGTCATAAAATAGAACTGTTCGGAGATCTGTGATCCTAGGTTGCGAGCCTGTTCCTAAATCGCGTCTCGTTCCAGTCGAACAACCCCGTTATTCCGCCCCTGTTTTAGCTTAGTAAGAACACGACGAGCTTGCGACACTCTTTTCCTTCTTTAATATCACCGAACGAAAAATAATCTAGCGCCACGGAAATTCTTTAATTTGTTTCCTTCTTCCACGAATAATCGTGGAACACGCGAGAATCCGATTATGTTCTTTTCTTTTTTTTCCTTCGTTCGATGCGAGTACAGAGTTTCGCTTCATTCAACGTCACGTGATTACGCTTCCTCTCAGCAATCCTAATCTTAGCCACGCTCCGCGTATATCAATAGACACGTTCGAAGCTCGTACCAAGAAGAGATTGAAGCTCAATTTTCCTCTTTAACGAGGATTCACTGCCAGATTCAACGGACGAAAATAATAGTGCACGCGCTCAATGACGAACTCGCATCGATCGCTATACATACTATTACATATGTTGTTTTCTCATTTCGTAGATTTCGTCGGTTGTTTTCCCCGATTTTTTCGTTCGCAGTAAAGCAACGCAATAGACATACCACTGATATACCTCAGACACCGCATACACCGCTCGAAACAGCATGTGTAGCTTTTTTTTTTTTTTTAAATCTCACTCACGGCGAAAGAGTGTGCAGAAGAATGAAAACAAAGAGTTATGAAAAATCAAGATGGATGTAACAATCACACTTATGCGTTACTTTTTAAACCTAGCACGTAAAAATATGATTTTTAATCGATAGGTGCGCGATTGGTTGTACCAGGCGAAAGTGAAAGCTTCGGTACGACAAACTTTGTACATATCCCACAGTGCGTAGTGTGACGCACACTCGAATGGAAAATAAAGTATTAATATTTTATACAGTCGTAAGACATGTCTTATTTATTGCTCGCTTCTTACCATCTTTACGTCGAGATAAAAAGATATTCTTTGGACGTCTTAGCACAGTTTGTACTAAGTAATAAACGAAAATATTCTAAAAATATATATTGTTTTAGAGCTGACGAATTCAAACTTTTAATATAATTCTATCATTCCATCATAAGAGCGCTACTGTCGTACGATTTAAAATAGTTATATTCCCTAGTTGCGATATTATGTTACTGCTTAAATAGTAGTTGAAAAGAAAAGTTAATAAACAATTCATTAATGAATTTTGTTATGAATTTGAAGAACAATAAAGCATGGAAGTTGAATAAACTTTATGGCTCACCGATGATAAACAAAAACAATGTCTAAATGCTTTCATTCATCGCTGTTCTCATCAATTGATCGCGGAATGCATTTCGCGTACAATTACCCAGACCTGTAACATAAACACTATTATGTTTACGTGCAAAGATCGTAAACAAAGATGTAAACAATATTGGTAACATGCGGCACTTATCCTCGTCGGTGTATTGATATTGGAGAGTCAAGTTGGTACATGGTTATCAACAAATCTTATTGGTGGGCTGGTATCGGGCCATATTATTTACAAAACGAGCCCCTCTAACTGCGTCAGCAGTTCTTTATATAAGTAGAATCAGCTATTGTCTATTTAGTATTTCAAGATGATTCGGTAAATGAACTCGTAATAACGAAGTGACATTAGTTAAAACTATTGCAGAAAAGGAAATCGGTATCAGCAATTTTTACGAATCGTTTTGCAAAATTTTCAGCAAATCGATAATCGCTAGTGTGATAAACTTTTATCATTCCCATATTCTCATCGTTCATACAACGAAACAAATCAAGAATGACACGAAATGTTATAACATATTATTACAGTGTGAAATATTATCAAAAGTTTCTCCTTTTGTCAAGGTAAACTATGGAACGTTAAGTTGTATTTCTTCGTTCAAGAATTATCATAACTAAAAAATTATCTTTCTAGTTCCTTTCCCAGTCTTAATTGTACCATTTTGTTATTTATATAACATGACGCACATGCGCTTGTGTTTGTGCTTTAATGTATAAAGTTAAATTAATAATAGTTGCACTTGTCCAATGAGTTTGCTTCGCAAAAATTCGTCATCTAATTTAAGCAATTACCAAATCATTTTGCATCATATTTTGTAGTGTGTACAACTTACTCGCTAAAGTTAATTATTTTTATCATTTTATGAACAATCGTACGTAACATGAAAACATGTTGATTGATTACTTATTTATAATTATACTTACTTAGTATATTTATTAATTATTTATATTGTTAATTGTTGCTCTCGCGATAAATACATAAATGTTTAATTCTTTGTACTTACAGACAGTTGACAGATAGTGCTACGGGTAAAGGTTATAGTGGAAGTGTTGATAAAAATAAATTATTAAATCGTTTACATACTTTGTGGAAAATGAAGATGTCCATGCAAAATCACTCGAAGATTTTATCGCAATTGAAAGATTATTTAAACAAAGCTGGTTATGATAAAAATTTGCAAATTATCTTCTCCAAATATTGGTTAGATTTTCTACAAAGAGTAACATATTCACAAATAAATACTTTGAAGAAGTTGTCAGCACTTGAATTTTCAAAACATATGAAGAATAATAATGATTTAGATACAAAACAAGGCGACATTAGTAAAATAGAAAAAGAGAAGGTAATACTGAATGTTCCAGAAGAAGAGACGTTAACTACCAGCTCTGTTCGATGTAAAAAGGTAAGTAATATATTTTGGATAATATGCGACATACTCAAAGATCTTATTTTCCTTATATTCTACGATTCTTTTAGCAAATTCATGAAGATAATATACAAGAGAGTAAACTTCAAAACAAAGCAGTATCACAAATTATTTCTGAGTTTCTTGGTGCACTGATATTTAATTCTGTACAAAGTAAAACAGCCAGATTAGTTGTACCACCAAAGTGGAAAGTAAATATTCACAAAGATATACCAAAACACAGTATTGCGTCTAGAACAAATCATGTCTTGAATAGTATAATAACTGCTGAATCAACTGCTTCACGTTGGAGAAGGATCGAAGATTTATTAGCACACATTGATCAATATCCAGAAGCTAGACATTATGCGATTAAAGGAGGAGCGATAAGAGTATTGCTTAAAACTAGACGAAAGGTTAAAGATGAACAAACAAAAGGTATACGATGATTTAAAGACATTATCTTGTTAACTATACGAGGAAGAGTATCCTGAATGCTTTTAAACTTCACAGCATCTATTAGAGAAGCATTAGCAGTATTGGGTTATACTGAACCCTTGCCTGGCAGAGGTATTAGAATTCTTTCCATTGATGGTGGGGGTGTGCGTGGAGTATTAGTTATAGAAATGTTAAAAAAACTTGAGCAATTGACAGGCAAGAAAACTCATGAACTGTTTGATTACATATGTGGTGTGAGTACAGGAGCTATTCTTGCTGCTGCTTTAGGTATGTATATAGTATGCTTGTTTGATTACAATAATCATCAACATCTATTTTTAAAATTTAATGTTATTTACCATTTGTCATTTTACATATAGTTTACTAATAATATTGTCTACAGGTGGACATAAACGAAAATCATTGTTTCAAATATCTGAATTATACAAGGAACTAAGTACTAAAGTGTTTACTCAAAGTGCAATAAAAGGTACGAGTAATTTGGTATGGAGCCATGGATATTATGATACAGCGCTCTGGGAAAAATTACTGCAAGAGAATATAGGAGACAAAGTTCTTATAAAAACAGTTCATGATCCTGCTGGTCCAAAAGTATGTGTGTTATTTCTTATTTATAAACAAAATATTGCATTACTTTATTGAGAATTGTTGAAAGTAAAAAATCTTCCATCTATGATACAATAGCTATTTTTTTTTAGTTTTCAGCTATATCTGCCGTTGTAAACCAAGAACGTGTAATGGCCTATGTATTCAGAAATTATACTTTACCTCATAAAGTCGAAAGTTTATATCTAGGATCTCATAAACATAGATTGTGGGAAGCTATTAGAGCATCTGCAGCAGCGCCTAGTTATTTTGAAGAATTTAAATGTGGTGGATACCTTCATCAGGATGGAGGTACATATCAATGTATTTCATAATCATTGAAGATTTCAAACCTAACCCTAACCCTAACCCTAACCATATAAAACAAGACTGACAGTGAAGTGTTCAAATACTCTAATTTTATGCAGGTATACTGGTAAACAATCCATGTGCAGTCGCATTACATGAAGCTAAAGAATTATGGCCAAATAATCCAATTCATTGTGTGGTTTCATTCGGAACTGGTCGCACGCCAAATCAAATTTGTGACAACAGCAAAGCGACAGAAATAGCGATTTCAAGTTGGAAAGACAAGTTTTATAAAATTTTGGATAGCGCGACAGATACCGAAGGTATTAATTTGCATAATAACTTCTAACATATTTATTTTACTATTTGAATTGAACATATACTTACACGTCAATAACGTTTAATATACCGTGTAGCTGTGCATATTATGTTGAACGATCTGCTGCCGGAAAACGTTTACTTCCGATTCAATCCATATTTAACGGAGATGTTGTCGATGGTAGAAATACGTCCTGAGAAAATCAATCAACTAGAACAAGATGCAAGAATGTATATACGTAGAAATGAAGAAAAGTTTCAAAAAGCTGCTGAAGTTTTATTACAGAAGAGAAAACTCCAACAAAAAATCATGGATTGGATTACATTACAAAGAAAAGTTTCAGGTCTATGAATTATTCTATCTCATAATTTATTCAAGCATTTCATAACTTATAAAGATATGTACATGTTACGTAAATACTAAGTACGAGTTTTATATTAATCGGACTTACAGACTTGCAGCGTATCTATATTTTATGAGAAAAGTTTGTTTGAAACAAACTAGTAACTAGATATGTGATGTAATTATTATTAATTCTAACATTTATTTAAAGCGTTAATATAACGAAACAAATATATTACATTTATTTATATTTGTTTTTGTAAATATTATATTGAAAATAATTTTGTGTAAAAAGTAACGATTTAGTTAACATATCAATGAACATGTACATACATGTGACCTCTGAGACATATGCACACATATTCACATGCATCAATAAAAGATGGTCATTAAATGACAAAGTACAAAGCATCATAAATAAATATATAATATTTATTTTAGCAGGACTGTTTACTATTGTACTTAGTGTAATTATATATTAATACACCAGTGACTTTTTTATTTTAATATTGTATTTCATAAATGATAACATTATTTTACTGTTTAGTATACATATATTTTAGCATACGTGCGCTTGTTTAGAGAATTGAAGCATTAAATAACTGTAAATAACAAAGTGATATATAATATAAAATATTATAAACCGCTGTGCCGCTAGTCCTAATGCTAGTCTGTGTTTTTTCACATAAGTAGTGAATATATTAATATGAAAATATATCTGTATAAAATAGAAAATGATCATGCGTATAAAATGTTTTATAATGTTTAAATGTTACTTGTTTCAAAGAACACTTTAAAGTATTACAATTCAGCTTTAACTAAGCCATTGTCAACTTCGTTAAAAAAATGTTATGTACTATAAAGATATTAAAATAACTAAATATATTTAATATTATTACGTTTCTCATTTATCGTTTTTGAAGACCATATGTTATTAAATTGAACTTTAAAGAAAGAAGGAAAAGAAATAGCGCAAGAGAAATATGTATATTTGGCGCTAGTGTCGTTCTCACACTACGAACCTGTCTCTTTTCACTTTAGACTTCCGCTTTCAAGCACGCGTGGAAGAACTCCCGTAGGTTTGTTATAAATTTATTATATCTAAATCATCTTCTATGTAAATGACATAACTATGTTATTATATTATTTTTTACAATTGAGTAAAAATACTTTGTATTAATTTCTCGTAGTCTTTTTTCCCAATTCATGACAGAATATAATCCTATTTTCAAAGAAACTCTTAACCTCAAAGGTTGTTTATGACATTTTATGTTGTAACTGATTAAAGCTATTATTTTTCTAGATTGATTAACAGAGAAAAATGGCAAAATCCAAGAATCATACCAATCATAATCAAAGTAAGTGTAAATAATTATGAAGCATGAAAAGTGAAATTCATTTATCTTAAAATGTAAAATAGGAAATGTAACATTACCTGGTTCTTTCTGGTTTGTAGATCGTAAAGCTCATCGTAATGGTATCAAAAAACCAAAACGTTACAGGCATGAATCTACGCTTGGTGTAAGATTTAAATTTATTAAATAATAATAATAGTTTTTTCTTTTTTAATCATAAACAGAATCTCTAATTGCTTGTTATGTTATCAAGAAATTCCTCTTGTGATTTTAAGATTTGTTTTATCGGTAACATCGTTTATATTAATCAAAATATAACTTCATGACATTTGACATTTTTTTAGATGGATTTAAAATTCTTGAGAAACCAACGCTTTGCGAAGAAGCACAATTTAAAACCCAAAGAACAATTGAAGAGGGCAGAGAAACGTAAGGCTCTTCGTGAAGCTAAAAAATAACTTTCCTGTATATATATATGATTTTATTGTAATAAAAAAAATTTAAAAACTATTAAACAAACATATTTCTCTGACTCGTAACTAATATACAGATAGATCCTAAATTCTATATAGTTGCGTGCGTCATTTAAAGCTTAAAGAACACAACGATTCCATCAGTCAATCTCCCAAGCTCTTCAATTAATACACTCCATTAATAAGAAGTTCCCCACTGTCTTTTTATATAATTCAAGCGAGCATTATACTCGTAGAGATTGCACCTTTTTGAAAATGTCCATTTGAATTTAACCTTTTGCACTCAAAGATTTTTTGCTATTGTTCTTTTTTTTTCGGATGTGCACTTTGATTTTGTGTTATACTTCCTAGAATTTAAATAAGTTTATCTATAAGTATGTTAATTTCTCATTTCGTATCAGTAGTTAGAAGTATTTGGGTGTTTAATAGAAGAAATCAGAAACATATTTGTTGTGTCAATAAGCATTGTGCATTTGTAATAAATATATGTAAGTTTATTTATATAAAGTAATAAATTTTGATATTTTGAACGAACAATTATGCGATCTTTTAATATTCAAATTTATACTTAAGTGAAGTAGTGCGATTTCAATATGGCGACTGACAATATTCCCGATGATCGTGAAATAAGCCATAAAGGAACATTCAAACCACAAATAATTTTATTATTCAGTGGTAAAAGAAAATCTGGGAAAGATTATATTACAAATGCTTTGCACGAAAGGTGATTAGCTTCTAGTCATAATAAAATAACTCAGAACAATATGATTGTGATAATAATAATAATATGTTAATTTAACATGTTGAATGATCTATTTGTTAATAGAATTGGACATGATAAGAGTGAAATTATAAGACTGTCTGGACCAATTAAGTTTCACTGGGCTAAATCTCTTGGTCTGGATATCGATCAACTTTTAGGAGATGGAAAATACAAAGAAAATTATCGCCTTGAAATGGCAAAATGGGGAGAAAACATCAGGAACAAAGATTATGGCTATTTTTGTCGTGCAGCTCTAGAAATGTATAACGGTACGAAATGATTTTATATTAAAAATTAATATTTTATACAATATCATATGCCAATTTGTTTTAGCATATAGCAAACCTATATGGATAGTAAGTGATACAAGAAGAAAAACTGATATACAATGGTTTATGGAAAATTTTAAAAATATATGTAAAATAATTCGCATTGAATCAGATGATTCAATTAGAAACAAACGTGGCTGGATGTTTACCCCAGGTAGGTAACAAAAATTAATTGTTGAACGAAACAATGGAAGTTTGATTATGATTATATTTGCATGTACTTACATTATTAACTATAAAGTATACTTTACAGGTATTGATGATTCAGAAACTGAATGTAATTTGGATGATGTAGATATATGGGATTTGAAAGTGATAAATAATAATGAGAGCATAGAATATATATTAGAGCAAATATTAAAACTAATTAATTAGTGAACCATATCACAAATGTATAAATTAACATTATGTACACATACATATATATATATGTATGTATGTATATACACTTGTAAAAAATGAATCTTTTTAAGTGATTTACAAAAAATAAAAGAGCAATACAAATTAATTGTATTCTTAGACGAGTTTGGAAATTAAATTGTAATTAAATAAATGTTGTTACGAATGGATATTCGAAATATTATTTATCATTAAACTTGTTAAATATTATATATTTGATTCTCAAATTTTGCGGATCATGTTCGCGTAATTTTGTAAACATGTTTTTATACGACCGTGGTATAGGAATGTCCAGAAAGGAGGTTAGATGGCATCATAGAGCGAATCAATTGAAAAAGAGAATGGAATGGTATGAAGTATAAATGAACTCGATTGAGGTAGTTTATGTTAACATTTGAAGTGTGATTATATACGATGATTGTGTGTGTACTTTGCGATTACAAAGTTTTATTATAAAAGAGAATATTGAAATTTCCTTTTGTATGATTAATTCCTGAAATGGTGGATCATTCAATACCATCCGACATACTCGACGATTTAAGCAGGTTAATTTTTACACTTAATTCTCAAAAAACATTTTTTTCATACCATTATTTAACTTCGTTCACATTGTTTCATCCTGTATTGAAAGTATTTTGGGATTTTGATATTTTCAGTCGATTTATTATCAACGTACCTGAAGAAGAGAGGAAAGATTTAGTTCGAATATGTTTTCAAATCGAATTAGCTCATTGGTTTTATTTGGATTTTTATTGTACAGATGAAAATCCAAAGTTGAGACCATGTAGCATGAGAGAATTTGCCACGCATATTTTTTTTCATATACCGTTTCTAAAACCTCATGTAGCTAACATAGATAGTATTCTTGAACAATGGCGTGATTATAAACAAAATGTTCCAACCTTTGGAGCGATTGTATTGAACGAAGATTTAACTAAAGTGTTACTTGTTCAAAGTTATTGGGCAAAAAGTAGTTGGAGTTTTCCTAAAGGCAAAGTTAATGAGGATGAAGATCCATCTCGTTGTGCTGTTCGAGAAGTTTTGGAAGAAACTGGTTTTGATATTTCAAATTTAATAGATGAAAATGAATACATTGAATCGGTAATAAATGAGCAATTGGTAAGATTGTACATAATATGTGGTGTACAAAAAGATACGAAATTTCAACCAAAAACAAGGAAAGAAATAAAAAATGTAGAATGGTTCTCTCTTGCTGATTTACCTAATAACAAGAAAGATATGACCCCAAAAGTAAAAACAGGAGTTGGTCCAAATGCATTTTTCATGGTTATTCCTTTTGTAAGGTAATAAATTATTTCAAAAGCCTAAAAGATAAAAGTTATTTTGACATGATGTATACATTATTATCTACTATCCTTTATATCATGATGTCATGTCCTTGTTCATATATACAACATTGTTAAAAAAGCAATTAGTTTAGATGTTAGAAAAGAATAAAAAGTATAATGAAGATGTGCTTCAAAAATTCTATTTTGCTATTATAATTTTTAAATAGGAGAATGAGACGTTGGATACAAGAGAAACATTTACGTGAGAAAAATGCAAACACTATACGAAGACACAGACACAAATCTCTGGGTGACGTTGACACTGTTCCAAAGAATAAACGGCAATTACTTCCTCATTCTGTTCAGGTAATTGAACTATCTGTTGCTTAATCGCCTATTTCTGTTAATGTCTTTGAAAATAATTTTAATGTAACTGTAAATTATTTCTAGAACGATATTCCGAGCTTCAAAGACGTTAAAAACTTTCGACAATGTAATACTTCACCAGCAAGGAATCGACGTAGCGTACATGATTGTAAAAATGTAAAAACAGCAGCGATCAAACGTAATCTATTCGGGGATCAGAATGAAGATGAAACGTCAGCCATACTCGCCAAACAATTAACCGACAGTCCACAAAATCAACAATCATATTCATTTTTAATGGATCCAGCTATCCAGTCTGTAAAATGCAATGAATTTAGTTATAAAGCTCAAGCTAAAGTTCTAACTATGGAATCGAAAGGTTTGGTGCTTAATACTGTAATTAGCGCTAGTTGTAAGCTTAAGAGATTGTGTAATATAATGAAGAATTTTATTGATTTACAGATCAAATATCCAGAGAATTTCGGAATGCAGAATTCCCCGATGGAAATTTAAAATCTTTATTATTTGGCAAAGCAGCAAATAAATTGCAAGCAGATTTAAAAACTATACCTTCTCCGTTTGTGCTAATGAAACACGACGCATCGCGTTTCTTCCCAATAGATCATGTAAAAGCCCAAAACCATTCTATGGAATATTATTCAATGACTTGGGCAAACTTTAAATTTGACAAACAAGCAATACTTGATTGTTTATAAAATTATTTTAAAATGATTTTAGAAGACATAGTCATACTCAGCAGGGTTATATCGCGATGGTTGTACATTTTTTGTGCATACATTTTTAGAATATTTATATAAGTTTAAATGATGATAGAGTGTACAAAGATTTATAATTAAATATGATTTTAAACATTTGTTTGAGATCACAAATGTTTCTCAGCATATTGGTTTTGGTGTTCAAACGATCTTGTCAGATATTATAACAGAGTACAAGGTATATACATCACTAGTTTTTAGTTATTAGATATTTAAGGACTTTTTTTGTTATTATATATCCAGCCTACTACTATAATGAAATGCAACAGAATATTAAATAAAAGTACGATAAAAGTACGCTTAGATATGTGATGAAATCAACGAAATAATATACATATACATGTGTTTACTTTCACTTGATAGGTACTTATTTTTTATGTAATAAAATATCTTGTATATTTCGCTTTAATTTAAATTAGTAAATTATGAAACTATCTCTGAAAGATGAACAGAGGGTATTTAATTTCTTTTATTTTATAACTAGATTGTTTCACCATAGTTGAGTATTTATATGTACACGTGTTGAACGCATGTTTAATAAGAGAGATATCTAAATCAAACTTAAAAACTATTCTTATATAAATAAAATAAAATCTACGTTTAAAACGGATATATATTTATCATACTTTCTTCAAAGATATAAAAAAGGCTAAAAGAAATATCATAACAGGGATAACAAAATACATCGTTTTTTTCACAAGGACAGTGCTTGTACCTTCTATACTTCTTATAATCTCATTATTTAATGCAAACACCGTTTTACTTTCTTCAATAAGTTTATTTTTTGTATCTTCGTCCAACGTTTCTGCGATATTATTCATAGTATCGCGCATATTTCGTTTAAGTTCATAAATGTTACTGTTTCCAAAGTCTGTAATATTGTTAACAATCGTTCGAGATCCTCTAAATGGCCAAATTTTTTGCATAACCTGTCTTTTTTTACGCAAAATAATCCCACCACTTAGAAGGCCCATGTACAGATGATAAATGTATGCAATCAGTAAAATGGGTTCCGTATTTTCGATTTCTTTTAAATGGTTCAAATATTTGGTAACACTATCCCTGGAAAAGATATTAAATATACACCAAATTTTAGATCGAGGATCTATCGATTTTGTCAATGATTCACGAATGCCTTTAAATATTTTCAGCGACCGATAGTAAATTAATTACATATTAATCTTTTTTGAAAGTACGTATGTACGTAGAAATATAAAAATAGTACAAAAGAATTTACCTAGGACTGTAATTTTTTGTCCATTCTTTCCCCAAATAAAATTCAAGATCATGTTCAAACGCCTCGGTACGACGAAGTTCGTCCTGTAAAAGTGATCCTACTTTTGTATGTTTGCACCTGATCATAGCAAGTTCCAAATATCGAAAAATTTCATAGAAAACCAGAAGACCATCAGCCCATACAGAATCCGCAAGAATACCTATTTAAAATCAGCGATATTTGTCATTTTTAATTTGATATCATTTGATTTTAAGTTTTATGTAATCTATCATTAGTTTATTGCACAATGATCTTAGAATAAATATTCATTGCATTGCTTAATAGAATTCATATAGGATTTATTGTTATATTATATTATATTACATGTCATTTCTATTAACCTATATGAAAAAATGAAAATTTAAATTTCACTGATACGTCAATTAAAAAGATTGTGCTTTACCAAACGCTAATTTTGCATTTACTAATGCGTCACTAATTGAATGAATTTCTCTAGTGGCTTTCTGCATTTTTTTACAAAATGTCTCTTTATCTTTGCTTGTCATTTTCGTGAGATCTATATGACTTTGTCACGGTACAGGAAAATGGATACAAATCTATCGTGCCATTTTATTCTTAATTCGTTCGTATTTAAGACGCTGTACAATTATAATATTATTAAATAATTAAAAACACTATTTCACGTCTAAGATTTACACAACACACGAACAGTACGACTAGTGTACAATCATATGATTGCACTAGCTGAAACTTACGGTTAAGCACAAGATGGCACTGTGTTCGTCGAAAAAGAAGAGGAAAACGCTATAGAACTATTAATCATTTGATATATTGATTACTTAGAAAAGATTGTTCAAAATTTTAAGTCCCTGTAGAATATTTTTCAATCGTTGGTAACATGAAAAAGATTTATGACAATTTCCAAATGCACAATATATTTAATTTTTGTCTCTGTAATAAATCATTTGAAATTGATTGAGGAGATGTATGTTTTTCTTTCTTTTTGTTTAATTCGTTTAATTGTATTTGCTTTGGTAATTTTTAATTTCCCGTGTTTGCTCTATTTCGTTTGTTAACTGTTCAGCACAGGTAACATTATATTATCATTATCGTGGAGATTATGAAAGAGAAATTTATTTCAATAAAATGCAGGTATTCAGTATTTTACAATCGTTTTTTCATGTTTGTGCCTTTCTCCTAGTTCATTATGTATATCTGGTAAATTATTGGGATGTTTATACTTTTATTATATGTTATATGCTTCAGTGTTGCTAAACGGAACATTTATGGAAAGAAAAGGAAAATGTAAAACGGGAGAAGAATGAGAATATTAGTATGTAGTTTTTATAGAAGTAGTAACTTATCTCTATATGAAAGACAATAAATTTGTCAAATAGGAAATGAAACAAGTGGACGATTAAAAATGTTATGATGGCACAAGCGTACTGTTTGCAGTAGTTGGCAGTTTTCTCTGCAGATACGTGGATTTTCTATGGCATTGGTATACGCTCTGTGTATATTGTAAGTGGCTGCGGTATTCGGCTAGTCAGATCGATGAGACGCCGTCGTCGTGGCGCCTCGTGAACGCCCTGCCCTGCTGTCTTGGCTAAACTTGCGCTTTTGGGATCACTTATCTTTCTCATATATTTTTATATAATATTGACAGACATTGCTAAACAATGATAATTACCTTTTGTAAACTGTCCAACACTTTTGGATAACGAGAACGAAGCCAGTTATGTAATTCTGTTAATTACTAGTCGTTAATCTTCAATCAGCATATGAAAAATGTAATTATAATTGTATCGGAGAGTATAAAGAAAGCGTCGTAATATCTTAATGGCAGTAAGTTGGCACCTTTGTTTGATTTAAGCAGAACGCAAGAAGTAGGAAGTTAAAGTAGGAATCTATTAATGTTTCTTATGCAGACGATACAAGAGGTAGACGTGCTTTATCGCAGGAGAAAAATTTGAAATCTTTAAAAGGAGGCCATCGACGTTATAGCTGCTGAATATACCGCGTTACAGACTGTAATGTAGAAGATGCCAAGTGTAAAATAATTCGAACGATGTAATAATGATGCTGATGCAAATGCTAAGGTACCTGCAATTAATAAGCACAAGCGCACGTATACATATCTTCGTATTACTGAACGGTTTCTGAACGGAGCAGATTAGTGGTTTAATACGCTTCGCCAGGTTTTTAGTCACGGACTCTTTAATTAGTATTTTAATTACCGTAGAATCGAGTAGAAATTTTACGTATGCATCTCAATACGCGATGGTACTTTCAAACGTACGTTCTTTACTTTTTCGTTATTCTGCCCCACTAAATTGCTCATTCTTTGATACATATGTTCAGATTGAATTGCATTTGTAGTCGAATATATCATTAAACACTTTCATTTAGAAAATTTTTTTAGATATTATGTTTGTTAAATACGAACGGTTTGAAGAGTGGAAGGTGAAATAATTTTAATTGATTTACATATATCTATGTCGTTAGAGTAGATATCGTAAATTGAATCGTATCTACGTTTCATGCGCGTCGAAACGTCACATGTGTCGTCGCGATGTCTCGCGTGTGAACGCATTTACCTACGTCACTGACATGGTGGGACGTAGAATAAGTGCGGAACGTAGGGCGCATCGTCATTACGACAAGAGACAGTATCCGACTTGAAGAGATGCTATATTTTGGTTTCTGATATTCTCAACACGGTTAGTAAGGGATGCCGCTCAATACTAGCGCCGCGCACTATGGCCAGCACTGTAAAACTTCTGACTTGTACCCTGATCACGTTCGAATTCTATTCGAAATTATATTTTGACATGAAAATAGCATGAAAATTAGGGACAGTTAATGAGAAGAGAAAATAACAATGTTCTACTATTACTTTGAAATACTAAATATATCATATATAATTCTTCTTAATAACACATTGTGCAACTATTTTTTTTACAAATGGAATATACACGTTATATTTTATATTTATGTATAGGTGCATGTGTACGTGTGTATATATATATATATATATATATATATATATATATACTTTTTATAGTTATATATTCAGTAATGTGAGGAAACAAAGAATAGTAAGAAATTAATAGATAAATATTTCTTAACTAAAACCAGAACGAGAAAAATTTGAATAGATAGAAAGGATATAGATAATTATGAAATACTGATGTTTTTGAAAAAATTGGAAGAGAAATATACCATCAATCGGGTACGATATTTCATAGATACAGGGTTGAAGATTGTGAGATGCAATGCGGCAATCGAAGACGGCCAACGAATCGATATATCGACCGTGCGATCAACAAACATTTTAATTGATGACATTATTTCTTTTCTTTACGATCCTCCTCGTTTTAGTAGATTCAAAATTACTGAACAATAAATATAAATAATTATTCATCTGCAAACCAATAAAATTATAAATATTATCAAATAATTATATATGTTTCGATTATTAGGAAGTTTACGAATTTTTAAAAGTTTGGCAACCAAATAAATTTAACTGACCAAATAACAGAGGTCACATCTGCAGTTGTAGCTATATGCATTCATATACGTATATGTCTGTAGCGGCTTCATTACGTAATTGATAATACAACTGCTCGTAAAATATTTCTTATTTTTAAAAATATATTTTTGGGGGCTTTATCTGAATGTTCAATCGAGCATTTTTCCATTTTATATCGAAACCATTATTTGTCCCATCCACGGAAGTCTGCTACTTTTTTCGATAAAAAATTAATAGAAAATGGAAATAAATGTACATATGTAGTGAAGGAATTTTAACTATTTTAAGCTCTATGTTTTGTTCGAAAAAGGAATCGAGAAAAAAGTTAGAGAAAGGTATTAGTGATATAGAATGGACGACGAAGTAAAGCGATAAGAATTACGGGAACAGATCCTCCCTGCAGTGCGACAAATAGTATACCTACATATGTGGCCCACTCATCAGACGTGACATGTTATAGTTATTTTGGCATCATTATATGTTTGTTTTAGAGAATAATAAGTATAAATTACGGTCATACATAGTAATTACATGCTGGTGAAGATGTGCCAATTTCACACATGCAGTATCTAGTTTAATTTGAATATCTTCTAACAAGAATAAAGGTCAATATTATGCCTAAACTTGCGTGAGACTTAAAGTGTGGTAACAATAATTTCCCACTGATAATTTGAGGAAGTAATATATTCAAAAACCTCAATACATGTCAACATTTTAAAGAATAAAATACGAACTCTGAATATTCATGGTACTTCTAATCATCGTTACTCATTTTAACAAGCGTTTCGACGTAATTATTGCCACGAACGTAAATAACGAATGAGAAACGGTTCCTTAATTTCCCACGGCATGCCGGCCGGCGCAATGGCAGACATATGTATCGCGTGCTTCTTAGCCAGTCATTATTTTACCACGTAACATTTTCCCTTAAATAACCGCACCCGGTACTGCAGAGTATGACCAACGTTGACCTCCAAGTCTCGGTGATACTTTCCCAGTTTTCTCTGTTTTCCGGTGCCGGAGTCCTTTCCCTCGGTACCGGCATTTTCCGACGTCGTGCCGGCCGGCTTGCCGGTCGTGTCAGTCAGTCACACACATACAGATATACACATATGGCCACACACACGTGCAAACGTGTAACTAAAGTGGTACGATGTCGTACCCCTGGCTATTCGAGTATGTAATACAAAGTCTGTGCATGTATATAGCATGGTCCCCGTTATACACCTAAATGGGCCTACATTGCGACGTTTCCGATGCCGTGGAGATGTTGCGTCCGTGTGTATGTCGGTGAAAACCGAATGACTAGACGTTACGGGCAGTCTGAACTGCGCGAACCTAAAGCAACCGAGCCAGTGCGCATCGCTAGTGGGGATACCGGAACGATCCTTGGAGAGGGGGTGTCTTTGCATGGTAGCGGCAAAGGGTATCGCAGTCTGTTAGAGAGCCGGCAGCCCGCAACGCGAGAGTTGCTGCCGAGTCAATTCGAGTTTGAAATATCGTTTGATTGAAACAGACAGAGAGAAGAGACATTTCGTGAATTCGTAGTAAAGAAACTCGGAAACGACGGAATCGTTGTTAACCCCGTCCCTAGATAAAGAAGGGACAGGCATCATCTCGTATTCGTTCCGATCTACGTTTAGTGTCGCTGTGTCCTACAACGGTTCTCTCACGCCACCCTCTTTGCCACCGTATTCGCGAACTACTCGGTCTCCTGTCGCTCTCCATTTGCCCCTCTTTTGCTAACCTATCTCTCCCTTTCTCTTTTCTCTATCTCTTTCTTTCTATCTTTCTCTCTCTTTCTCTCTCTATATCTCTCGGTCTTTAAACGCAACATCGAATACGAAAGAAACGGAGAAATTAAAGCGTTCACACGAAGAAGTAGCCTGTTAAGATAACAGACTGTTTTCGATTGCTTCTCTGACGGATATTATTCACGTTGTTTTCTACGTGGAAAGAATACCGTTCCTGGATTGTACATATATCGAAAGATCGAACAATTAAAACTGGATAATCGTGTCACGTAACGAGGTAAGCTGGTAAAACATATTATTAGAAGATTCTCGGTGTGAGCGTTAATTAGTTGATAAACGAGAACGGTAGGGATTTGAATTTCACGAAACTTTTAATAACATTCTGGTGAACTATGTATAGATTTTATCGGCCGGCTAGGTGGATTGCGGGAGGGGTTGTTACTAAGGGGTAGACTGCAGTGCCGATACTCGCTTGTCCGGTTGACACTCTTATACCAATGTCGCGGTGTAAAGTGTTGTATATCGTGCGGGGAATGACAACATGACACGAGGTGTTTTATTTTTTTCTTTATTTTTTTCTACCAAATGTATTAATAACGACAAATGAAAAATGTTATCATTTTTATCACTACTCACCGGATTTTTAAGTCCAGTCCGTGATTTTCCGAATTTACAGCCTCTTATTATTTCTCGCTATTTTTCGATGAAATAGAATTTTTTTTATTAAAATTCATCATTAAGAATAGGTGTTTAATGCCCTGTTTTGTAGTTAGCTAGCCCGAATTTGGATCAATGATCTAATGTTGTACGGAGAAGCTCGGATCCTGCGCATTCGGCGATAGGACATAGCCCTACCGCTTTTCAGGAAAAGGGTCGTGCAAATCCTGCGCAATACTTAACGCCAACACTGTCCGCATGAAATTGCGGTGTGACGACGCGGTGACCTTTTCATAAAATCTCTTCGAAATTTTGTTGCCTCGGTAAGATTTCGTTCTAAAATGTGCATTCACGTTTGCACGAATCTCGATGGATATCTCGATCGCATTTTTATTCTCTTTCTTCTCGCGTAGTGAAATAATTTGTGTTAAATGAAAAAAAATCTTTAAAGTGATCATACTTTGCGTGAAAACATTTTTATTAGCATGCTCATGTTTCGACTGTATATAATTGGGGATACAGGTAGAAGTAAAATCATCGTAAGAATCGAATATATAAAGAGGGACAAATTGCAACCTTGCAGTTACCTGGCAACGATCAATTTGACATTTTCTTTTTTTTTTCATTTAAAGCTTTTTACGTTTGTATATATATACATCGTATACGAAATGCACGTATGGTGTTAAACTGGCGATCATCAATCATCGTATAGCTGCCAAACATAAAAGTAGTATAACAGTAGTATGGGTCAGCTCTAGTATGATGTCATATATCGGATGTCATCATATCTGACAACTGTTAGCGAAAGCGACAGCCAATCGGTTTGTAGATAAATCGCGAATTATACATAGGAGATTTTATCCGGCTAACGTGTTTAATCGACAAACTTTCCTCGAAGAGACATTTAAGAGATAAAAACTATTCTTTATTCGGATCTAGCAATTGCAATTAGTAATGGCGAAGAATAAGCTTCCTTCTTACCTAATTTAGTTGGTTCGCCTCTGTTTCAGCAATGAGTACCACGGATCCTACTGGAGAGGGCGGAGGGGGAGGGGCAACGACTACGATATCACCAAACATTGAACAGAATGTATCTCCGATTATACCGGTGACCGGTAGTGCGGTGCAACCAGGCTCTCAACAACAGCATCCACCACCGTCACCACTAAGTGGTTGTTACCTTCTCGTTGTGCTTCCAGAGCCTCATACCACGCAGCATAAAGATCTCATCTTAAATCGTCTCGCAAAAGGTAAGTACAATTCGATTAAAGCGATAATCAATGTAATATAATACGATGTCCATTGAGAAATCGTCTTTAAGATTTATAACATCCAAATGCATGCCTGATAGCAATTTTAAAATCAGTTAACAAATAAAAATCGAAATACGCTCGGTTAAACGCTTCCGCGGCTTTAGATTCTTTTTTTTTTTCTTCCTCTTTATTTTCGTTCTAATCTAGATAAGAATAGCGTCAATGTAGAATATTGTTTTATCAATAAAAAGCACATAATGTCGTTGATAGATGAGAGAGTATTGTTAAAGTATTTAAAGTGTATGGTTGAGATTCTGATAACAATTATGATTTCATATACATATTTCGTGGTATTAGTTCCGCACATGAACCCAGGCGCTAACGGTTCTTCTTCGCTGTGCGTATTCCTTCCGATTTATCGGACAAGCTTACCCAACAACTTTATCCAGGTCCCCCTTGTTGCTAGGCGGAGTTTGAGCGGACGTTGGTTAGTAAGGAAATCGAATGGTACCTCTATACGTCATTAACTGTTGGTTGTCAACCTTTAAGAAGCGATAGGAGTCCTATGGTTCTCCAAATTTCGCGATTAATAGTTTAATTGCTAACCCATTTTCCTACTATTCGAGTGAACTCCGACTTTACGGTTTAGTTCGTGCTTATATACGATTAAGACACGCTTAGCCACGAATTACTTTCTACTTTTAATTTTATTTTATCAATACATCGTGGTATAAATATTATTTACAAAATTTGACAAACGTGGTCACTGATTTATCTTCAACTTATTCTAGAAAGTTCAGAACGCCTTTCCGTTTCCTTATACAATTTCAATGCAAAATTGAAATCTATCGTGCAAATTTTCATCAATGGAACGAAAAATTACAAATATATATATACATATATATGCATGCATATGCGTGAAAAATGTTGGTAACATTATAAAACGTTTCATGCATGTCTCGCGTGTACGAAACAGGTCATATATGGTTGATTGAACGACAAGATTGTTCCTTAACGGAAGTGAAATTCAGTTCGAGCATTCGACTATCAAAAATTATCAAGAATGTGGAAAAGACACGGAGAAACGCGTAGGAAACGTTGATTAAGAAATGGGGCGTGAAGGAGTCAAGGCACTAAAGGAAAGATTCATTACGACGGGAAATAAAAGTAGGAAGAAGCGAATGGTAGAAAGAAAATAGTGGATGAAGGGAAAAATCTGTATTTGTGAGTTTGATGCGGCATGCGCATGTTAGACCAGCCTACGGCCACATCCCCGCAGTCACCAGAACTTGGATCAATAATCCATCTACACAGTATATAACGAAAATCGTCGCTAAACTATAATGACAATTTTTTCAAATCATTTTGAGATGTAATTCAACGAACAATGGTTGCTTGTATGTTGCATACGGACGTATACAGAAGCAAAGACAGGGAATGAAAATTGGGCTGAAACGAGTGCACGCGATGCGTTGATTTCTGAAAAGAGTTGCTAGAAAATTAGCAAATCAGATAAGTAGATAAAACAGATTGAAATTGTTTGGAACAGTGTAAGCGTTTTAATTGTTAGTTGAAGATCATTTTCGCACGCGAGATGATCATTATTATTCATTACGTTAAAAAAGATTACAGGTCAGAAAGAATCAGAAATAAGTACTGCCGTGTTGTTACGATAACAGAGGGTATAATTTGAACACGAGCTAGAAATTTATATAATTCTTGGAAGATTCCGAGTATAAGAAAGGTATAGCTTGTTCGATAGAGCATCCGATCAAATATCTTGGAATTCTAAGTAGATTTCTTCGATTACAACCAGAATTCTTGTACCTTCTATACGTGAGTTCGTATGGGTAATTTCGTATGCAATGGGTATGGTATACGCGTTAGCAAGTTTCATGTGAGTCATGGGTTGCCCGTGTAGAGCGTAGACGCATCACAGGAAGGATTGGTAGAGCGGAAAGAAGGCGAGACATGAATTCATTCATCTGCTTATTTCGAAGAACCTAAATGTAATGCTGACTCGTCCACTATTTTTGACAATGTTATTGTGCCTCGTTCTCGATATACATGACCGGAGTTACGAATAAAAAAACGAGAATAAACTTGACATACTGATAACGTAGTCGAGTTTTAAATTAAATTTTGCCGAAAGTACATAGAGAAGAACGTGACTATATTAATACTCAGCAAATACGATGATTTGTTATAAAAACTTATATAGAAAAAGATATGAATACTTGAAAAACAGTATTAATAGAATATTCGCGTGATATCTTGATTTATGAATCGTGTATCTGCTTTAGAAACTGATAATTTTTTATGGAGTATGCGAATCGTCGTACGTGAACATTTGCGTGAGTTAATACATGGTAATATGCTCGTAAAAGATTAATGTGATAATGCATATACAAATACATGTACGCGCGTATATTTACAGATATTGTACGAGTAACCACACATACGTAAGATAGGAAGGCATACTTGTCGGTATGAATCATGATTGAGGACGTGGGGAGCATCGCGAAAGTTGGAGTTATTCGATGCTTGTAATATCCGGAAGAACTTGCGCATAGAGGGTTCCGTTCAATCAAATGGCGAAATTTGCATACGTGCTTTTCCAACCGCATTACGCTGTTTATCCAATTACAAGGAACGAAGCACGTACATGCACCTGTACTCACATATGGTGAACTGAAAATCAAAGTGGTGTGAATCGAGTTTCTAGAATCTCAAATTAATAACATATTTCAATTTTTATACGGTGGTTAGAAAATGTATTTGCTATATACCGTGGTATTTATTATAGCATTTGCATATTAATAATTAGTACCAGGTATATCAAAACTTTGTGTAATTCAATAATATTTTCATATTATTAGAAAGGTACTATCCGAGAAGCATTCAGTGTCAAATATAACAATCGGAAAATAAGGGAACGTGCATAGACTTTTTATAGCCAGCGTGTGTCATCCATCTAGTTTCATAGTTAATTTAGGTACAACTTCATCCGTTACTTTCTAAGAATATAATGAATTTCTTATGATAATAAACGTAGAACGCTATTTTATGAAGCATAACAGCGAACTGACTCGCACCGCTATGATTCTTGAGCCAGATGTGGTTCGGCCAGACATTCAGGCGTCTGTAGGCGCGTGATCTTTTACTGTTTTCACCGTGGCGACAATTTTTATTTTAGTGAAATATTCACGGTTTCTCCAAACAATTAAACCGACACTCTAACGTCGAGTTATTCGGAAGAGAGAGCATTCGATTTCGCGTAACACAGCGCGTATTGTCGACAGCGTAATAAAAGATCTATCGAACATCGAAAGGAATCGAAGCATTGATTTCTCAAGAATATTTGCGACAGTCGATGCAAACGTCGAAGCAAGATGCTATTTAGCCAATTTCCAGAAAACTTTTTCAGAAGACTCTTACAATTTCGTCGTACGCGCAACTGAATATAGTGTGTCTAATTTTATCACGGCATTCGCTAGTGATTTGCTCTCTGGTGCATCGTGCTTTCCGAGTCGTGAAACTCTGTTTCTCGATTACCTCGTTCTTGAACCTGACCCTTACACCAAATAGCATACTTAGCATCGATATTCGTCCAGTTATAATATAAAAATATTTTTTCGCATGCTCGTACTTTCTCCTTCTTTTCCCTTCGTTCCTTTGTTCCGTTTCGAGTGCTTCTTATCGTCAACGAGGACGCTAACGATATGCAACGATGCAACTGCATAAAGAGATTTTTATTTTCAGACTTCTATATATAATTCTCTACCTTCTTTTACTTTCTCTTATCGCATATTTCTGTCACATTATACACAATATTATAACTGCAATACTATGTATTATCTCATATATCCTATCTATGCTTTTTTTTTTTATAAAACTTTATTCGTCGCAACGATTACCTTACGCACACAACACGCGTATCGCTGTAACGATTCTAACTAAAATTTCTTCGCTAAAAGCGCATACGCTGCTGCGATCCAACGATATCCGAAAGTACAAATACGTTTGAATATTATTATCATATATGGAATGTTCTTTATCCAAGCGAAAGGATACTCATCGATGGTCTTCGATAAGTATTTAGTTGTTCGTTAAGCGTTATCGGACAATATCGAAACGCAAGAAATAAATCTCGGTCTCATCTTTAACAAATCCTTGGAGCAGGTCTTCGCCCTTCTCTTAAAAATATAAATAGCCGCGGTCGGGCTAAGTCGATCTCTGTGCTATTCCATCATGTTCGTGTATGTTCAAATATTGGTTACTAGTTAATCGGTAAGTTTGCACATAGGCTGCTGTTAAATTTATCGAACTACGCCAAGATTTATTACATACATACGTAATTTGTTTATTTCGTCTCAAGTATAATAACACGATGGTATGTAACAAATATTATTATTCCATCTTTTGTATTATTTGCGCTAAACTCGATCGAATGGCTAAACGTTTATAGTCGTATTTAATCAAAGAAGCGACGAAAAATGACACTTACGATTGAAACAGGTTACAACAACAGCTCTCTATCGACCTCGTTCGATATTTTATTCGCCTCGCGAGATCAATCAAGAATGATGTCAGCACTTTTCGAAGAAACTTTTTGACCCTGTTAGACGACAAAAGCTTCTACGTTATATTCTTCGTGAAGATCCATCCTGTCTTACTGCATACGATGTATCGCGAAAAGAATATTTCCACATTTCGACGCTCTTTAACGACGTAAATGTTATTAACGAATAATTATACAGACGTTTCTCGTGACATCGAATTCGCGTTCATGTCGGAGACGTACGAATTTCGAGAACGGTAAGTTGCACGAAGGATAACGGAAAACCACGTCTAAACATAGTTGAGGCAACTCCTAACATTCTTAGCGTCCGTCGTCAGGCAGGAAGAGACGAGAAAAGGAAGAAAACTTATCAAAATAGAAAAAGAAAAAAGAAATACACGAGAAAGGAGGAAAAATGGAAGGGAATTAAATAGAAATCGAGAAACGAGATAGCGGCGAATGTTTAAGATTCTGAGAGATACTGCGAGAGGGGTAAATGCTCGAACGAAGAAAGCCATGATTCTGTCTATATTTAACTGTATCTTTCACTGATACTGTTTTTAAGTAGAACATGTCTACGACCTATCAACGCGAGATGCATCAGACGATTTTCTCCAGAGAAAGAAACGCTACTGTTACTAAATATTCAAGCCATTCCACTCCTATTTTATCGGCATTTATTTTTCTAAATTCATAGAAAAGTCTCGCGATTGCTGGAATTCAATGGCTGAATTCAATGCGTTCTATCTTCTACAATTTTATTTGCTTTATCGCATTTGTAATATTTGCATATTGTAAACGATTTTCGATCGTACGTTCGATAATAATTAAATTGTACTAAATATATTACCACACAGATATTAGTAATTAGTACTAAATAGATTAATACGTGTATATTAATCTATTTAGTACTAATTACTAGCACACACATATATATATAGATGTATGTATATCGTAAAGAAAATGTAGAGGGTTCGTCACGCATTAAAAGGCACGACCCCCGACGCACGGCTTCTCTTGTATCATCGTCAGGGCTTCCGATCAATTTGACATAGAGAATTTGCTGGTTCTGTGGTTCAACTTGACAAGTTAAGCGATTCGAAGGAATTATAGTTATATACGGTTATCGCATATATAATTGGATTTGGAAATTCATTTTAATTATACTTTCTTAAAATATGAAACCTATTTTCCATTGATTTATTCTTCGTGGATTATCAACGATTATTCAAACTCTTTCCCTTCTTTTAGCATATACTCGATTTGCCCATTCACGTCCATATTCAAATTTTATTCGACCGAAAGTTATTCTTCTAAATTTTCATCGAACGAACCATTGTTCGTATTTATAATCCCATTTATCGGAATAAATTTATTGCCGCAATAAAACAAGCACTGGTCGGTCATGTTCACTATGATTACTTTTGTTTATTCATAAATGTTTATCGAACGAGTGAGATTTTACGTGCTGAAAGTTTAAAATCTCTCGGTATCGAGATACCGTGGTACCATTGTACCATCGATCCTTTGGAGTTATGGTATCTGGTCTGTCACGTTGCTTATTCTACTTTGTAATAAAAATTATTTGCTCGCTTCGACGCAGACTGGAAACACTTCGCGATGATTTATTCTATGATTTATTTCTCTATCTCTCTCGATTCGTTACTGCTACGAAATAAACGTGATATTTAATTTGTTCGTAAGATTTTCGTCGCAAGCTTGACAAGTAAAAACTAGCCGATATATTACGATTATAACGTTAATATATCCATCTGTATATAATTAAAGAACAATGTCATTGTTAAACTGTAGTTTATTTGCGACAAAGATTTATTCTACCGTACGCTCGTTTATTATTATTTATGTAATCGCGTATGCTTGTTTTTTAAGCGGCTGGCTGCTGCAAGTGGATTTCACGTAGAAAAGATAAAATAACAGTAACAGAGACGGCAATAGAGAGTGGGTGCAGGATGTGCGATCGATCGCCGGCTACCGCCGAACCACGTGACGGGGTGCGGTATTCGTGACGTCATAGAAACTCCTGTTTCATTCGTGCTATCGACATATTCGTTTCTTTTCTTTTTACTTTCTCTTTACGTCGATTGTTCGTTCGACGTCTAATTCCTTTGATCTTACTTGTTTCATCAACTTTACACGTATAACTTTATGACCAATTGTCCACCCTTTGCGATTATTTCTACAATAATTTACGTCGGACGAGATCTTTTATCTGTTGTATATTTTCTTGAAAGAGCCGCGAAGAATGTGGGAATGCGGGGATGCGCTCAACTGAAAATATATTTGATAAATTACTCGTAATTAACGTTTACCGTCGAGCGTCTCTTCGCTCGGAAAGTAGTTATACGTTTAGTTATAGGTTCTACTAAATTCTGATTTTATATGATGCAGACTTTCATCTCGTTAATAGAATTGACGAGTCGACGTTCGAGTAGAAGACAATTCTCGATTTCTTAACCTTCACCTTACGTTATTCAGCCCTGAATCATCCTCACTTTACGAAGCCAACCTAGTGCAGACTCTTAGGTAGTTGTGTACGACGTTATAACTTGCTATTTCGATCATTTACCTTTCGGATCTTGAGTCCTGATAAAAGAGACTTTTCGACTTTTCTAATTGAAACGGAACATATCCACGAGCCTTACGTGATCTTCCTTTCGACTAATATTTTCTAATTTTGCATTTCAGGTTTCTTGTCGTGGGATAAGGATAGCTGTCACGTAGATTTAGAAAAAGAATTACTGGCGTTGGTGGCGCAAGCTCCGGAAGGGGAAGAAGCAAGAAATGGTATTAATTAAAACGCGCGATTATAAGATAAATATTATCGTTGAATCTAAATCGTTCGCTATCATTCCGAATCCCAAGAACGTACTATAGATCGTTGTAATACGTTTCGTTCGCTGAGAGAAATGAATTTTCAGGCGAACGACTGATCCAATACGCAACCGAGAACCTCGTTACCGAAGTTCTGATTCACCCGCAAACGAATACACTGTTACAATGTATCCGTAACCTTCTCGCAAGCTTTACAAAACACCGACACATTATACACGGTGGCTATACCTTCAGTGGAAATGGTTCCTGGATACTGCAAGTACGTGCCAATTCTACATAAGCATAATACCTTGCGAAACATAACATAGAAACTTAACATGCAAAACTATTACTAAGCTCATCTAGTATAGTCCGAACATTTCTGTTTCCACTGAAACTAACGATCACGTTCAAATGCCACGCGTCCAGGATGGAACCTTTAGCCTTGCCGATTTCCTGGATGCGTTCAGTGAACACGAAGTGCAAAGAGTTCTTCGTGCGTATGAAAACAGTGTCACGGTAGACATTCATTGCGCGAGTGTCGGCGATTGGACAACAAATAGACTTTCCAAAGAAGCTTGCACTAGGTTTGTATCCTATTTATTTCGAACAACGTTTCAATATCCACGTCGATTGTATCTCAATATTATAAAGAGTCTGCGACGCTTAAATAATTCATCTATGTGTGTTATATTTGCCATGATACAGACCTTGCCGAGTAAGAGTAAATCCCGATGACGTTCTCACCGCTGGATTACCAGCCATCGCGAGTTTCACGAATTACATTGGACAATATCTGGTCGCTCAGACACTGGACCAGCTTATGGAGCCATCCGATGTCGTAGGCAACATAAGATTTAGTCACCCAACATTGTATGTCTTCCCTGGCGGTCAAGGTGATGCCGCGCTCTTCGGCATAAATGGTTTTAACATGTTGGTGGACGGTGGTTTCGCCAGAAAGGCCTGTTTTTGGGACTTTACCAGACACTTGGATCGCCTCGATGCGGTCTTAGTTACCAGAATAAATAATAGTAATGTTGGAGGCATGTCCAGCGTGCTCCGCAAGAAGAAAGAAATGCACGTCTATCCTCAAATCGGACATTTCTTCTGCAACCTAATCGTAAGTATCGTTAGTTTATAAAAAGTTGTCGATTCCACGCTTTCTTACTCGAGTCGTATATACGCAATATGCTAATCGAGTTTGATTAATGTACGTTTATTAAAACTGTCGATGTTGCGTTCTCTCGCGTAACAGGAGAGAAGACAATCCAATTCACCGGACGGGGACAAAGATATCGATCCTCTGATACTAAATCTCACCGATATTGGCCAAGAGATGGTCGTCAATCTGCGTCACATCAGTCTGCGAGCGCATCCGTGCTACAGAGACCCAGACCCGATCAATCTCTATCATAAAGTAGGTCACGGCACGTTGGACATGTACGTGTTAAGCCCCAGCAAGGATAGTCGCGAAGTTAAAGAATTTCTGGCGAGATGGCACGCCGCTGATTCGAAACTTTTTGCCGGTGGTCACAAGAAAGACTCGAACAATTTAACCTTCCCGATCCAGAATTTGGTCTCCATATGCGCGTTATTAGTCTGGCAACCCGCAAACCCCGAAGACACCATCACGAGAATATTGTTTCCCGGAAGTACGCCTCAACAGAAGATCTTCGAAGGTTTCGAACGATTGAAACACCTGGAGTTCCTAAAGCATCCTGTTTGTTCCGCAAAGAGCCTCTCACCGTCCGCGTCTTTAGCTACCCTGCGAGACAAGCCCACGAAACAGAAATTGGGCCTGATCAGTGAAAAAGAAGCTTCGAAGAAGTTAGGCACAGAGGCGAAGAAAGAGAAAAAAGAATCGCCTGAAATAAAAATGAAAGCTACAGATGAATTACCTCCAAAGACGCAAGCAACGTCAATTATTCCTACGAAACCTGTTAAAGCTGAAACGAAGCCTAAGAAAATAGTGGAGAACAAGAAGATAGAGGTGGAGAAGGAGAGTAAAAAGATAGAAAAAGAAGCGAAGGAAGCGAAGAAGGAGATTGTAAAGAAGGATGTTGGGAAGGAGAAGCCAGAAAAGATAGAAGAGAAATTAGAGAAACGCGAAGAGGATGTCCAAAAGAAGATCGAGCCTCCGAAAGAAACAGAAAAGATAACTCCACCGGCGAAGGAATCAAAACCGAAAGAAGTAGCCAAAAGGAAAGAATCGAAAGAACCAAAGGGCGTTAAACCTGGAAAGATTGAAACAAAGGCGAAGGTAACTGATAAAAAAGCGAAGCAGTCTCCCGTAGAAAAGAAGGACGCTGGAATGATAGTAAAATCTTCTCCAACGACCCCTAAGAAAACTATAAACGGAGTTGCCACAAAGACGGAGATATCGAAAGTGAGCGTGACCAAAGCAAAAGCCCAGAAGACAGCAGCTGCACCACCAGCGAAAAGTACTAAGGATGCAAATAATAGAAAAGTACTTGAACAGAAGAACATCGAATCGGCTATAACCACTGGCATGGTCAAAGTACCAGCCAAACCGAAACCAATGGACAGAAAACCGCTTAGCCGCCGACCAAAACCAGTTAGTCCGAGTAAAGTTCGAGTATCTGGTAGTCCAGCGAAGTCGACTCGTAGCACTCCAACAACCTCTGTTAAATCTGACAAAGACGGTGTCGTTCGCAAAGCGAAGAGCGACAAAGGTACAGCCGATTCTTCGACTGTATCCACGCCATCTGGAATCGAAGCCGAAACAGGAGTTAGACTCGCAGAGAAGAGTCTAATGGAACAATCGGAAGATATTTCTTTGGATTCTATCGAAAGCAAAGTGCTGGCTGATCTAAAGGAGGAAAGAGAAGTAGTCGAGGAGATCGAAGCAGTGCTTAAAAAAGCAGATCTTATCGAAGAAACACGAAAAGATGATCGTTCCGAAGGAGATGATGAAATCACAGCGGAACTTACTGACAAGAAAGAAGAAGATATCACAGACGATGACATAATCGAAGCCGACATGGAAGATGCACTTAAGAGAGAACTTATCGATGAGTATTTGATCGTTGAGAAAGAGGAAGATTATATAGAAGACTCTACTCAGAGCGGCGAAGGTGAACAAAAGCATATTTTGGACGAGGCTGAATCTGAGAAGGTGAAGATGCTAAAGGATATGGAGCAGGTGAAGGAAAAAGGTGCCGAGGAAGAAGTGGAGGAGAAAGAGAAGGATGAGAGCGTGGAGAAGCGTGAAAAACCATTGGAAGAGAAGGAGACGATATTGAAAGGCGAAGAAGAGAAGGCAGAGCCAATTGATTTGTCACCAGATCGTAGGGAGCAATTGGAAGAAGAGGCTAAAGAAATAGTTGCTCCCGCAGCAGAGATAATCCAACAAAAACCAGAAGAGAAAGACGATTCCGGTAAGAAGGATAGCGAGGACATTACCAAGGAACCTTCGAGTTTGAGCCCTGATAAGTTGGACTCTTCCGAGAAGAAAACCACTGACTCTGATTTGAAACCCGAAGCTGACCAAAAGGAACAAATACCAGAAAAATTAGAAGAATCGCAAGAACGAATTTCAACTTTGGAATCTGGTGCTACAACCACAGCGCCGACGCTTCCAGAAGATGAGCGTATACCTCTGGACGAAATCAAAGAAGATATCGACGAGAAACACATTATCGAGGAAGTGAAAGAGAAGGATGTGGTACAGAAAGTTAAAGAAGAGGTCGTTGCTTCGCGAACCGTACCTCCAACAGTAACTACAAAACCAGACGTTCAAGTGTTTGATGTCCGTCAAGCTGTACAGTGTCTTCAACGCGACATTGTAAAAACACCAGACGAAGTTGCTGATTTGCCAGTCCACGAAGAGGTAGATCCTAAATTGTACAGAATGGAAGACTTCGAGAAGGACAAAGAGGAGAAACCAGCATTGGTACAACCGCCACAACCACAGCAAGAACCAGAGCCTCAGCCACAAGTATCGGCACCGGTACCAACGCAAGAGGTCAAGGAACCACCTACGCCACCTGTTAAGGAACAAAAAGGAGTTTTCAGCTTCTTCGGCAAGGTTGCTGATAAGTTTGAAAAGGGCATCGATAAATTAACCAAGAAATCAAAGAAGGAACAGGAGAAGGACGTCGATGAAAAGTCTTCGTCGAAGTCCAGTTCTCCGAAAGAGGCGAAGGTACAAGAGAAGACCGTGCTCGAAGAAGTCGATGTCGAGAAAATATTCCTGAAAGTTGGTAAACCTAGTGAGAAAGTCCAGGAAGTAGTTCCTGAAGTGGAACCGAAGATACAAGAGAGGGCTGCCTCGATCACGGAAGAAACCATCGCGATGGCTAAGGAAAAACTCGAGGGTGTGACCGTAACAGAACGTGACGTAACAGAACTCGAAATTAAAGGGAAAGAAATTAAACCTACTGAGGAAAAGGCTGTGAAAGAAGAAAGCAAATCTCCAGTGTCGGTGGTATCGAAACCCATTGAGGAAGAAAAAATTGAATCGAAAAAAGAAATAGCGAAACCAAGCGAAGTTCCGTTGAAAGATGTCGAGGTCGCAGAAAAGACGGAAAAGTCACCGGAGATCGAGATCAAAGCTAAGAAGGAAGAACAGCTTGCAGAAGAAGTCGAAGAAGAAGCAGAAGAAATAAAAGCACTGTTGGAAGAAGCTTCGAAGAAATTTAAAACAGTAAAGGACAGCTTGAGGGATTCTTTGGAATCGTTGGAAGAGAAGATTGCCGGTGAAACAGCTGATTTGACACGAGAGGTACCATTAACGAAGGATGTCGTTAAGGACACTCTGGAAGGTGTGGTGGAAAAGCTGGAAGCGATTAAGCCACATATCGAAGGCACATCTCCCGAAAGCAAAGAACCTGAAAAGGTGAAATTCGAAATACCAAAAGCTGAACATTTGGAAGAAGAAATACCTACGAAAGACGTTAAAGAAGCTGTTCTAGACGTTGGAGAGGTTCTTGCTGGAACAGCTGGTATCGACATCGAGGACAAAGTTAGAGATGTTACCGAAATCGTGCGTAAGGTTGCCGAGGTTCTGAAGGAAGACGATGTCTTCTCGGACAAGTTGTTGTTCAAGGAACCAATCAAAAAGGGAGAAACTGTATCGCCACCTAAACCTGTGGCGGAAGCTGTGTCGCCACCTAAACCTGTGGCGGAAGCTGTGTCGCCACCTAAACCTGTGACGGAAGCTGTGTCGCCGCCTAAACCTGTGACGGAAGCTGTGTCGCCGCCTAAACCTGTGGCGGAAGCTGTGTCGCCGCCTAAACCTGTGGCGGAAGCTGTGTCGCCGCCTAAACCTGTAGCGGAAACTGTGTCGCCGCCTAAAGCTGTCGCGGAAACTAAGGTTCCTATGATACCCACGAAAGTTGGAATTACCGAAGAAATTTCTCTGTACCAGGAGGAAGCTGAAGAACTCGTTGCAGAAACAAAGGAAGAACCTTGTGTGCAAATTGTCAAAGAAACAGAGCCAATTATATCTCCGAAAGAAGAGAAAGATGAGCGTGACGTTAAGGAAATTTGCGAAGAAATGATGAAAGATGTCAAAGAGATTGCTCCCGAAGTTAAAGATTTGTCTCTGAAGGTGGACGTACTGGAAGCTGGGGTGGAAGACGTTTGTGTGAAAGAAACTGTGAAACCACCGATCGAAAAAGAGGAGAAAGTTCAAACAGCTATAGAAGAGCCTGTAATAGGTTTCGAGCAAAAGATTTCTCCCGCCAAAGCGGAGATTGTAATGGTTTCTCCTGGTTCAACACCAACCTCACCGAAATTTGTTACAGATAAAATGCAGGAAAGCAAAGTGGACTTGAGTAAAGAAATTGAACTCTCGATTAAATTACCCGCTGAAATAAAAGCTATTGTCGATAAGGTAGATCGTATTGTGGAAGAGATTATCGAAGAACTTGTGATTAAGAAGAAGAAAATCACTATTGAGATTATAGAGTACATTACAATTGTTAAAGGTGTTCCAAAGGAGCGTGTTATCTATATTATCGAAGAGATTATTATACGAAAGGGTCTTTCAAAGAAAGATGTCGTCGATAACGTTGATATCTTAAAATTGGAAGAATCTATCACTCCAAAATTGAAAATGGAGCTTGAAGAGTATATTATCAATGAATACATTAAAAGAGGAAAATGCATAACTATCGAAATCGTCGAAGAAATTTCCATTAAAAAGACTGTGCCGAAAGTAATCATAATTCGTATTATCCAGGAAATTATCGTTAAAAAGTTAATCGATGTTAAAACTGATGGTTTGTTTGATTCCGAACTGGAACCGATTGACACTAAAGCAAAGAAAGAAGAAGCTGAGAAGAAAGAAGAAACGAAGGAGGAAAAGATCGAAGCACCGTCGAAATTAGACAAAAAGGAAGAAAAATTATCACCAATCGAAGTTATATCGGTCGCGAAACCAGAAATAAAATCTCCTGTAGAAAAAGAGATTTTGAAGGAAAAAGAGATGAAATCACCGAAAGAAGAAGCTAAAATTTCTGAACCACGTAAAGAAGAACTCGGCGTCGAAGAAGAATCCGTTTGTTTGTCAGCCGAAGAAGAAGAAGAAGATGATTTTGTAAGTATCATTAAAAAATCTTCCACAAAACCGAAAGAGGTTCGTGACTACGAGGACACAATACCTACAAAACCGGTATCTCTAAAAGAAATTATCGACAAAAGACAGGAAAAAGACATTGGCGACGACTTTGAGGCTGTCGAACAAGAATATAAAGTACGTGATGTAACTGTTACTTCTTTGGAAGATACATCGCGTATTATTTCACCAAAATCAGACGAATCACGCGAGCGGGAATATGCCGAAGAAGCTGTGGAAGATACCATAAGTGACGTTATCGAGGCTGACGAAAAATTCGTTCACGAGACAAAGGGAAAAGTAGGAAAGACAGAATTACCTATCGATGTAAAACCAGTTAAAGAGAAAGAAAAGGAAGTTAAAGTGACCGAAGTACCAGAATCTCTTGATACCATAGAAAAGTATCTAGACGAAGCTAAAGAGAAGAAGGAGCAGAAGACTGAATCGCCCGAAGAACAAGTGGATGCGATCACAATAGAAAAAGAAAGAAGGAAACGTTCAATCGCTGAACTAGTGCTGGAAAAAGAAGTTATTCAGAAAGAATTAGAAAAGCTAGAAGAAAAAGAATTTAAGCCAATAGAAAAGAAGGAAGAAGTTAAACCAGTAGAAAAAGAGGAAGAAGTAAAACCAATAGAAAAGAAAGAAGAAGTAAAACCAATGGAAAAGAAGGAAGAAATTAAGCCAGTAGAAAAGGAAGAAGAAGTAAAACCAATAGAAAAGAAAGAAGAAGTAAAACCATTGGAAAAGAAGGAAGAAGTGAAACCAGTAGAGAAGGAAGAAGAAGTGAAACCAATGGAAAAGAAGGAAGAAGTAAAACCAGTAGAAAAGGAGGAAGAAGTGAAAGCAGTAGAGAAGGAAGAAGAAATGAAACCAATAGAAAAGAAAGAAGAAATAAAACCAATGGAAAAGAAAGAAGAAGTAAAGCCAATGGAAAAGAAGGAAGAAGTTAAACCAGTAGAAAAGGAAGAAGAAGTAAAACCAATAGAGAAGAAAGAAGAAGTAAAACCAATGGAAAAGAAGGAAGATGTTAAACCAATAGAGAAGAAAGAAGAAGTGAAACCAATGGAAAAGAAGGAAGAAGTAAAACCAGTAGAAAAGGAAGAAGAAGTAAAACCAATAGAAAAGAAAGAAGAAGTAAAACCAATGGAAAAGAAGGAAGAAGTTAAACCAGTAGAAAAGGAAGATGAAGTGAAACCAGTAGAAAAGGAAGAAGTAAAACCAATAGAAAAGGAAGAAGAAGTAAAACCAATAGAAAAGAAGGAAGAAGTGAAACCAGTAGAGAAGGAAGAGGAAGTGAAACCAGTGGAAAAGAAAGAAGAAGTGAAACCAGTAGAGAAGGAAGAAGAAATGAAACCAGTAGAAAAGAAAGAAGAAGTAAAACCAATGGAAAAGAAAGAAGAAGTAAAACCAATGGTAAAGGAGGAACAAGTGAAACCAGTAGAGAAGGAAGAAGGAGTAAAACCAATGGAAAAGGAGAAAGAAGTGAAACCAGTAGAAAAGGAAGGAGAAATGAAACCAGTGGAAAAGAAAGAAGAAGTAAAACCAATGGAAAAGAAAGAAGAGGTGAAACCAGTAGAAAAGGAAGAAGAAGCGAAACCAGTGGTAAAGAAAGAAGAAGTAAAACCAATGGAAAAGAAAGAAGAGGCGAAACCAGTAGAAAAGGAAGAAGAAGCGAAACCAGTGGAAAAGAAAGAAGAAGTAAAGCCAATAGAAAAGAAGGAAGAGGTGAAACCAGTAGAAAAGAAAGAAGAAGTGAAACCAGTGGAAAAGAAAGAAGAAGTAAAACCAATGGAACAGAAGGAAGAAGTGAAGCCAGTAGAAAAGAAAGAAGAAGTGAAACCAGTGGAAAAGAAAGAAGAAGTGAAACCAGTAGAAACGAAAGAAGAAGAGAGACCAGTGGAAAAGGTGACTGAACCAAAGTCACCTGTTCAAAAGGAAATCATCGATGAAATCAAGCCTACTGAAATTTCATTAACAAAAGACCAGAAGCGAGAAGACAAATTGGAGACAGTCATCGACGTTTCCAAGAAAATTCCGGAATCGGAAGTTGTTGATCGCGTACCGAAGGAAGAACTTGTTGAAAAGAAACCGGAAATACTTGAAGTGGAGCGTAAGAAGAGTATTCAGGAATTAGTTAAAAAAGATGAGGAAGTATCCCCCAAAGTAGAAAAGATCGAAGATGACAAGAAAATATCTCCCAAAGTAGAGAAGATCGAAGATGACAAGAAAGTGGAGATGGTTGCGCCTGAAGATTTAGCTAAAAAAGATGAGAAAATATCTCCTAAAGCAGAAAAGATCGAAGATGTTACGAAAATTGAGAAAGTTACTCTTGAAGATGTAGCTAAAAAAGATGCGGAAGTATCTCCCAAGCTGGAAAAGATCGAAGATGAAAAGAAAATGGAGAAAGTTTCTCCTGACGACTTAGCTAAGAAAGACGAAGAAGTATCTCCCAAAGTAGAAAAGATCGAAGATGACAAGAAAATTGAGAAAGTGACTCTAGAAGACTTAGCTAAAAAGGATGAGAAAATATCTCCCAAAGTAGAAAAGATCGAAGACGACAAGAAAGTGGAGATGGTTGGGCCTGAAGATTTAGCCAAAAAAGATGAGAAAATATCTCCCAAAGCAGAAAAGATCGAAGATGTCACGAAAATTGAGAAAGTTGCTCCTGAAGACTTAACTAAGAAAGACGAAGAAGTATCTCCCAAAATAGAAAAGATCGAAGATGACAAGAAAATGGAGAAAGTTGTTCCTGAAGACTTGGCTAAGAAAGACGAAGAAATATCTCCTAAAGTAGAAAAGATCGAAGATGACAAGAAAATGGAGAAGGTTGCTCCTGAAGATTTAGCTCAAAAGGACGAGAAAGTATCTCCCAAAGTAGAAAAGGTCGAAGGTGACAAGAAAATTGAGAAAGTTGTTTTTGAAGACTTATCGTTGGCTCGAAAAGAAGAGCCACTCAAAGAGATACCAGTTGCAGTTAAAGAAGAAAAGAAACCTGAGAAATCGCCTGAAGATGATGCTGCAGCTGTTCGAAGGATGTTAGTTACAGCAAGCAGCGAAGATGGCGGACAAGAAATTGAAATTTCCCCAACTGGTACTATCGCGCTCCAAAAAACTGTTACACCTGATGATTCTCTTAAAGATGCATCTGTCAAATCAACATCTGATAAAGATTCTTTGCTTCTAGATAAGGACTCTCTGCACTCAGAAATCAGTTCTCCAGAAAAAGACAGCATTTCTGATAAGTCACCATCAATCAAAGATGTCGGAAAGGTAACTCCTGAAGACAGCTTGGATAAGTCACCGATTGACACTCGTGACTCACGTGATCTCGAAGACAGCTTAGAGAAGGCGGTACCTACTAAACCAAAAGAAGCGGACAGTAGCACTTCTCCATCTCTGATAGAATCAGAAATTCCAAAGTCTCCCAGTTTGCAACAACAAACAGAAATTTTGGAGGATATGGCTAAAGCCGTTCGTGAAAAAGTCGAAAAGAAAGAATTAGAAACTAGGAAGATTGAAACAATCGAATCATCTGTTGATACAGCTACTAAAGTAGTGGACACCGTTGCTGAGAAAAAAGAATTAGATGGAAAAATGATTAAAGAAGCTTTAGAGAAACCGACGCTGATTCAAGAGAAAGTTGAAGTCGATGAAATTCGCAAGAAAAGTCTCGACATCGTTGCATCGAAATCACCGGAGTCGCTTCGATCGGAAGATGTTTCTCCGGCGGAAACTATTTTTGCAAAATCACCGGAAGAATCGGCGAAGACTTCTGATATGAAAGATATAGAACCTCTAAAGTCAACTTTCGAAACGATAGTTCCAGAAAGAAAAATTGGAATGCCGGAAAGTTTGAAAACAGAAGTAATTAAAGAAGTTGCTCAAGTTGATAGGAAAATTGAGATGCCTGTAAGTGATGAAAAAGAAGACAAGAAAGAACGTGCCGGTATTTCACCTAAGAAAAGTCCTGAAGAGAGTCCTGAAAAGAGTCCTGAAAAGAGTCCAGAACTAAAAGAGAAACCACTTGATTTCGAACCTACCAAAGCAGAAAAGATACAACCAATCACAGACCTTAAGCCAGCAATTATCACTGACCAGGACACGTTAGGAACGAAAGAAGCAGACAAAAAATCTCCTTCTCCGGCACCGAGCGATAAAGGGGATTTGCAGGAGGTAAGCGAGGATAAAATGGTAGAAAAGACGATTGTCTATTTGACAAAGTTGGAAAAATCTGAGATCACTACCGCAGAAGCAGAAAAGAAGATAGAAGAACAAGTAGATGTTTCTAAACGTCAGGCTGAAGAATCCAAGAAAACAAAAACACCAGAGGAACCTAGAACTCCGACTACAAGTCCTGTTCTTGAACAACCTTCGAAAGCAGACATCGCAGAAATTCCCAGTGAAAAACCGATAGAATCAAAGGCACCTTTTGATGTATCAAAGCGACCCAGTATTCCTACTGAACCGCATGAGTGGAAAGAGATTGATGTAAAGGAAATAGACAAGGCTAGGGCGTTAAGTATAACGAGTGCTACCGAAGAACGTGAGGTTATTACAGATCGTTTGAAATCACCGATTAGTCCTGCAGAGAAGCCAGATTTAAAGGCTATTGATAAAAAATCACTTTCTCGTTATTCGGATTTAGAGGATGCAGAGGCAGAAGATGAGAAGTCTGCATCTTCCAGTATAACAAGTGTCTCAGGAGAATCTAAGGACGCATCAGATGCGTCAAAGTCGTCCAGTATTGTTGACGAGGTATGCGATATAAAGGATATTGCGGCAAGAGATATTGAGAAGTCAACATCTCCTAGTGTCGCTAGCGTCACAAGTCTCTTGACTGAACAAAAGGAACGGATGGATAAATCAAAGACACCTAGTATTGCTGGAGAGATTCCTGACTTAAAAGAAGTTGAAACAAAAGATATGGAGAAATCTAGGTCCCCCAGTATATCGAGTGTCTCAACTGAAGCAAAGGACGTGTCAGATAAGTCGAAGTCTTCTAGTATCGCAGGCGAGACACCCGACTTAAAAGAGGTTGATGCTAAAGAAATAGAGAAATCCAGATCTCCCAGTGTAACGAGTGTCCTATCCGAAGCAAAAGACGTATCGGATAAGTCGAAATCTCCCAGTATCGTTGGCGAGACACCTGACTTAAAGGATCTTGAAGCTAAAGAAATTGAAAAATCTAGATCTCCCAGTGTAACAAGCGTCCCAGCTGAAGTTAAAGATGTGTCGGATAAATCGAAATCTCCTAGTATCGCTGGCGAGACACCTGACTTAAAAGAGATTGAAGCTAAAGAAATAGAGAAATCTAGATCTCCCAGTGTAACGAGTATCATATCCGAAGGAAAGGGCGTATCGGATAAGTCGAAATCTCCTAGTATCGCTGGCGAGACACCTGACTTAAAGGATATTGAAGCTAAGGAAATAGAGAAGTCTAGGTCTCCCAGTGTAACGAGTGTCCCATCCGAAGCAAAGGACGTACCGGATAAGTCGAAATCTCCTAGTATCGCTAGCGACACACTTGACTTAAAGGACATTGAAGCTAAGGAAATAGAGAAGTCTAGGTCTCCCAGTGTAACGAGTGTCCCATCCGAAGCAAAGGACGTACCGGATAAGTCGAAATCTCCTAGTATCGCTGGCGAGACACTTGACTTAAAGGACATTGAAGCTAAAGAAATAGAGAAGTCCAGATCTCCCAGTGTAACGAGTGTCCCATCCGAAGCAAAGGACGTACCGGATAAGTCGAAATCTCCTAGTATCGCTGGCGAAACACTTGACTTAAAGGACATTGAAGCTAAAGAAATAGAGAAGTCTAGGTCTCCCAGTGTAACGAGTGTCCCATCTGAAGCAAAAGACGTGCCGGATAAGTCGAAATCTCCTAGTATCGCAGGCGAGACACTTGACTTAAAGGACATTGAAGCTAAAGAAATAGAGAAGTCCAGATCTCCCAGTGTAACGAGTGTCCCATCCGAAGCAAAGGACGTACCGGATAAGTCGAAATCTCCTAGTATCGCTGGCGAGACACCTGACTTAAAGGATCTTGAAGCTAAAGAAATTGAAAAATCTAGGTCTCCTAGTGTAATAAGCGTCCCAGCTGAAGCAAAAGATGTATCGGATAAGTCCAAGTCTCCTAGTATCGCTGGTGAAACGCCTGATCTGAAGGACGTTGAAGCGAAAGGTGCTGAGAAATCTAGATCTCCGAGTATACCAAGTGCTCCAGTAGAAACTAAAGATATATCAGATAAATCAAAGACACCAAGCATCGTCAGTGATACGCTGGATCTAAAAGAACTGGAAACAAAAGATATTGAGAAATCCAGATCTCCTAGTGTGACAAGTATTTCAACGGACCTGAAAGATAAGTCAAAGACTCCTAGCATTACTGGCGAAACACCAGATTTAAAGGATATCGAAAAGTCTAGGTCTCCTAGCATAACAAGTATTTCAGCGGAGTTTAAAGAAGTATCAGATAAGTCAAAGACTCCCAGCGTTGTTGGCGAAGAACCTGACTTAAAGGATGTTGACAAATCTAGGTCTCCTAGGCCTAGCGTAACTAGTGTCCTTACTGAGCCAAAAGAACCAGCTGATAAATCCAAGACACCAAGCATTGCAGGAGAAATTGCCGATCTGAAGGAAGTCGATGAAAAAGATTTTGACAAATCCAGATCTGCCAGCGTAGCAAGTATTGCAGTTGAACCGAAGGAACTTTCGGATAAGTCAAAGTCACCTAGTATTGTTAGTGAGACTCTTGACTTGAAGGAGATTGACGAAAGAGATATTGAGAAATCTAGGTCTCCTAGTGTGATAAGCGTACCTACTGAGCGGAAAGAAACACCGGATAAATCCAAGTCACCCAGCATTGCTGGTGAGATTCCAGAATTAAAAGACGTTTGCGTAAAAGATGCTGAGAAGTCTAGGTCTCCTAGTGTAACAAGCATTTCAGCCGAGCTGAGAGAACCAACCGATAAATCAAAGTCACCTAGCATTGCTGGCGAGAAACCCGATCTAGATGAAATTGATGCAAAAAGTGCTGAAAAATCCAGGTCTCCTAGTGTTGCATCTGTTGTAACTGAAACAAAGGAAACATCCGATAAATCAAAATCGCCTAGTATTGCCGGGGAGGTTCCCGATTTGAAAGATGTTGAAGCAAAAGATATTGAGAAATCTCGATCTCCTAGCATTACAAGTGTTCCAACTGAAGCGAAAGACGCATCAGATAAATCAAAGTCTCCTAGTATCGCTGGCGAAATACCCGATGTAAAGGACGCCGATATAAAAGATACACAGAAATCTAGATCTCCAAGTATATCAATCGCATCAACGGAATCGAAAGAAGCCACGGATAAATCAAAGTCACCCAGCATTGCTGAAGAAGTACCTGACTTAAAGGATATTGAGAAATCTAGATCTCCCAGTATAACCAGTATTCCGGCTGAAGCAAAGGACGTTTTGGATAAGTCAAAGACGCCTAGTATTGCTGGTGAAATTCCCGAATTAAAGGATGTTGAGAAATCTAGATCTCCCAGTATACCAGGTATTCCTATGGAATCGAAGGACGTATCAGATAAGTCAAAATCTCCCAGCGTTGCTGGAGAAGTTCAAGACTTAAAGGATGTTGCAAAATCTAGATCTCCCAGTATACCAAGTGTTTCCGCTGAATCGAAAGAAGTATCAGATAAGTCAAAATCTCCCAGTGTTGCTGGTGAAGTACCCGACTTAAAGGATGTTGAGAAATCTAGGTCTCCCAGTATACCAAGTATTCCTGTGGAATCAAAGGACGTATCAGATAAGTCAAAATCTCCCAGTGTCGCTGGTGAAGTTCCCGATTTGAAGGATGTTGAGAAATCTAGATCTCCTAGTATACCAAGCATTCCTGTGGAATCAAAGGACGTTTCAGATAAATCAAAATCTCCCAGTGTCGCTGGTGAAGTTCCCGATTTGAAAGATGTTGAGAAATCCAGATCTCCCAGTATACCAAGTATTCCTGTGGAATCCAAGGACGTATCAGATAAGTCAAAATCTCCCAGTGTCGCTGGCGAAGTTCCCGATTTGAAGGATGTTGAGAAATCCAGATCTCCCAGTATACCAAGCATTCCTGTGGAATCGAAAGACGTATCAGATAAATCAAAATCTCCCAGTGTCGCTGGCGAAGTTCCCGATTTGAAGGATGTTGAGAAATCCAGATCTCCCAGTATACCAAGCATTCCTGTGGAATCGAAAGACGTATCAGATAAATCAAAATCTCCCAGTGTCGCTGGTGAAGTTCCTGATTTGAAAGATGTTGAGAAATCCAGATCTCCCAGTATACCAAGTATTCCTGTGGAATCCAAGGACGTATCAGATAAGTCAAAATCTCCCAGTGTCGCTGGCGAAGTTCCCGATTTGAAGGATGTTGAGAAATCCAGATCTCCCAGTATACCAAGCATTCCTGTGGAATCGAAAGACGTATCAGATAAATCAAAATCTCCCAGTGCCGCTGGTGAAGTTCCCGATTTGAAGGATGTTGAGAAATCTAGATCTCCCAGTATAGCAAGCATTCCTGTGGAATCAAAGGACGTGTCAGATAAATCGAAATCTCCCAGTGTTGCTGGTGAAGTTCCTGATCTGAGAGATATGGAGAAATCTAGATCTCCTAGCGTAACAAGCGTTTCAGCGGAACTAAAAGAAACAGTAGATAAATCGAAATCGCCCAGTATTGCTGGCGAAGCTATTGATTTGAAGGATGTCGAGGCTAAAGAAATTAGGAAATCTAGGTCTCCCAGTGTGATTAGTGTCACAGATGAATCGAAGGATAAATCCAGGTCTCCTAGCATTGTTGCCGAGGCTCTCGATTTGAAGGATGTTCCCACGAAGGATGCTGATAAATCTAGGTCACCTAGTGTTCCGTTGGAATATAAAGATATATCAGAAAAATCAAAGACTCCCAGCGTTGCTGACGAAACAAGTGATTTAAAGGATGTTGACGCTAAAGTTGCTGATAAATCTAGGTCACCTAGCGTAACAAGTGCCCCAGCGGAAGCAAAGGATTTAACGGATAAATCAAAATCCCCTAGCGTTGCTAGTGATATATTGGATCTGAAAGATGTTGCAGATTCTGTGGACAAATCTAAATCACCAAGTGTAACAGATATTTCAGTGGGAGTGAAGGATGTATCAGATAAATCAAAGTCGCCCAGCATTGCTGGTGAATCACCTGACCTAAAGGAGGTTGAAACGAAATCTATTGACAAACCTATATCTCCAACTATACCAAGTGCTCCAAAGGAAGCTAAGGATGTATCGGATAAATCAAAGTCACCCAGTATCGCTGGCGAGGCACCTGATGTGAAAGAAGTTGAATTGGAAGATATCGTGAAATCTAGATCTCCGAGTATACCAAGTGTTTCAGTGGAATCTAAGGATGTAGCGGGTAAATCCGATGTATCCAAGTCGCCTAGTATCGCTGGCGACACGCTTGATCTCAAGGATATTGACGTAAAAGACAAATCCAGATCTCCTAGTGTAACAAGTGTATTAGGCGAACCAAAGGAAGCAGCGGACAAATCCAAGTCTCCGAGTGTCGCTGGAGAAGTTCCCGATATACAGGATGTTGAAGCAAAAGATACTGAGAAATCCAGATCTCCAAGTATACCAAGTGCTACGTTGGACTCGAGAGATGTATCGGACAAGTCGAAGTCCCCAAGCATCGCTGGCGACGTTTCCGATGTAAAGGAAGTCGAAGCTAAAGACATTGGAAAGTCCAGATCACCCAGTGTAACAAGTGTCCTGTCAGAACCTAAGGATAAATCAAAGACTCCTAGCATTGCTAGCGAGACACCTGATTTGAAGGAAGTTGGTATAAAAGAAATTGAGAAATCCAGATCTCCCAGTGTAGCGAGTGTTCCAGGAGAAGCTAAAGATTTGTCCGACAAATCAAAGTCTCCCAGCATCGCTGATTTAGACGAAGGCGATGAAAGAAGAGAAATCGATAGTAAAAAGCTAGATGTCGAAGAGAAACAGATTGATATTCGGAAATCAGTCGAAAAGGATGGGGCATTAAAGACGCCAGTTAAACTGGAAGATTTTACGAAGATAAGCGTTTCTACTACAGAGGTAACTAAAGATAAGTCGCTATTCGTCGATGATAGCTATAAAGTATTGCCTGAAAGTGTTGAAATGGACCAAACGCAGGTCGATCGAGAAAGTACGATGAAAATAACGCCTGAGAAAGAAGCAAATATTAAAAAGTATATTTTAGAAGAATATATAAATAAGGGAAGGAAGATCACGATGATCGTAATAGAAGAAATAATTAGAACTTATTCAGTCTCAGAGTTGATAGTAATGACTATCATAGAGACAATTATTACGACGAGGAAACTGAACAGAGATTCAGTTTTAGATATACCCGAGCAAAAGATGGAGAAGTCGGATCATTCGATAAGTTCTAGCGTAAGTTCCGAACTGATTGCTTCTGATAAATCTACTCAAGATAGCCCTGTACGTTCTGAGCCGCATATCGACGAAGAAGTTTCGATCTCGGAAGAGAAGAGAATCGAAATTGAGAAACTTCTCGAAGAAGACTACGTTAAGCAAGGAAAGAAAATCACCGAAGAAATTCTAGAAGACATTATCGTCCGATCGTCTTTACCTCGATACATTATTCTAGAAATAACGGAGGAATTAATTCTGAAGAGAAAACTTACTCGAGAATCCGTGATCGACGTGGAGGTGTACTATCACGACGACGAGCCAGATGACAGCTACGGCAAGGATGGCTACCGTTATGAAAAATCTCTGGAGCTCAGATACGAACCCGACCACGGAGAAGGGAAAATGTCTTACGATTACAAAACGGTGGAATATTCGGGACAACGCGAAGGCCACATGGAAACGTCGATGACGGATTATTCGACAAGTTACGAGAGCCAATTCCACAAAGCATTCGTCGGCGGAGTAACCGAGATACGTACGACTCATATAACGACGTTATCAGGAAAATCAACGCCAGACGTAACTCGTGACGGAACTCCTGATTCGATATCCGAGCCTACAGCTTCCACCGTAGAGAAAGTAGAAGACAAATCTGCCGGTAAACCAATCGACCATATTTCGCCTGATAAAGATGTAGTTTCTACGAGTATCGGCACCTCCACCACTATCACCACTACGGTAACCCAGAAATCATCCGTTACGCACACCGTGGAAGCGAAACCTCAGATAGTTACTGTACTGAAAGAAAGTAAAATCGGCGAAGTAGACGCGCAAGTGACGGGTAAAACGGAAGTAATTAGAAAAGTAATCGAATCGGACGTAGACGCGAGTGAATCTGTACCCTCGGCCAGGCTCGAGTTCGAGGAGTTGGAAAAACGAATTATCAAAGGTAAAGAAGAGATGGAAGGAGAGCCAACCGAAGAAGAAAAGGAAGTTTCGCCAGATGGCAAGGTGATCGTGGTTAAAAGAATCGTGACACGGGAAGTGTCGGATCAAGAAGAACCCGAAACGATTCGTAAGGTAATAAAACGGGAGATCATCGAGCAGGATGATCCGCTGGTGATTACGAAAGTCATAAAGCGCGAGATTATCGTTCCCGAGGGTGAGATGGGCGACACGGACGATCTCGAAACGATAAAAGAAATCGTGAGCAAAGAAACTGTCCCATCGACCGTCGAAACTGTGAGAACAGAAACGAAGAAAATCGTGATTACAGGAGGCGAGAAGCTGAGCGAAGAGAGTCTGACATCGGACATTCTGTCGGGTATGCACGTCGACGTTAAAAAAGGAACGACAACTATCATAGAAACGGGTGGTGAGATATCGGAGAAGGACATCAGAGAGGCTATCGAAAAAATGACGACCGAAGCTAGTAAGCAGAGTGAATTTTTAAGCGACGAAGGTACCATAATCAAAGAAACTACTATTAGAACTACGAAGACCGAAGAGTCTACGGAAAGGAAGAAAGAAGAGAAGAAAGTGGAAGGAGCAGAAGGAAAATCTGAAGCGAAATTTGAAAAGGAAGAAACGAAGCATACGCCGATGGATAAACGTTCGATGCCTCCTCAAGTACGCGATATCGCTTCCGACGTTTCTTCTCTGTCAGGAAGAACTACACCGGACCGAAGATCCGAAGGTAGGTCTTTGACTGGAACTCCAGAAGGATTCAGATCGGGAGAGGTGATCAGAACGATCATCACCACGACTAAGACAGTGTCCGACGACGGTGAGATAGTGACGACGACCCGAGAAGTCACGGAAACCACAAACGAAAAAGGAGAGACGGTGATATTGGCGGAGAAAGTGGACGTGAAGGTAGACGAATATTTACCTAGCAAGGATATGACGGAATCTTTGGGTCCCGATAGCTCCCTTCTACGTTCCTTGCAAGAAAAAGAGAAAGACAGAACATCTAGCGACTTTATGAGCAGCGCGATGAGCAGCAGCATTTATGGCGAGCTACCGTCTGAAAAAGATACAACAAGTGGCAGCACGCAGAAGATCGGTGAATCTTCCACTCTGACAGATCAAGGTGATTACACGTTCAAACGTTTCATGGTGGAGAAAGAGTATGCCGGTGATTACAAGGAGAAATCCGATCCGAAGAAATATATCGACGAGGCTGGACTTGACTTTGAGAAAGCTCTGTCGATGGAACAAAAGGAAACTAAAGAAACCGAATCACAGGGTAAAACTATCTCAGCGAGATACACGAACGGTAGCGTTCGTCGAGAAGCGTCAGATTCTGATGGTAAGTCGGACGATCGCAAAGAGGAGGATCCGAAGTCTGACACGAAGAAAGATCCGTTAGATGGTTGGGGAACTCCGTTGGGGCTTCCTTCTCCCATTCCACCGCATAAGTTTAACCTCAGAAACACGAATTCCGACAACAATATGAGACTAAATTTCGACGCTATTAACGACTGGGGTGAGCCATTGAGATTACCTTCACCAGCTCCTGTGACCAATGAAATTTCTAACAAGGGTACACCCGGAACACCGAAAAAAGAGAAGAAACAAGCGAGAAAGGTTCTATCGGAGAATCTGAAGAACAAGAAACGCTCCGAGAGTCCGGGCAAGAACGAGAAGAAGCTGAAGGATTCGAAGAATAAAGTACAACCCGTCTACGTGGATCTTACTTATGTACCTCATCATGGAAACTCCTATTACACATCGTTGGAATTCTTCAAGAGAGTTCGCGCGAGATATTACGTGTTCAGCGGTACCGAACCAAGTCGCGAAGTCTATGACGCTTTGTTGGAAGCTAAGAGGACTTGGGAAGACAAAGATCTCGGTAGGTCGACGTCAGTTTTCATTCGGACACATTTATGCCGATCGGCATTTTCACTCGTTTATTCCAAAACTCTAATAATTTTTCAATCTTATTTTCAAGTCTTAATTCTCATCGAGAAACTATATCCTTACGTAGCGCTTAATTTACCGATCCTAGCACGATTCACATTATGATCTTTGCTTTTCAGAGGTAACTATGATCCCAACTTACGACACCGACACCCTGGGCTATTGGGTAGCCGACAACGAAGAAGCTCTGGCTGCGAATCACATTGACCTTTCACCTTCAGCATCCCGATGTACGATTAACCTGCAGGACCACGAGACTAGTTGCAGTGCCTATAGACTTGAATTCTAGGGATTGGCAGCCTGCTCAGCCGTAATAGTTGAGTTCTGAGCGGTGTTCAGAGAGTGTACTTGATCGCTTCATTTCTGGACTTGCCGTTTCGCGAATTCCTTACCGTGCCTACTAGCGGTCCATAAAACTTTAGAAAAATCTTAAGGAGAGGCTACATCGAACGACTTGGACGTGGTCGTTCTACGATCCGAATATTTCGTGCCTAATCCCGTATAAATCATAAATACGCAGTTGTTCCTTGTTTTTAAATGCACAGGTTTATTGGATCAACAACTATATTACCACGACCAGCGATAACAACATATAGCAGCAACAATAACGACGACAAAAACAATCACGACGAAAACAACAAAAATAACAACACAACAACAACGATAACGACAACAGCGATGAGGACGATAACGTTAACGATGCTCCTTTCTTGCTCTCTCTATCTGTTTTCTTTGCTTCCTTCACCTATGATACTTAGATCGAGAATACGATAAAAAGAATGCAATTTTCTCCTGAACACTCGGCCGTGTACGATCTTTGCTGGTACGTGCAAAATTTCGATACGAAGCTGTGAAACGATCACGTTAGAAGCTGTTGCGACAAACGAACCTGGCCTGTTCTCAGTTTTTTTGGACGCTTACACTCGCAAAGTTTAAAGAACGCGTCCTTTGCCTCCATTATCTTTTTATATACACACCTATTACTCGACACTGTTATCGCTTTGAAAGCATCGCTAAAAAAGCCGTAGAAAGATGGAGACACGTAGGAACAACGCAACACAGCCTAGCAATAACACGGACAAGACGTACAAAGGTAAATAGGACGAAACAACGCGTACACATAACGGGCAGATATTGAGGCATCGACCACGTCGATGAAGAAGAAAAAAGGATTCTTTGTACATCTTTTATGGTCTTAAGTTCTCGACAAAAATGAATTCGAGTTGGAACATCCAAGGACGTTTCTTCGTCGAACTAACGATCGATCTCCTCGTCGTGAATGTCTACTCGTGTACAGAGATAAACGACTATATACGTCAATCGGGAAGTACCGCGGTGAAACGATCCGAGTCGTGAAACAAAGCGTTTGCAAAGATTCCCAAAGAATGGAAGATATTCGCGCGGTCGCAATCGGATCGAAGCAAACAACAGGAAAAGCGATATAGGAAAACGATCGTCCATATCGTCGATGTTCCATTCCAAATGCCACTTAGGCCCGTTACCTTATAGCGGAGGTAGGTGAATAAAGATAAAGCAAAATCTAAAAAAGGATTCCCTTCTCGATAACGAAGAAAGTAGAATATCAGAAGCAAAACTGAGACGGCGATAAAGTAAAAATCGTACAACATCCATCCAATGGACAAAGTCCACGTTCGATAATCGTATCGGAGTGAACAGCTCTGTTTTTCGACGTTTCGCCCGAGTTTTCGGCCACCTTAAGAACAGAGTTGCTCGTTCCTGTAATATAAATCCGTTTATAGATATTTTTTAGAGATGAGAGTATTTCATTTGCCACGTAACAAAATACCACTTTCTAGAGCGCGCACCGTTTATGAAATTAGACCAAACGATAATCGCGGTGTCGTATCGACGTTGAGAACTGTACAAGGGGTCTACGAATTCCATTGACTCGTTTCCATTCTCTCCTCGTTGTATCTCGCGAAAGAAACGCAACGATTCTGACGATGTTTGCTTTCCAAGGGAATTTCGATGCTCCGCGCGTCCCTATTCCTTTTACGCGTGTCGAACCGAACACCGTAAAAGAAAGCGTTCCAGAAAGTTGACAAACCGTTTAGTTCATTTTGTACTTATTTCAATCAGATCGACGAAATACGACAAACTGCACTCGTGCGGGATGACGATGGCGTGACAATTGCCCGACACATGGTAACGATGACTATACGCGAAACGATTACAACGGTGATCGTAACGGCAATGACGAAAACACGCATTAGTCACGATAACGATTCGATCATGACGATGATCGGTGGTGACAACGATGTGGACAACGCGTACGTAAACGAGAACGGTGACGATTACCGGTTATCGACGATAACGATGGTGATGATGGTGACGATGGTGACGACAATAACGATTACAACGGTGACAATAACGACGAGACGACGACAAATATAGTAACGATGATGGCAATGATGATGATAATCCTTGTAAGAACGATTAGAAATCCGAAAGTATAAGGACGATGATATCTTCCACGTGGATGAAATAAAATTCTGCTTAACGTACGTAACGTAAAGCGAACGTGTTTTCAAGAATTTGAAATACGCGTGTGATCGAGGTAATTTTCATAGAACAAACGTAGCCTTGTAGATTATGAGAACGCATGCTCGTTATGTTCTTAATCGTTTCGTGATAAATGATATATAAGGAAAAATTTATTTTGTGAACGCATATATATATATATATCTGTATACGTGAAAATAACAGATAAGTATCGTTCGTTGAAAGAACGAAAGCGATCTCATCGACCTATTAACAAAATTACCATCGCATTCGATTTCGTGCAAGTTGACAGTTTCAAGTTACAGATAATTGTATTTACTCGGATCGACCACGGAGAATTTGAGAAGAAAATTTCGATGGAAATGTCTCGAATAACGAAAGACCGAAGGCATTAAAACTGAGCATAGCGAAAGGCCTATAATATCGATCGGTTTTCACACCCGTTGTACGAAAACGATCGTCTTACGAATGTTACCAGGTTCGCGAAAGGAAAAAGGCAGAGTTAAGAAGAGAAACGTACGTTCTGCCGATTGTGATTGTCTTACGATAACTCAAGGTCCAATAAATGCTCTAGTTAGTGTGTAAGTTTTTTACTGCTCGTTTAACGCAGTTTGCTCGTCAACGATCGCTTATTTGCTCCTCCGTGTGTATATTTCATCTACTTATTTACGCATTTACTTTTCCATCTTTTACATCTTTGTAATTTAGGTTTATACGTAAGATCTTTGGACGAGAGGTTTAAAGAAGTTTGGTCTAAACGAAAATACGTTTGCTACGTATTATCTTCGATATAATTATTACTATCATCATCATCATCGTCATTACTACTACTGCCGCTGCTACTATGCTCGTTATTACCATTGTCATTGCTATTATTTATTATTATTTATTAGTCCTCCTAATATTATCGCTGTTCGTACTATCGCTATTGTCATTGTTATTCTAACAAAATCGTTATGATTATCGCCATCATCATTATGATTATCATAATCATCGCGTTACTATTATGTATTATTAATAACCATTATCGTATCGTTACAGTCATCATCTCTATTATTGTCACCGTTATTATTGTTATTGTTGTTGTTGTTGTTGCATTGTTATGTTTACCATCGTCATTGGCATGGTCGTATCGTCATTGTCACCATCGTCATCGTGGACGAGAATTTTGTCGCTTGCGACGAGAGAAAGAAAGAAGGAACAGACGAATGAAACTGAGGAAAACGTAAATGCGCGATAGCGATAAAACCATGTGTGTACCTATGTATTTATGTATTATTTATTGACAAACTAACGACGACCAGCTATTTAGGTAGGATATTAAAATTATGAAATTGAATATGTAACGAGAACGATCGAAACGAGTAAACAAACACAGTTATATTAACATTGGTAAAACGAAGCGAATGGTTAGGTATGCGCTCGTCCTCGACGAGCTAACGAAGATGAAAGAGAATTTTAATTAAAAAGAAACGAGGATGAATATAAAAGTTAAGAACGAGCTTTCATTAAGACAGTTTAGATTAAATATAAAGAAGAACAAAAAGGTATATATATAAATATATATATATATATGAACACACACACACACAGAGACACAGACACAGACACATACGTACAAACCGTGCGTATGCACATACATAATACATGCATACGACGCAAGAAATATACATATAATATATGAATGGAAAGTCAGAGACAAAATAAAAAAACTAGAAAGAAATCTAATTCCGGGAGGAAAAAGAATATGCGAAGGATTAAGAAGTGCGAACCTCGACACCTGTACGAACCCCTAAATCGCGATGCTTAACGGGTGTGAGAACGGTGATACGGTTTTATTTGAATATCAACTTAAAAAGAGCGTCGTATGAAGTGTGTTTCATACGCCCTTAACACGTATCCGACACTCGAGCGTATCGGGGTAAGGGCTCACGTTCGAATTTTGGCATGTGTTTTTAAAGAGATTTTGCTGGATCAAAAAGAGTACATTGTACGAAGCAACGTCGAATCAGCGATCAAACGAGACGAATGCAAAAAGGGACAAAATGTTGAAAAGGCAGGAAAAAAAAAATGAAAAAGAAAAGTAAAGCAATCGGTCTACCGAGACATGATAAATCAAGAGTTTGTTTACTCCACGCGAAATATCGGATACGCTAATGTTCTAGTCAGAAGAAAATCTCGTTTCCTAATATTAAAAAAATCATCTAGTCATTCTTCTTCACAGTCGATTTTCTGCCGTTACGAGACTGCGCCGCAGATGTAAGACGAAGTACAGTTTTTCACAATTGTATTTATTATACAAATCGCGGTTCTCACCCCTTGAAGCGCATCAGCGCGTCGTGTTTTTCGAATAACGAATTAAACAAAAAAAAAAAACTTACTGTGGAGTGTTCATGGTGCTATAATTACTATTATTATTATGATTATGGTTATGATTATGATTATTATGATTATGATTATTATTATTACTATAGAAATAACAATGTTATGCTATATGACAAAAAATGATAATATAATAAATATACATTATACCTTAGCAATACTCTTTCCTTGTACTCTCGTGTTTTTCATTTACTTAAAAACTTTTTGTTTTTAATTTGGAGAGATATTTATTTTCGATAAAGTACGTATATTCCCTCTTCATCCTTTACCGGAAATGTTTGTCGCTTTTATTACGAAATATTGATTTCTGTCGAAAATAAAGAACAAAATATTTTCATTTTGCAATGTTATTATTAACGACGTTATATAGTTTACAATATTCTTATCGACGAAGGTGATCATGCTGTGTGTACCGTTGCATAGAATGTAATTTTCAAGTATTTAGAGATTTTCCATCAAAGATTTGGCTCTTCTTAGTTCTAGAGAAAACGGAAAAACAAACGAACGAGTTAAATGCGAACAATACCAATCTTTCGTTTGTCAAATTCTAATCCTCACCTGTCAGTAGAACGTGAACGTCCTTTTTTGATATATTAATAACGGAATCTTCTACGTTTCCGTCCAGTTTCTTCAATTTGAGAGACACCGTGGAGAATGGCGTGGAATTGTCGCAGGATAGAACTTCGATCGACGATAATCTGCTGACTGCAAAACCATAGAATTTTCCAATTAGAATTCGCGTCAATCACGCGGCTAATCCAAAAGACGTTTAATTACCTCTTAAAGACTGCGAAGAAAGTGCAGCCGTAATTTGAGGACAATGATCCGTATGTAGTCTGGCAATCGCAGCACTGTGTTCGCGAGGCAGTCCCAGCTGTTGTAACTCACTGCTTAGATCAGCAGCGGAAACGCCATATCGGGCGGACGATGTGAAAATTAATTCGAGAGCTGCCACCATAGCCTTTGCGTCGTTTAATTCTTCGCGAAGGGTAAGAAATAGGAAAGGAGGATAAAGAAAAATTGTTACGCACATTGATCACACATACGAATAAAATGAATAGAGAGAGAAACGAATTTTTGTGTATGAAACGAGAAAACAATACACTTGTACTTACTGTTTGTTGCAGTAAAATTGATTTCCACTTACCAACCTTAGCGTCTTGAGTAATTTTTCTGACCTTCTCCTCCTTGAAAAGAAAAAGTATTCCGAAATTGATATTACTCTTCTAAAAATAACAACGATAGCGACAGAGACAGAACAAATAGTATAACATAAAACTCTTTTTCGCTTAGATTTCAGTATCTAAGATCTACTCTATCGTTTTTTCTTTCCTTTTTAACAACATAACGCGTTATCCTATTTTTCTCTGCCCGACTAAAATTTTCTGCAGGATATTTATTCCTAATCTTTATTCTTTGTTAAAACCAATCTTTATCTCTTATACGGGCACGACTAAATCCGACAAGCTCGCAAAATTATTATTTTGAAATATAGATCATCAAGAATTAATACTCACATCGAGATCTCTCTCCGTAAGATACTTTGCAACCGTTTGGCCCAGTATTTTGATTTTGATTGATGTCTGCGACAAAATAATTAAACAAACTTTCAAGGATCGTGGCGTACTCGATCGAGAAGTGAAAACTGTCTGTGATATTGAAACGAAATTGTACCATACGTGACAACGTGTTGATCTCAGCCAGCAACCAATCGGGGCAATCCCCATCGCCTAAAAATCTGAATTTCTACGAACAAACGAGAGAAATAAAATGCACGTTGTTTCTATCGATCTTGTGCCTAGAATTTTGCGTAGTTACCACGCGTAATTGCACCCACTTCAAAAATAAACTATATCGCCAAATGTATTATATTACCGTATAACTTATAATAGATAAGCAGATTATCTCACCATGGTTTATCGATTTCTTCTGAAATATCGGATGTATCGGTTCTTGATCTGAAAAGAACACCCATAAATGTTTAAATCGATCGATAAAACGAAAGAACACATACTTGACGTGAAATCAAATGAACTGGCCGGTCGTACGAAGCGACGTAGTGGACGAATTCTTACGATTTTACGACTATCAATATCTACGATCTACGATTCGCAAAAAGAAAAAGAAAAATTAGGGAAGATCGTTGTTTAGGCCAGAGAATCAAAATTTTGTTTGAACTCGATCGGTTTAGAGGGGTAAAAGTTAGAAGATATGCCGACGAAAGGGATTACATCAAACGTAAATAAGTTGATACGCGCTCTTGGTTACCTCCTACTTGATTCGGTTACACAACGTACTATCACATTAAACACGAGTGCATGTTCTTTCTCGCATCATAACGTTTTTATGGTTATAAGTAAGTACTTACGCGTCTTTCATGACGCAGAAAGAAACAGCGTACTTATATTCAATCCCTTTCCAGTTTACATTGTAAATATCTGTTTCATTGAACGTATTGCAAACTATATTGCACGTTATCGATATTTTTGTTTGTACGACGTAGTTTGATTATAGTTTGTTGATTTTCTGACTTCTTTCTTACCATTTAACGACTAAAAAAAGAACAAAGTACTTTCACATGGAATAGCTAAAGAGGGAAACATCCTGACAGATTCGACGACACATACACGATGTATTTTATAAGAAGCGTATAATATTAGTTTAATTTAATCTTAACTTAATCAAACCTCCATCTGCATACCGTTTTTGAATCTGCAAATTTCCATTCTTTCGATATTTTTGTTTGAACGTTGCTTCGCTAATAAAATTTAGGTAACACGCTACGATGCGAATCGAGTGACATTCTAGAAGCTTGGAAGAGCTTTTATCCAAGAATTTTTGGAGATTTGTTAAAACACAAAGGTATAAACAAAGCCGAATGGTCTTAAACGACTCGGTATAGGAACAAAGTCGGTAAAAATAAAGTTGCAGTCGGAGGTTTAATATTAAAAATTGTAGGGACGATGTGCATCGTCTTGAAGTATATAAATGATCGAGTCGGTGTTGAAAATGTTAAAATACAAAATAACATTTTCTGTTATGACAAGCGTGACCAGCGTGAAACGCATTTCCCTTGATGACAGGAATTTTTCGACGAAAGAACAAGAACACGGAAGAAACTTATAACCTAAAGTCATCAGGATGTTTGCGTTTCGTGGCAGGGTAAATTCCCCATACAATTCTCCTAATCTCTCGACCGCAACGAGGTCGCCCGTAGGATTCGCGAACGAGTACCATAAATACGGCAGAAACGGTCATTTCGAGTCCATTCTTCGCGTTCGACTCGTCGTGCAACGACGAAACAGTGATCGTGGTCGGTTGTTACAACAGGTAGGTCCACATCTCGCATTAACTGTTACGTACGTTACTGATCATAATTATTCGGACGAGATCGATATTTCGAAATAGACAGAATATCTTTAAATAATTTTTGAAATCCAATTGTTGCAAGGCATCAGGGACGAAAGTTTAGCGCGACGTATTGTTAAAATTTAAAAATACATAATCTTAAAACACTGTAAGTGCCAAGAAGCAAGATGTTCAGGAGGAGAAGAATCCTTATGCATCAATGCAGTCGAAATTGGTGAAAAGTGTATTTGTAGAAAACTCTGTACGTGTCACCTTTTGTAGTTGTATTATATTATATTATTATGTTATGTTGTTTTGTTTTATAGTTAGTTCCATTCATCTAATTTCTCTCTGTGGAAACGCCATCTTCTAGCATTATTAATAAATATTTAGAAAGCGAAATTGCACTCAAATTCTATACCGCGATATTTCCACTGGTATATAGAACATTTTTCAATAAAAAGTCGAAGTTTTTCAATTTTGGCACTTACAATGTTTCCTACGAGCGCTCCTCGGTTATAAACAGTTACTATGTATATAGGGTGTTTTCGAAATCGTGGTACAACAGGAAAGGGGGTCGAAAATATCGCCTGATATAAAAGTAAGTCGAAAATATGGACTACAATTTTTTCATACGGAGTTTCGTCTTCGAGAATGTAATATTTTGTATATTTTGTAGGAATGACGAGATCCCTCCTTACGCTAGCGCTCTTATCAGCGGTGGCATGCAATATCGATGCGACGAAGATAAAGGACACTTCTATGGTAAATGTGCACGAACTTGTCGCATCGTAAGAGTTCAATATTCTGATTATGCAAAACTATGCGTTACTAATTATGAATTACTCTGCTAAATTAATTCTTATCCCTTTTTTTTTGCCATCGATGTATTATTATTACTTTCGTCACATTTTAATGAGTAAACTCTTAAAAGGTTACACCAACTCCTTATTGATTACGACAAGAAAAGGAGGGAAAAGAGAAAAGAAAAACACTTGTACGTACGAAGAAGTACAGTTTCCTCCCTGGAGTCGCGTTTCATCTTCTACTTCTTGTTTGCTTCGTAACAATATTTATAACGAACAGTTCTTGTTCACCGTTTAAACGCCAGACCGTTCACCGCCCTCGCTGATATTTAAAAATATCACAATTTTTAGGAAAGCATAAACGATGAAGCGACACCGACGTTCGATCTGAATGTGCGTTGTTCGGGGAAACATGGAAGACGTGGATCGTGGCAAGACGCCATTTGTTTCGAAATCGATGACCATTCCTCGCGAGAGGCTACTAAATCGCTGAAACTCACACCTTTTACAGCGAACAGGTAATCGTCCAAAATACATATTTCATATAAATACGCTATCGTCCATAAGTCGTCACGTGTTTGTTAATTTTAAACATAATTTTCGATAAATGTACTATGTGTTCCGCGACATATGGACGCTACTACTTTGTACTATATGCAAATAATTACAAAGTTTATCGTGTTACAAAGATACGCGAACCCAAGTGGCAAACAATCGCAATATGATAGCTGGAATCTGGCAAAGAGAATAGGAGCCGAGCACGTAGGACGTCGTATCCTGAATCCTACCATACCAAGATCGGTAGAGTTTCGCAAACTACTGGAAAGAGACGATCGTTTCGCATCGTTTAATTCGAAGGAATGTTGCTATCATCGCCAATTAGGCTTGGAAAAACAAAATCCATTCTACGTGGAGGAACCAACATGGATCGAAATTGACAATGATCGCAAGGAGAAGCATTCGCGCCATAGCCGTTTGGAGACGATCGATCCATTTATCATTTCTCGGGGAAAGAAGTTTCACGAAAAATTAAGAAATATCGTGAGCGACTCGAAGAGAGGAGAATCGCCGAACGAGTACGAAGATCCGAATGTTATCCTCGCGGACGATCCGAAAACGATCGAGTTAACGACGGAAGATGGAAGATCGACGTATGCGAATTCGCGACTCGAAAGAAACAAAAATAACGACAACTACGACGACGGCGGTGATAACGATGAAGAAGAGAAAAATCTGAAAAGGACGGATGCAAAATGTATCGACCATTTACGATCAAATAACTATGAGAATTCGTTGTTTGCCACGCGAAGGAAAAGGGCGTACGGCGAGCGAAAGATATATTCGAAAAACGAGGAAAAGAGCGGGAGATTCGAAAAAGTGGAGTCAACGTTTGACAAACAGAAAGACATGCGTGGAGCGGATTTTAGAAAAATACCGGCGACGTATCGTTCGAAAGACGAAATAGTCTCACGTCCGATTTACACGCCTCGACTGACGACATTTCACATGCCGATCGAATTGGCTCGCGTTTCGAGGAACGCGATTGGCGAGAAGGGTAATTCTGTTTTATTTCACGTTCGAATGAAACGCGACTCGAACACGGCAAACAGTGCCTCCGCCGTCGTAAAGAATATTGTGGTGGAATCTACGTACCGACCAAATTGGCGGTACAGACATGTTCGTAAAACGACGCCGACTATCTTGGCTTATCTCGAAAGAGAGCGAAGGGGTAGTGTCGGTTATGACATGCTGGATAGCATACTCAGGCAACCTTACTTCATTTCCAAAGGTAAAAGAACTAATAATCGGCACGACGAGAAGATATTATCCGAACGATTAGAATCGAAAGAATTCGAATCGATGATAGATAGCTTCGTGGATAGAGGAAAGTTGAGGGAAGATTTGAAATGCGATTCGAATACATGCAAGGATCGTTTTAGCGAAAGAGAAAGGAGAACAAAGAAACTCCAAGATCACCTTTATGGGGTAAAAACGAAGGGAATTGTTAAAGACTTATTATCCAAGTTTGATCCCTTTTATGCGTCCAGAGGTAAAAGAGTGTTGTTACCATCACTGAACGAATCATTCTGATTAAATGCTAATTGTTCTTACTTAAAGTGTTTCTCAAAAAATTAAGATCTTTTTGGCAACGAACTGGTTGGTGTTTCGCGATCGTTTCCAATTAGAGCGAAGCGAAACACTTGTTTTACGATTGAAAATTTCAGTTTGTCTAAAAGAATGTCTTCATATGTATCGTTTAGGCTTATGAATTTGAAAGATTTCGTGTGGCGAAATGTAATTTTTCTCGTTTGAACGTTCGTAGTTGATTGTCATTCGAATAATGTTAAATTACATCAAATTGGACGTATTGTACGAATGTATATATAACATTTCACCGGAATCTTTACGTTTGCGAGCAAAGGAAACGCTAAAGCGAATACACCTACAAACAAAGAATGTTAAACGTTCCGAAGAAACGTATTGACCGAATAAATCTACCGACTGGACTTAATAGCACCGTGTTACCCGTTTAACCATAATTTTAAGCAAGTTATTTTGCTTTATCATCACAATTATACGCTTACCTAATGCTTACGTATTTTATGAAGATCATTTCACTCGCGTCTGTATACAACATCTGTATCTACTTGAATCGCTATACTTAATATTCCTAAAAACGAATGATCAGACCTTGGCCTTGTTTGTTCTTCAAAAATCGCGCGATCCGAGTAAATTTATAGAAAGAAAACCTCTGATAATAGTTCATCGTTCTTCGATTTCTACTGTACTCTGATCGAAACGGCGAGCAATTCTCTTGGCGAGATTGAAATTAAAATGATGATCAACAGGCTGTTGCTTCCGTTTGTCTTTACTCTTGCCTGTTCACCGTAAAATTTGACGTTACGCATTACCCTGAGCTGAAATTTACGACGTAATCTTTCAAAGTGCGAAGAAACGCATTTTTAACCGATACGCACATATGCTACCTCCGTCTCTTCTCGCATATTCACTTTGTCATTGTATTCGCAAAATGTCACCGTACTTTACAAAGCAAAAGACAAGCGTTTAACACCGTTGCCTCGTTTCCTTGGATTACGGGCCTGAATTCAAGAAAAATTCGACGGATTTCCCTGCTGTTCGCGCTTTCCAAAGCCACGCAAACGTATAGACTTTGGTCGAGTGTCAATGGTAGTCGTTATCTTAATGTGTTTCATCGCGTATTATAGAAATAAATTATTGAATGATGATTAACAGTCATCGTCTGTTTTAATTCACAAATGAAAGATAAGGTAAAGCTAATTTCAGCGGAATACGATATTACTTGACGAATGTAGCCAACTCTGGCGAAGACCTCTGATAACCAATTATTCTACAATAAAATAATATATTACGACAAATTAAAACCTGCACTAAACAACGTCGCTCGATCTAACAAAAGAATGATAGGACAAGAGAGGCGAAGTTTTACGTTCGTTATCATCGACGATATAACAATTTGCAACATCATTCCGTTCCTTTTCCTGCCCCGTTTCGTTTCTGGTTTCTCTTGTTCTTTCCTAGAAGATGGATTTATGTAATAACGTAAATAGGAATCAACGTGCAGTAGCGAAATAGAAAGAGAAAGAGAGGGAGAGAGAGAGAGAGAGAGAGAGAGAGAAAAGCATTAAGCGTGAGCAATAATAGCAGCATGGATGAAAAGGGCGGTTAAAAATCGGGGTTGCTCTTTCGAAGCAAGGAGAGTGCGCTGCGGAAGCACGTGGCGGGTATAAGAAGAGCCGCGCGTATCGTTACTAGTCACTGTACATCTTATTTTAGCGGAGCTCGCAAGTGTCGCGCGTACTGTACAATATATTTGCATAGAACTGAAAGGAACGGTGGTGAGACGATTTTTCGTAATCGTAACATCCCATTAAGTGAAGAATTAGTTTTCGAAACAGAAACTGCGGATAGGTTTCAACAGTGAAATACGATACCAGTGTAAGAGGTAAGCGGCAGCTCTTAACGTGACAAATTAAAAAAGTTCGCTAATTGATCCTTCTCACCAATATTATTAATCTCTTCGTTACTAGACGATAAAACTCTAGGAGTGAATTAAAATTAACAAGAAGAAGATATAACGAGTTTAAACGATAGTGATCTAAAAATATTTTTATTTAGTAAGAGAGGATTAGTTTTATTTAGTGTGCTAACCGATGATACATTTCGTCTTTTTTGGAGCTTTCATTTGTTAAATCATTGAAAACGGCAACGAAGGGGTTGCAGAAATTAACGTTGATTCGTCGACTTATTTAATTTGTTGCATATTGTGTATTATAGGGAAGTGTGTTTAGTACGCGTAAGAAAAAAGAGAATTTCTAAATCCTTTGACACGTAATTTTCTCATCTAAAATTATTCTAGGTTGATAGATACGGCCTGACAGATACGAATATTTTCTGAAAATTTGATCTGACACATATTTTGCGTCGAATGACAGGACACACGAAAATTAGATTAAGTCGAAAACATAGTTTCTCTATTTCTGACATTTAATGTAACGAAGGTTTGTTAAAAAAAAAAGGGGGGGGGGAAACCGAAAAGATCTAAAAATGAACATTTCGAGAGAAAAAGGTTCCTTTCAAATATGATATTGCAGGACGTAAATGGTTTGTGAAAAAGAATAAGCCGATGACAGGTTTGAAAGTGCTTGTTAATTGTTTTAACAAGTTTTTAACGAAAATGCACTGTTGCTTCCACTTGATGCAACACATCCTTCAACTATATATAACACAAAACATAATAAATATAATAAAATATAATAAAAAATAGATATATAATATATAGTAAGAGAAATATATGAATATATATACATATTTTTTCGTATTCTGTTAAATTAAATGTTCTTTCACAATTCATATAGGGCTCTGATAATAAATATAAAGATTCTCTAAAAATTACTTTCAAAATATCGGATTTATTTTAATTTTGCTCGATGACCGAAGATAACACGAAAGAAATGATGAAAATATAAAGGAGAAATTATCAAATCGGATATTCCACGTTAAATTTATCCGCTGTGTTTGCACATATTTAAGAAAGTATATGAAACGCGCATATAATATAAATGCGACTATTTCGCAAGGATGAAAGTAATGCGACTTTAATAGGAACGTACAATTAGTAGATTATTTTTAGAGGGAATTGAGGGAGGCAACGTACTTCTGCATATAAGAATTATACTTCTCCATAAAGATTTCATGCAGTTAATATAGTATTTACTTTTACATTGCACATGCATATTTAGATCCAACAAATGGAAGGTTTAGCCTCTTTTCATGGTTTTTCTCAGAAACGATTTGATCCTACTATGAAATCGTAATGTGTATGCATTGTCAGTTAACAAAGTTAAAAATGAAACGCGATTCCGGCAGTTTGCAATTTTATCGTATAAAATTTAGTACATTATACTTGATGAAAATTAAGCATCGTTATTCTGTTCCCTCTCAATATTTGTTTGCGTATAAAAGCAAATGACAATGCTTACGTATGTTTCCCATATCCGACATTCATCTCTTTTCGTACTCTTTGCAATTATATTATATGATATAGCGAAGAATGCTAAATATGAAGCATATTCAAGCGTGTACGTGTATGCGCTACATCTCGTACTACATACGTACTTAATCGAGCTTTTTGTTATCCGTTTTCATTCTATTTTGGGTTTATTAATTAATCGGATAGTTGTTTAACCTTTCAATAATGTAGCTGAAGAAAGATTCGTGCAAATGCAATACTACAAATCTTATACCTTAAATGTCAATTTCTGTTAATTGCTTAGTTGTTTCCCAAAAAAAGGTTGAAAATATGTATTTTTTATATTTTGTAGCAGCAGCGAAGAGAATGTCGAAGAAATAGAGAAAATTATATTCTAAAACGTTCATTTGTATCTATCATCTGTTATTTCTACCAAATTAATTTGTTTTAGGCATGTGGTTGATGTTTGCTATAGTTTCCCTTTTGATACGCGCGATTCTCGCAAGTTCAGAAATCGACGATATAGTCCTACCGGACATAATGGACCTGGAAAACGAAAGCAACGACATACTAACCGATAATTATACCGACAGACCTGGGAACGATATATGGAAAGTGTGGAAAAAGACATCGTTCGACCCTTGGAGTGGTAAACGAGCAAAAGAGTATTCTCGATCGAAAGTCGACTCACAAGGGAAACGAACGAAACTTACACACGATTGGTACGATCGAGACACACCTACGAATGAATTTAGCAATGTTAAAAGAATAACAGAAAGTGTCGAATGGACTCCTTTTAATAGTTGGGGTGGAAAAAGAGCGGAGAAACTGAACAATCGAGATTCAGTTTTAGCATTAACGAGAGATCCTCATAACCTCCACCTGATGGCAAAAGGTAAGTTATAAAATAAGATGCACGTTTAAACCGTTCGCTTTCAGAAATCCAAAATGACTCGATGCTGTTTGCATTTGTTTTGAATACATCGTACTACGCGAATCAAGATCGTAATTGGATCATGTTGTATGCTATCTACCGTTGTGTTCGCAAACAAGCTCGAATTACAGATTTAACATAAAATCCTAAATTAATAAAGTTAGCAAATCACAGGATTTGTAATCAATTTGCTTTGTTTCAAAGATAAACTCATTGCAGGAAGAAAACTTGGCGACGAAAAACTCTCGATCGAAACGAAGAATTGGTTATCTTCTATGTGTAACACCTGTGCCAAAAAACATTGGTTCGTAATTAAAATCTTTTTAAAGACATATGTCAATGATAAATTGTCTTCGACAGTTTTCATTCTTCGTTTATTTTGGTAATATAATCTCATTAGTTGCAGTGAAATCGAGAAGAAAACGAAGCAAAACGAACAATATGAGAAACCCAGAGCGTGGGGTCCATGGCATGGGAAAAGAAGCTTAAAAACATATACCTTCCGTTTTGGAAATGAGTACTTCACGGTACCGGCCGATTCTATAAAAGACGAGAGGAACTTTTCTCCTTTCAGAAAACATAATTAATCGCACACTGATTATTCTATCCGATTAGATAAATCCATAGAACGTCATAAAATTTGTAAAGCAGTTTGGCGCGTTCGATTCTATTTTACTTTGTACAATCGTGTATCTTCTGTTTGGAACACGTTTATCCGATCTAATTGTGCAGGAGGTTGGGAATAAATAAGTTCTTTAATATCTGTAACATTCGAATTTTGGATGCGAAATATGTCAAGTGGTGTATGTACACATATGTATTATATAGCATTATGAATAAATATCTGTTTAATCAGAGTTCCCTTGCGGATTCTATGCGTGTTTATTTTATATACCACACGTATTGTTTTCACATTTATTCTACATTTATTTCAAGACCGATGCATATGTATATTATGCATATATGCATATTTATATTAGTATAACTTATTAAATAACTTATTATTATAACTTATTAAATGTTTTCGTTAAAATTTTAATTGGTTTTATCGTGGACATTACTTACCAACAATTGGAATTTATGCTTGAAGAGTGACAGATTCGCATGTATAGGTTAGAAATTGACCACCTCGTACATTGCGTACCGTATGACGGTACGACCGTACCATTGCACACGATAACAATACAGGTTAGCCAACCTTAAGAAAATACAACGACAGCTTCATTTGGTTGTGATTTTGTGATAGTTTAGGTTAATTTTAAATTGAATAGAATTTTATTTCGTTTATACTACAGATAAAAATAAACGCGAATTTGGATAATTTGTGATATTTGTATTTGTACATTAGTAAATATCGTAGAATTGTCCATTCCAATCACCTAACCTCTAACGCGTTTACCGGCTTAAAGTTAATCCTTCGATGTATTTTACTATCATCGTATGAAAGTCATTAATCTTTACGAAAAGAAAGTTGTTACTTTTGGTTCCATATAAAAAGGTGTTTTGATAATAAAGTTTTTATATAAAACTTCCGATACAGAAAAATAGATATATTTGTTAAAATAGAATATTTTCCTGTCAATTATAAGTTTGTGCCAATATCAGCACTTGTTGAATTAATATAATGTAGTGCTTTTATTTATATGTATTTGTCCTTAGATGTAGATACATAGACACAGACTTTCCTTCTGTGAAATAATAAATAACATATGTATATATAGGTGCATTATTTTCATCGTTCTTCCAGTAATTGCAACTGTTGTGTAAATAGCAACTATTATATTGCGTAGTTCAAATTAAACAAGTAAATCAAATAACTTATATAGATATTTATTCTCTTTTTTAAATTGCCAGAGACTTGTTTCACACTTACAAATTACAACATAGATAGGTCTTCGTCATTGGGTAGAATACTAAACGATTACGTATTCTAAAACTTATTTGCAAACAAGCTGTGTTTAACAAATATCGTTCATGTGACAAAACACGAAAGGAGGTGAGGTATCGCTAGTATAAAAATATTGTGTTATATAGTCATAACAATCACATTGTATTCCGAGAAAGGAATGAACTTAAAGTATATTTAATTTTTTTTGCTGGTTGAAGCGTAAAATATCTGTATACATATATATCGGTGATTTCTTTTTTCAAGAAAAATAGAATCTTCTATCTACTTCTATATTATTTATGTCCGTTTTAAGTTGTTCCTAAGTCGACATAACAGTCTCGAGAATGACGTGGAGAATGTAAAAAATAAATTAATTTTTTGTATCAAAATTAAAAGGGTAACGGTAAGAATAAATTAGCAACCAAAGAGAGAGAGAGAGAGAGAGAGAGTGGCGTCTTTTAAGCCCTTTTCAAAATATAAGAAATAGGAACGCGGTCTGTAATACGCTCGAGGTTTACGTATATATGTACATTGGCGGTGTACGGATATGTCGTTGAAACTAAAATCTCGAGGGGAGAAGACAACGTATTCTTTTACAATGTACGCATGGAATGCAATGACAATAACGAGGACAGTCTACTGATAAAAGTACCGCGTTGTCTTCCCCTATCCTTAGGTATACCTATCAAGCGATACAGTCTAATACACGTTTAAACAAAAAGACTAGCATTACACAGTGATTATTGTTGTTGCGTTGCCATTGTTGCCACCAACAAAACCAGTGCTATTACTGCTAATTGCCTGAAATAAGAAACGTCGATAAAAAGTAAAACTTTATTCACAATATTACCTACAATTATAATAAGTTCATCAAGTTACCTAATAACATTCACGAATCTTCATTCATACTCCTTTCGATGTTTCTTCACTGAAATACATTAATAGACAGATTGCAAAGACGACGCTTTCTTGCCTCTCACCCCTACGAATTTTCCTCGGAATTCCCATCGTGGATTCTTCTTTCCTCTGACTCCAAGATATCTGAAGGGTGATCGCTTTTCAATTTCGTACGCGGCGAGGTTGTTTCCAGGGTTGCTTACGCCTGTTTGAAGTACCACAATCCGTATTTTATTTGATCGTAATCTTTTTCAACGTTATATAATTTATATAAATACCTTGATAACCGATCGTCGTTTGCGTAGGGCTCGAATTAGATCCGTAAATCTCCCCAACGTTCCTTTTACCTCTCATCCCATGAAAACCCATGCGAGCTCTTTTAAACGAATCGCTACCGCTTTCTATATCTTGAAAATCCGCAACCCTTTTCTCGTAATCTGACGGATTCATCGAATAATCTAAATAATCATCGAACGTATCCTTCCTACGTTGCAACCCCTGCAAAGTTTCCGTAGATCTTTTAAGATTCGCACTATTTAATATGAATATATAATGTGCACAGTGCTCATATACAGCGCAATTTCTTTCGTTTATGTTGCACACAAAGCATTGGGGAATATTTTACATGCTTTACTCACCTGAAAGCCCATAACGTCTTGTTTATCAAGATCTTGCCACGGATCAAGAATTAATTTTTTGCCTCTCATCCCGTGGAATCCCATTGGAGCTCTCTTCTCCCACAAGAATTCGCCTTCCTTATCGAAAATATTTGGATATCCTTCCATCGACAATATTCTCTTTTCATAATCTTCTGGATAATCAATCACGTACATGTCTTTGCTTCTTGGATCTTGGAATCTCGTGGTAGTCTTTTTAATTTCATCTAAGATCTGCACGTATAGAAAACGTATATAGGTATAATCATAATATTCGGACAAGGAAACAAAGAGTATTCTTATTGTATTATTTCTTTGAACGCTTTCATTTCTTTCGCAAGGTAGGTTCTCGCTTTACAATAGAAACGAAGCTTTTACCATTTACCGAAGTAACTATGCAACGTATGCAATGATGGCGTAAATTTTTAAGTTTCATCGTTGTAAATTCTATCGTTTCTCAAGAGCGTAGTTTAAAGAGCGCGTTGAATTTGTTTCTTTTCCATTTGTTAAGGACTATTGAAAGAAGTTACAGGCGTAAAAAGGGGAAAAGAGAACGAAGGAGAAATAAATCGATGTAAACGAGTAAAAAGTAATATTTCTTTGCCTCGCGTCACACTTTTCAAACGATCTTCGAAATTCAAGGTTCGCTGTTTGCCTACCTCCTCCAGAGATTTCTTGCCTCTCATTCCCTGAAATCCCATCGGTGCACGTTTGTAATATTCGTCATCTAACGAAGCTTTCTTGCCTCTCATGCCTTGAAAACCCATCGGCGCACGCTTATTAGTCTCCTCGGGGAAAAGTTGATTTTCAACGTCAGCGATTATCGAGTTTTTCTTTCCACGCATTCCCTGTACACACGCAACCACGCATTATGCATAATGTCAATAAATTCCTGAAAGACGTGCACGCTCAACGAATAGCTAATTGCAGCAAGTATATAAGATTTCTATCGAGTGATAAAATAATAATATTGTACAATGGTAAAATAATAATTCTCGAAGGAATAAGGTAATAATGCAAAAAGAATAATATAATATTATACAAATAACAAGCATTTCATAAATGATTTTAGATGCTTTACCTGGAAGCCCATGATCGCACGCTTCAAAATTCCAAAGTCCTCCGAATCCAAAGAGTCAAAATTCTTTTTCCCACGCATTCCTTGAAATCCCATAACGGCACGTTTGTCGGAGAGAACATTTTCTGACATGGACTCTTCGGCGATCGCGAATGTGACGGATACCATTAACAAAAACGTCGAAGGGATGATCATTCTGTAAAGGATTAGATCATCGTTATTAATCTGTTACCCCGAGTTCTGTGTTTTATGTTACAAGTTACGTGTACTTTTAATTCAACTTTTTCTCATCGAAGAATGGGATATTCTCGGCAAGGCACTTTTATCGTTCGTTGTCCTAGCTCGTATACCAGGATATTTCTCCCACGAGGCTATGATTTAAGTAATGGAATTTTACTCGGTTTATCTTATCGTATGGCATACACATTCCCATATACATATATATGGACGATACATGTAAAAGACTGAGATTCTTAATTCGCAAATGAAGCGCACGACAAATGCACGAAGAATGGTCAGTTATTTGATCGACAACGTCATCGGTATTGGGTAGACCGGCCTATGTCTACGTGTCAAGAACGAAATGATATTTTGCGGCAATTCAGATCGACAGACAGCTGCTCGTCTGTTCTACGTATTTTAAAATTCGTACGAATCCGCTCGTGCCGACTCTTATCGTTGTCAACTACGGTGTCGACGTAAAGTAATTTACAGGACGCTGCGTTTGAATTTCAAATATCGTCGCTTTTTTCATCAAAAGTGCGTCGTGTACGTTTTATCGTCTATTACCTTGATTGTGTCTTAGTAAACGGATGTTTTATGAATACTAAATGAGAAATAAAACAACGCAATTCCTTTCTTGCCGTAACTTTTACGCGTATTATTGCTTGGCACCTCGCCTCTCTTGTATATTTTAAAACCCATAGATATACGTTCGCTTATTTAAAATACGTTTTTCAATTTTTCAGAACGAGAGAGAGAGAGAGAGTATCGAAACGAAATAAGAATAGTTTCTAGAAAGTCGGTACGGGGTAGAAGAATATAAGAAGAGTAGTAAAAAACAGAATAATTTTTGATGAAAAACCTGAGCATCTTTGTAGGTAACTTGACACTTTATCGACCGATAGCCGATTAATCGGCTTTCTGTCGCCGACGCTTACCGATCGGTAGCCTATTAATCGGCTTTTTGTTGCCGACTATCTTTCTCATTATTTGAGCAGTAATTTGTTATTTAGCGCCAAGATACTTTGCTCGGTTGCGTTGCTTCGTAAGCTCCCACAGTTTTATATCAATTTGAAAACTTACCGTTCGCGACGAACGAAAAGAACGGTATCGGAGAGTCTAAACCGAAACAGAGCCTGAGTTGCCGGTCGGACGAGCGTATGCTGTTGAACCGCTAGCGGTCAGTAAATTGTTAATAACACCAACGATCGAATACAAGAGGCCATTCATTAATCAGGACATCAGCATACGTGGAACATTTCTATTCGACGTTTCTCTCGCAACATTTTTTCGATTTTCTAAATTTACAGTTTCTCGATGGCCAAAAACGTTACGAATTCGATAAATGGCGAAATAATAATCGCGCATAATAATAATGTACGTTAACGAGCGTATCATCGTCTTTCGTCGATCAGTAGTGAAGAGTGGGACCACAGATATCGCTTTGTAAGTTTAAACGACGCGGTAAACCGGTGTCGGATCGTATAGCTTGATTAAAACGCCTCTCGACATCGCATCTCGTAGTAGCACCTCATTGCCCTCGTGGTTTCTTCCATCATCGTCCGTCCGTGTTTGAAATTTATGGTTTCATTTCGTTTAACTTTGTGACGCTGCAACAGCCTTCGTCCGATTCTTTACGTCTAAACGAGGTAATCTCTCGCGAACGAAAAGTTTCAGGGGACAATTGTTTTTAAACGAAAGTTTGTTTCTGATCTCTTAAAATTGTGATGAATTACCAACTCCGCCGTTTTGATTATCTTTAGAATGGCGAGTTAGATCCTTACACTCTATTTCTTCCATCCTTTGAATATTATGCCGGCTACTATACTTCGAATGTTTCGTACAATTCTGCACGTTGCATACGTCTCTTGGATTTTTGCGCATACAAATCTTTCGATCGAGCGAAGATTTTTAAGCCTCTACGTAAAGCCAAGCTTACCGTAAGTACAGTTTACCATTTAGTCGCGATAAATCGATAAATTTGAAGGTACACGGTAGCACGTTTAAAACTTTCTTTTGGACAGGGCAGAGTTAAATCGACGAAGAATTTGAAACTGATCGGCGAATGATCCGCGTTAACGAATAGAACCGTGGGTGACCGTCGAGGTCAGCTCGTCGGTTGACGTAGAGTAAACGGAGCGATGATTTCTCGACTCGATAAAGAGACCGATAGAAAGGGAGAGGAAGGATAGATTGGCGGGTATTCGGGGAAGACAAGGGAGTAGCATCGTTGCTTCAGGTGATGTCGTATAGATTGTACGCTGAGCCCCGGCTCTTCTTCACGGGTCGGTCACTCGTGTAATCGCTGGAAACAAGCCGTCTTTGTATTCCATATTTTCTCTCAAAATCAACGATCCGCGACCAACAAACTTTTATTTCAGACACAATCCGATATTCGATGAAATCATTTTCTTACGAGCAACTGTTGCATACTAATTTGTACTTTCGTTCAAAATTCTTCCATCCGGAGCATTGTACTCTGTTCGACGAGCGTTACGCCGCTTCGATTATTTTATTCCGTACTTGGTATAAATCTTTCTAGGTTCGCACGTATAGAAAAGTTAAAAGAGACGATGCTCAATTACAAAAACGATTCTAAGCTCAAAAGACGAAAAAAGAAAAAAAGAAAAAAAAGAAAAGGAGAAGATTCCAAACGAAGCGTCGTGACTGCGTTTAAGTTCAAGTATGATACATTATTTCGACTGAGTAGCTACATACGGGGATGATTTTTTTTCAACGAAGGTGAAATAAAAATAGCTACGTTCACTGTACGGTAAGTAACGTTGCAATCTACAGCTGCGCACTGAAGTTGAATGGGGACGGAACACGATCGGATGAGATCGAGAGGTAGGCGTATGTAAGTACGTGTATCTGCGTGCACGCGTGCATCCGTGTATGTGCACAAAGGATTAAAAAAAAAGTAGGAAAAAGGATGGGGGGGAAGATGGAAAAACACGTGAAAGCCGATACGAAACGGATTGGAATCATTGGTCTTTTGTTCCGTGGTAATCAATCTTTGCGTTAGGTTCTTCACGGTACCATTGTCGCAACGTCACGAGAGAACCAAGAATGACCTTTACATTTACTCTTATCTTTACCTTTGCCTTTACCTTCGCTTATACTTCTATCTTCACCCTAACCAACAGTTTACCCTTAAGCTTAACTTTAACGTTACGCGGTTTCCTCTGACCAACATGAGAGACAAATATACGGACGTTATTTACTTCTCAACATACAGTGGCCCATGAAAGCGTTGGAACGCTTATAGAAACCTTTGTATCAAATCCCTGATTTCATCTGATTTGAAAATAGCTGCATACGCGGCGGAGATCAGCGCGTGTTTTTCCTAACGTAACCGCAATCTGTACCACATATACCGTAACGATTGTATTAATAATTTGCTTCAATGAAAACCTACTAATTGGACATCGGAAGTAAAAAAGAAAAAAGGATATTAATTTCCAATGACCTTTGCGAGTATCGACGAACAGATTCCTACGAAACGAGTTGGTTATTAGACAGAATCGTTAGTTCCTTCGCTTTATTCCGAGTTACATGAAATTAAAAAACATAAATGATACAAATAAAATTATCTTCATCGCCATCCCCTTATAACCTGATTTCGAAAAAAAGACAAAGTCGGCCAATGCATAATAAGCATCGGCATATTTCGTATAGGATCACGTGGTTGCGCGTGTTGCGTTTCGAGGTAATTTGTTCAGCTTGTGCTTCGATTATTTGCATGGTGAACAGAGTTGTTCGAGTCGAACGAACGTTCTAAAGGTTTCGCGTTAAAACTGAGCTGTTTGCTAGAAAAACAGCACCGATCGCGATAAATAAAGGGGAGAAAAACCCTCTTCCCTTCTCTGGACCAAGTATCTGGACCAAGTATCGGAGAGAAACTGGAAAAAGGAAAAACCGTTGTCATTGTAGCAGGGAAGAAATTATGAATGATTACCAGGGAAAGGTCGTGGTTGAGAAATCACCCGGAGATAAAATTGTGCACGTGTACGTAATATGGTTTTATAGGTCTGGTACTTGCAATTCATTTACGTAGACACGTATTGTTGGATCCAGTAAAAGAGACCGCAAATTGTAAGCATCGTTGCTATTTCGATGGAACGTGTTTCGACGAATCTTTGAAAATCTTCTTTGAAGTCGCTGATTCTTTCAATAGCGTAGTCGATGAAATGATTTCTCGAACGAATATCTGGCATGTTTCATCGTTTCTTCTTTTATCTTTCAGATTTCACGTTTTCGCTGTATTATTTATTACGTATTTATATGCGCGATCGGGAAATTTCTATCTTTCGCTCATCGCCGAACGATGAAACGTACGCTCAACTCATCGTTGATTCTTTGGAATCCGGTTAATTCTTTTAACCTAAAAGGCCGCGATCTTACTGACTGTCGATGAAACGAAGTTTAACTAAATTCGTGAATGTCTCCATACGACAGAATCGATTTACATATCAACATCGTGTTACATATAACCTAGTACCCGTTTATTTAAATTTAGGACAACAATCGGCGAATAAAATTTAATTAATTTCTGTACCAGAAACGTATAAATTAAATTACTTTCGTTGAAAAGTTCGATCGGGCAGTTGTTCGCAAATGCGTTGAATATTCTTCGTTGTTAAATCAAACCATGACGGTCGCGTGTACGCGTGCTACCGTTCCAACGATCGGGAATAATTAAAGAGATTTGTTCGTAATGCAAATGAAAAATTACAAAGGCGCATTTTGCGCAAGTGGCGAGAAGATCGCAAAAAATGGTTTGTTAAAATATTTACGGAGCTCGATAGATTTCTACGAGAGATCGATAGCAGAAGCATTAACACGATTGGGATATGGTGCGTAAGATCGAAAGAAAATTGCATAAAGTCCTCGTCGGACCGTCTGACTTACGAAGAGGAAAGTATAGTAAAGGATAAAATAAACGTAAGTTTTGTGGAAAAAGGGATTCTTTTTTTTTTTTTTAGAGAGAACGCAGACCTTTGGTTGTCGACAAGGAAGATTTTTCTTGTTTCGTAGCTGTGATTTTGTTCGAAGGCTGATACAACTGCTTTTTTAAACTAGTACGTGAAAGGACCAACTTATGTCAAAAAGCTCGCACTTGGGTCTTTCTATTTGCAATTTCAACGATCATGGGCGTTATTGGGACATTTTTGCCAATCTACGACCATTAATTGAAAAATTACCAAGTTTAAGAACGAAAGCTACCAAGAGTAGAAATTACATTCGTGCGGTTAATCGATGAAAAATGGAAAAGCTTGTTTGATAGATACCCTCTGCGATCTGTTTATTATTTTCGCATCGAACTGTCCACTTTCTCATCTATTTCTGATAAAAGACGGTTCAAACGATCTGAAGATATTTCGAAGTATTTTTATCGAAGAAATTATTTAAAGGTTCGAGGGAAGACAAAGGGCGTCGATTATTAAAAGGAAGAAGGATTAGGAAAGAACGACTTGCGATAGAAGTCGACTTAATATAGCTGTAACCTCGGTCTTAGTGGCACGTAGCAATGTTCGAAATGTAAATAACATCGATCGCTGCCATATAAATATTTATAATAAATCGTATTGTTTTCTCGAGAGAATAAAATTGGTTGTCCTCGGAGAGAGCGCAAAGCTAGAGAGTTGAAAAGGTTCTTGGTTCGAAAGAGGTTCGAGGAAGTTAACGAAAGAAAAGATAAACATTTTGTAAGTTGCGAAAACAATGCGCAAATGCGTTGCGATCGGAGAACACCGGCGGAAAAGCAGAAGAAAAAGAAAAAGGAACATGGTGGAGGAGTAAGAGGAAAAAGAAGAGGTACCATGCAAACAGATAAACACTCGACGAGGCAGAAAATTGTTCGGCCGCTTCTGCGAAGGCGGAGCAGAAAAAGGACGAGCGATGCAAGTAGTATATACATAGGTCTGAGTATTGGTTTTGTTCGGAAAACGTCGATACCTTTGGTTGTTTCGAGCATCGTTCAAGGCATATCCAATGGTCGCGTAAAACAAGCAAGGACGATCTTGATTTAGAGAAGAATAGTCGCGTTGCGGGCGAAACGTTTTCAACTCTTCAACAACGCCGTTTTCCAGCCAACGCTAGAAACGAGAGGAAAAACTATACATCGTCGGTGTAAGGAATCGAGGATTCGCGAAGAATTTGAATTTTACTAGCACATTGAGAGTTCTCAAGGAGCAATATCTTCTTCTAATATCTAAAACAATATCTTCTTCTACTTCTTTTTTTATAAATGGATAGATAGAAGATATCCGGGTATAAAATGGTAACGAACAGAGCTAGAAGATAGCTAGAAGATTTATGGTAGGCAACTGAATGATAACGAAGGGCTATTTATCGAAGAATTATCGTAAAATAATCGATACGAAGCTCGGAAATAAGATTGCTACGATTTTCGGTGAAAACGATTTGTAGCGTTCTAGCGAGCTACTTTTCCAAGCAAGATTCATCGAAACTTTTATTATCGGGACGTTTCTTCGTTTCTTAGTTGTCAAATTGATTCGCGATTCTGCGGCCAGCGAAACTTTTCAACTACGTATACATATCGTACATAAGATCGTATGCCTTGCAACCTGTTGCTGTCCGAGGTTGAACACGGTCGAATTCCATCGATTCTGCTTACATCGACGAAAGCTCTTGCAGAGGAAAATCGTCTTCAAAAGAAAGTGCGGGAAAAACATGGATATATCCGAGGGGAACGGGAAAGATGGTTGTAATAAATTGATTTTCGTAGGTTTCTGTTCGCCTTTCTCGTACAGAGACTCGAGAAAGTACGCAGTATAAAGAAAGTGCGCGTGTTAAATTTGATTACGATGTCAGAAAGGCAAAAGCTTAACAACCTTTTCTAACAGACGCTTGGATGGATACGATCATCCTCGCAACTGCGATTAAGCATGGTACGTTATTTCATGAAATTGTCAGAATGAAGCGATATAAATGAAAGACGCTGTAAGCGAAAGCAAGTACCAGGTATAATACAAGATAATATTTTGAGAAAGTTTCTATATAAGTAGAACGGATACAGGAACGCGGAGCTCTCTCCCTCCCTCTCCCTCTCCTTCTCTGCTCGTTTCCAATCATTTGCATGGATAGCAAGGAAGCATTGCTTGTAGTTAGCAATCCATATTTTGCTAACGATGCGACTTCGATCTCATGCTGGAGTCGAGAGTCGGAAAACGATGCTGTCGTTACTGTTGCCACCAGCCTGACAACGTTCCACCCCACGAAAGTAACGTCTGCTGGAGGAAGTAAGCAAGCTAATCGAATAAACGACAAATTGCATGCTAAATTGCAAAATCGTCGCGATGATTAGCTTCGGTGTTTGTTAAATTACGTTTCTTCTACTGTAAAGTAACCAAGTACTCGATAACTTATTCTCCTTCGAGGCTCGAACGATTACCAGAGTAATTACACGAACGAGCTGTACAATTTGATCTCACGATCTCTTCTCTTCCCTTCAGTTACCTTTCCTTGCCTTTCCCATGTTTCACCGTTTATTTGCCGAGATAACCATTTACTTTAATAGACGAAATATGGTTAAACGAATGTCGAAGCAGAATAAACGGAGAAATAGCGGCGGGAAGATGGATGCGTGAGAATACGGTTCCCCGAACTCGAACGAGAACAGGTGTTTGTTCAATATTCATCGTCGATTAATAAACGTACGAGGCGCCCTTAAGCACGCTCACGCGTACGCAATTTAGAACCTTTTAAAGGTAACCGCGAGTAAGCACGAATGCCGCAATTTCATCTAAAAACTTGATCTCGTTTCCGAAGACTCTTAGTTAAATTGTCGATAACTGTCCTGTATAATACCGTTCGACGTTCTTCGATTTCTTATCAATTCTTTTTTACGGAAATCTAATTTGTACGCGTTTTCATTGATTGCTGCCGTCGTTAATTACGTTTCTTGTCTCGCAGAAGAAATTTTCTAACTTTTTCTTAAACGAATTACATTTTGTACGAATTACATTATTATGCGCGTCTCGAGGCCCTTCAATCGCAAACCTTTAATCCCTTTAGTCTAATGAGACGAAGGCGAATGAGAGTAAGATGAAGGCATTTTTTAAAGACGTCCCATAATTAATTCGATTGCATAGAAACAACGATTATCTCTTTCTTCGATCATTTTCATTAATTTTCTTTCCCCTCTGAAGACCTATTCTTATTCTAAAAAGATTTTTTTTCAATGAAATTTTGTGTTGCAATATCACACGAGTGTCGAATTTCTTCAAAACATGTTTTATATTTAGTCAGATAGTATATATTTTATTATTTTTAATTTTCTCTTCTATTCGAAGATCCTCTCCTGTATAAATATTTAACGTCGATCTTCTTTCTTTCTTTCTTTCTTTCCTTAGAGCGATTCTCATTCCGACGAAATTTCGACACAAATTTTCAATTAGTAGACGATCGTACAAGAAGAGTCTAAAAAGCATTTGGCCACGTAAACGTGGGAAACGCGATGCGGTGTGTGCATTGTGATGAGACGACGATCGATGAAAGCTGAATATATGAAAGTTTGATATTGCGTGTTTGCTCGCGTCTTGTGTCATAGCAATTTTACAGTTTTGAATCGTCCGATATTTATCCGTTCGGAGAAGCCGCGAGATTATTGCCGCTATTAGAAGCATACACACGTATACGAATGTGTGTGTGTATATCGACTGTATATCGAACGTATATCGACAAGTGCCATGTGATATACGAGCGTCGACAAGCTTCGCTTACCACCGATTCGATTCATTTCTGCCATTCCTGGTAATTACGCGGGATATTAATTATTAATCAGAGTAGATTGTCGCGTGTCGTCTTTCGTAACGATCGCACAGCTTACGATTCTATCTAAAAATAAAAGAGACTTCAATTCAGACAACAGGCCATGCTATATTTTTGATCGTCGTACGATTAAAGTTTTCCTCCAGTTTCGCATAATTTCATCGAGTTCTCGGAATATTGTGAAACTGACTGTGAAAGACAGTAGGATTTTCTTCTTGCGCGTTTTATGAAAATAACGAAAGCCCAAAGTATGAAAATAAGTACATTACGTATGCTTAGAGATCAGAAACCATAATCATAAAAAACGTGATCAGCAATTATCGTCATAAATCGGAAAGTAGAGAAAAGCGATGGGATTGCGAAAATAGTATTTTTGAAATTCGCATTGGAATTCCCAGTCGCTTATGCTACCTTCTGAACATAAATATTTCCTTCTTCTTCGGAAATCGAACATAATCGTTTACTAGCGTAAGGAGAACGAGGCAACGAAAAGTGGAATTGATCAGCCTGGCATTTGAGAAGCTCGCATATGCATATGTGTATTTCCTTCGTCAAAAACTATTACGGACGGAGTGTAAAAGATCTTCGTTATTTGGCATTCGGATGCCACTATCGTATCGCGTTATCCTGTGCCATACGATACCGTACAACTCTATGATTTCAAAGCGCGTTTGTCTATTGCGTTGAAAATTAAACCGCTGCTCGTTATTGTCGAGAACGAACCTCGTCTCAACATCCTATCACGTTCGAGATAAATCTTGGAAAGACTAGGCGAAAGAAAAGGAACTACTTAGTGCGTGAAATATACGTATCCACTTGTAGATACACCTGTAGATACGTGTTTCATAGTGTCACTCGTGCTTCTGTATACAGACGTATGTGCCTATATACGTATAGTACACGGTAAGAAGCATCATGCAAACAGATTCGTGCAGGATACCGAAAAAAAGAATTTTATCGATGCGTATAATGGAATATTAACGAATTAAGATGATCGACGAGATCAGCTTGTCCGCAAAGTGGAACTCTATTTTATTCTGAACGATAGCGGACTAATTTCATTGAGAATAATTGACAAATCTTCGTAACAAAAACACCTTCGGGCATTGTACTAAAGTTGAGAAACATAAATAACCTTGTCAGACTTATCATCAAATCTCTTTTCCCTTTTGGGGAATAAGCTACTAGGAAAACTTGTGATTTATCGTTATAGCGTGCATCGTAGTTTCGTGCTCGGTCTTACACGTGTTTTCAACGAATCGCCTTTTCACCATCCTATAATTATAATGTTTCTGTTCTTTAAACTTTTGAACGATCAAGAAACCCAACTATTATCGTACATCTGCCTTTGTACCGTTATCACGATGAAGCTTGCCACGGTACAGTTGCGCCTGTCAAAGTGCAAATAAAAAATTGCGACAGGTAAGAGGGACGATAGATGGTGGTGTTGCAGATTGTCCCATCGATAATCCTTGTTGGCTATGTGACGTGGACAAATGTAAAAGGACACAGGGGAATCAGAATCGGAATATAAAAGATATCCGACGTATCTGAGAAGAATAAATTTGCCGGAAGATGTCTAAATCTTTTTCTTTCTTCTTTTTTGCCTATATATGTACGAATATAATATATACTTGTCGTATGACATACATATACATATGTGAGACATACACGCGTTAAATAACTGTCATATACGTGTTTCTATCTTGCAAGTCATTGTGAAACACGTGCTGTGTTTCACGATGTTTTAATTGAAAGTTATCAGTCATCCTGCGATAAGTTTTTTCTTGACACGAGTGGGTGCACGTGTTTTGTTTGCCCGCAGAGTAACAGTTACAGGTTAAAAACCTCGGGTCGTATTCGTTCAATTTTAAACGGCGTTCTAAAAGTGATGTAGAAATCTGTAACGAAAATTTGAAAATCGGAACTTGGATGGTTTCACGATGCAATAATCGCGCTACGTAAATAAACAGGCGACAAAGAGAATTGTTTTCAAGACAAACCGTTTATAGTTGGAAACGTTCTGTAGAAATAACGATTCTCTTATTAAAATGTTTCAATCTTAGTAAAAAAAATGCCAAAGTTAGAGGGTTGTCGGAGCTTTTACGTTTCATTTCGATCGCACAATTTAACACAATGGTGTGATTGAAAAAAGAGTTTTCCGTTTTCGTTCGAAGCGAGTTAAGTAAACGGGAAAATCAATTTTTTCCGCAAAGGTCATAAAGAAACGAGAGAAAAATTTAGTAGTTACATACAAGAATGGCGGAAGAATTTGTACGAAGGAATACGTTGCTGGAGAAAATTCTTACAAATTGAAAGAAAAATCTACGCTAAATCACGTTTCCCTCTACGCTAAACTGCGTCTTCTTTGAATCTTCGCACCCGTAACGATAAACGAGGATAAATGAAACGAACTGGAACGTTCGCGCGAATCCAACGTTTAGATTTTTCGTTTCTTTAACCTTGTCTGTTTGTTCGGATAATTTGTATTGAAGTTAGACTCGAAACTGTCGGTGATAGTTAATAACGAATAAAAATAAAACTTTGTGTAACGCGTGCGTCGGAGTTCTTTGCGTTTAACCGAATGAAAGGAACGATGAAAGCAACCAGGTCTACGTGGAATATAGTTGGTAAACCGCCTGTATTTTATCTCTACCATATTTTGTCTTTGACGTATATGTTGCACGCGTTCGTAGAAAACATCTGTAGACGTATATTTTATAAAATCACAGACATCGTGTTACACGTTTTTCTGTAAACTTCGTAGACGAGAATATCACCGAATACTGTTTTCCGATCTTCGTTTAAACGATGGTCGATAAGTAGCCAATTACAAGTGGATTAACGACCGATTAACCCGCAATGAGAAAATGCTCGGTTTAGCCGGATAGTACGGATTAAGTGTTTCGAAACTGTAGCTACATCGATGCTAGTCGATCGTCGATTTACGGTGTAAATTACAAACGAGTTTCCAGTGGAGTAGGGAACTAGTTTCAAGCACTTGGAAATTTTTCCTCTACTTTTTTCCTCTACACCTTTCGATGCGATTGCGTTAAATACGAAAGCTTCCAGATCGAAGAGTCTTCTTTCTCTGTCTATTTATTTATCTACGAAACTCCTCTGAAATTCATCGTTGTTCCTATGACGGTCGTACTATGTCTTACTATTTGCTTAACGTATTCTGCGAAGTTTAGCACAATACGCCCTTTGTTGCGTCCAAGCGTCCACGTTTTATCGCGAATACACCTAATTTGACAATGATCAGAATCGCCTACTCTTTGAATTAAGTTTTACCTTTTGCACATGCTTGCCTCTTTCGAAACAAATTTTCAACGATAAACAACTACTATTATCTTCACACAAATGTTCGCACTTGTGTCATAAATGTTTGTCAATAAATTTAATAAATAAATCCTGTCGATAAATTTAGCTCACATTGATTCCGTGTAAGAATCTTCTCAAGGTTAATCCTCCCAAGTGATCGTTTATATTCTAAAAGTAATTTAAAGTACCACGCGGATGATAATGGTTAGAAAGATATTTACACGACGCTTTAAAGTATCAAGTATGAAGATAGTAGCGAAGTATAAGAGTAAAAGGAAGTCGATGACTCGAAGTTTTTATCCTAAGGGTATTAACGACGATCGTTTGAACTAGAAGCACGAATTGATAGATTGGCGAGTGATGTAAGCGAATTGTTTTCGTTTAGAGGAGGAAAGCGACAAGTAGTACGAGTCGACGTATGATTAGGCGAACGGAACCATTTGCTTGATTAAAGCACGCGCTTCCAAATACGTCGGTGACTGTGTTATTTTGTCAGATTGAGTTAATTAAAAGTATAAAATATGAACGATCACAATGGAGTAACGTGTTCTTGTGTAATTATGTACGTCGTTATATTTAGGTGCAAATCGTATCGTGCAAGTTTTAATTAAATCTCCATCCTTAAAAACCTTTCGGATAACATTGCATATATATATATATATATATAGATATAGATATATAGATATGACAAAGAGATCATTTTCGATGGGTTTTCTCTTCTAGATTTGCAGTTTTACACTGTATGTAACATTATCGCTGTTTCTCATCTTTCGTCATGTTGCTCGCGGGAAAAAAGCGAATGGGCAAAATTTTAATAGGAATAACGAAAGAATAATGATCGAAGTTTTGAAAGAATTTGCGACAAAAAATGCGACCACGTAATCATAATGCGAAACTCGTGTATTATAGCTGTTATATATCGTATATGACATTGATATGCATACGATAATATGCAAATGACGACGTTAAACACGACGAGTCGAACATCAAACGCAATGATACACGTAAGAAGAGAAGGAGAAGCAAATGTATCGATGAAAATCGTGTAAAGAAACAAACCAGGACTGCGTAAGTAATGGAAAACTTGTAATTCCGTATCTTTTCTTGCTGTACGAGAACAATTTCGTAGGAGAAGAAATCGCGTTTTCCTAATCGAGAACCAAAGAACGTTCGAAAAAAGTCTGTTTTATCCGGCAATGATAAGATTCGTTCTTAAGTCACTTTGTATCCTTTTCTTATATACGATACTGGAAGATGAGGTAAAATGAACGACAGATGGAAAGACTGTACAGAGAGAATTGGACCGTGGAACGGTGAAGAGATAAAACTAATCGCAATCGTGCGTTCTCACGTGCACTTTCTACGAAAAGAGCGGCGAATTATTCGTTTCTCGAAGAAATTGAAAGAACCGCGAAAGAACAGAGTGGTCGATAAGAGGAAAATATGAAATTGTTGAAACGCGGTAAGTAGACGTTAAGAAAAGCAGACCCGTTCGGATTATGCGCATTAATCAGTCGAATGGATGTATTTACGGAACTCGCGTGTTCTTCGTAATAAAATGTTCTTCTTGATTGCGATGCTAATGATACAAATGTAGATGTCGAGCACCAATACGATGTTGTACGATCGTTATGCCGTTTACGTGGCTTACCACGGAAAATATGTGTCAATACGAAGATTTCATCGAGTGTCTGGAACAACGAATTTAAAGATCTGATTAAACTTTTGCAATTACGTTCGATAGTAACGAGGGTAGTTAATTTCGAGCGTACGCGCGTTTTGCGTTGAAACGATCGGTGCGCTCAAGAGGATCGATCAAGTATAAAGAGTACTTAAAACGTAAAGTTTCGAATATGGCAATCGGTTGATTAAACGCGTATACGCGTTTCGATACGAGAAATATTATGCTAAAAAGCAACGAACACGCTCGATCAAAGTTTGTCATTTGAATTCGTAAACGAATGGGTAAATTTGGTAAAATCCAGAATGATGAATTTACATTCGAGAGATACGTTCGACTGTGCGTCAACGAATAGAGAAATCGAAACGGAGTTTGAAACAATCGAGCGAATTCTATATTGGCAAATTAAAGCGTAGCTTTATCCACTGTATAGAATCTTCGTGCCAGTTACATTTCATTCGTTTGGTTTGTTTTTAGCTTCATTGTAATCGAAGTAACGCGAAAAGTGCGAATTCGAACAATGTAGAAACTTGTTAGACGTTACACCTATTCGATCGAACAAAATCGTTCGCAACTTTATTGTTTCGAGGAATGGGTACTTTCAAGAAACTAATTACTTTCTTAGTCGTTCGTCTCTTCGTTCGTTGGTAATACGTTTGTTTAACAATAGCTAGAAAATCGCGGAAAATGCGCTTATAACGGTACGCGCAGTTTTTCAGTGTTACAAATACGTCGACTCGGACCAATAATCGTTTCTGTCGTTAATGTTTTATGAAACGAAACTCGAACATTTTTTTAATTTACTGTCGAATGCTGTTGGTTGTATTTGTACGTTCTATTTGGAAGCCTGTTGCTTCGAAAAATCGTTCGTATATGTATACACGATATAAGTACATTAAGAGTGCTGACATTTAACACAAATTGAATGCTTCCCACTGCTTTTATTTTTTTAACCATTTTATTGTAAATTTGTTGCTTTAATTACGTTACACGTGTTTTATAACGTGAAATATTAATTAAAGCAAAATTTATTGCAAGTTTTCAACAGATGTAATACTTATGGCTGTGTATGACCGTACGCTTCTACTTTAACTCCTAGCATTCCTAAATTCCGAACAATATCGTTCTTCTTCTTTCTCTTCCTTCCTCGCCATCCTTTCGCTCTTTATTTCTTCTTTGACGAATATCTCTACGTATACAGTACACAAATATATGTATATTCACCTATGCATGAAAACGCGTTTATAAAAGCATGTGCTAACTGGAGAACGAAAGCACATACGTAGCTCGGATGGTTTGCAAACATTGCGACTGTGAGAAACATATTTTGCGACTTGGAAGCGAAAGAGAAGGAAAGCAAACTGACCGAGAAAGGAAATAAGAAATGTAAATATCAACGCCACGTACATCGTAGAATGATATTTCAATTTCAATGCATTATATTTCGATGTGGTTTTGAATTCTTTATTCCATCAAAAGTTAACGCGTCTGTTGTTCCCTGTATATTTCATGTATCGCCCGAAGCAGTTTCGAACGCGGTGTATTATCTCTGCTTTAAAGTTTACCGAAAACGTGAGGTTGACTTAGCGTGGAATTATTATAGAGACCATATCGATTGTTTAATGATTCGTAAATGATTCGAGAGAACAAGAATAGTAGCGGTATATACGTATCGTGTATATATATGTAGTTATTTCTAATTATAGAAACAAAAAAAAAAAAAAAATCGACCTGACGACTCGTAAAAAAATTTCATGCGTACCTGTTACCTTCGTAGATGAGCGTAAAGACGTCCTCGTGAGTAGGATAACGATGATTTTCGTTGTCGATTGGCTCGAATTAAAGATTCGTTTACGACTCTCGCAGGAGCAGAGGGCGATTCAAAGTTGAGACCCGATCGACGTGACGGACAACGATGTACTGACGCTCCGCGTGCTTCACCTTTACATAGGCCGGCGTAGTGACGTCACGAATCTGCGGGGACCAATGAGAAAACGAAGCTTGCACCACCATTGGGGATAGAAATCTAACCCCGTACCCCTTTCATCGCAAATATCTCTCGCAGAAACTTGTAGCTATCTCGAATACATAATGTTTGGCTAACTACCGATTTTCACCTTCAATCTTCTCCCTTATCAACGGCGAACATTTCCACTTTTTCTTCTTCCACTTGCTTTTCTTCTTCCTTCCGCAGCCTCTCGCATATTCACCCATCTACGAACAAAAATATATCAGTTGGCTAGTCTTGGTAACGATAACGAGTAGACAGTGTATATTAATTTTCCATTGCTCCAGTAATTTATTATATCAAAGTCCCGTTTCTTTAATTATGTTCGCAAATATATGAATTTGTATAAATTCGCACCTGAATAACGAGGAATATTCTTCTGGTTGGCGATCGCGTATCGGATATCGAGCAACGGAGTTTCGTTACGACCGTCCGCTCTCGTGCACCGCAGCTCTCGTTAACTTCGACGTCAACAATAACTTCTTTCGACGAAGAAACGACGTTTTGTAAGTGTTTTCCTTTATCGTTCCTAAATTACAATTCTCGGTTTTTATTCCGTGCATTTGTTCGACCGAATAAACGAACAACAAGGAATTGTGTTCGAATAATTTTGCAACGTCGATCGGCAAGATCGTTCGATGAAATCGTTGATGCTCCAGAAGAACAAGACGGTAACGCATCATTTTGCGGCTATTTGCATACGATTAACGTAGCTAATATCAAGTTGTAACAAATGTTTCGAAAGTTACAGGTGCGTGGCATAATTTCCTTCGATTCATTTATATTCATGGGAAGGTACAAATTTCAAAATATTCCACCCACGATATGATTAAAACAAGTATTTGTTCTCGAAACAGTTTTCGTTTAGATGAAAAGTGATGTGCCTCTAAACGTACGGGTGTCTGTTTTACCTGAATGCGCTGAAATATCTTTTAAGGTAATGGTACTACGAAAAAAGTGTTTCATCGAAAATCGCTTGTTACCGAGGGAGACGTTATGCGGTGTAAGTATTTCTTTTGTAATTCGTACAGTGTGGAAGATTTCAAAATCGATTTAATTTTTTTGAACGGACCTATACATCTTCTTGCATACATTCGATGCATTTTGTAACTCTCTGCAAAAACGTATCAAGGTACTTGGGTCGAGAAGTATTTTGTAATTTGAAAGACATTTTAACTTTACTCTTGTAAAACGTTTACTCTTGAAAGACGTTTATATTCCCTTTACATTCGTACGATGAGTTTTACAAGATTAAAGCTAAAATACCTCTGAAACTAATCGTTTCTCGACCGAGATATCATAATTCTTTATCGTTGGGAATTAAAAAATGTATCGAATGGTGCGTAAGAAAATACATAGATCCATCTAAAGAAAAAATTAAATTGCCTTTGAAATTCATCCCGACTATAGCAGGTACAAAAAAGATATTTGCATTGCATAACGTCTCTCTTCGTACTGACTAACATATTCTTCGTAACGTCAATTCCTTAAAAGATATTTCAGTGTACTGAAATTGAACAGACACCCTATATAGAAAATATATTTCAAAATCTATGTTATCGAGAAAAGATAATGTTTTCAAGTGAAACGAACAATATGTTCGTTTCGTAGATAGATAGGCAAAAGCGTCCAAGCAGATGCTTTTGTTGTCGATCAAATCACAGAACAGAGATATCGCATTAATACTCTTTAAACGTTTGAAACAGTTTTAATCAATTGCTCTTATCTACCCTATTTCCAACTAATAATTTGCCTATAAATCAAAACGAAAATTTACATTGTATTATCACATTATATATATATATATATATGTATATTATTACATATATATATTCGACTGACCGTATTTTTAATTCGTGTTTGGCCTTTTTTCGAAATTGGATTTATTGAGCGTGAAATAGAAATCCAGATAGTTTTGCATATTGATTGTATGGAAAGATAATACGTAACGCTATTATTACTATCCACGATGAGTTGATTTCCATCTGTGAACTACAAGAAAATGATAAAGACGAAAATGCGCGTATGTAATTCATTTTACTAACGTTTCTCGCGTATCTTTGGAAAAAAATCGATTAAAAAACGAAGATAAAAAAATTGTAAAAATTCTAGTAGTTTAACGGAGTTGCTAGTACGGCAGTTTATAAGAAAAGAAACTGGTATTAGTTACACGGTCGATCTAGCACGATGGCGCACGGTCGCGCGCCGTTACCATCGTCTAAGAAGAAAAATACACCCTTGTGACCAATGCTCGTGGTTTCATGAATTCTTTCATAGCATAGTTTCGAATTTTTTATTTGCGCTGTTATGTCGCATTTTGCTTTGTCGAGAATTTATTCTCTTTTTTCGCATGAAACCTTGCACGAAAGACAATACACATATATACAAGTTATGCGTGCGCAATATCTTTCTAATTAAAGTGGCGTGTCGACGAAAAGAAACGCCACGCTCGTTATACGAAACATTTACTGTAGCTGAATGAAACAACACGAAGCGATTCTTCATACGAGATAGTTTTCTACGACCGTGGATACGACCAGTTTATACATTTTAAAACTAAATTAAAGTAAAGCTTACAAAACACTCTTGAATAAATAGATCTTGAATAAATAGAATTACACGTGTTTACAATTGAATCAACAACTTGATTTATGAAAGTAGCGCTGATCGAGTTGCGCCAGTTTTTAAGCTGGTGACGTTACTTTTTTCAAAAGAATATTTTTATTGCTGCATATGCAACGCTGTGACACACGCCAATAATGACAAATCAACGTAAAATTTATACGGACGAAAAGTTGCTCGATGTAGGACGTTTCTCTTCTCGTCGAAGAAATTGTGCACTGGCGGATCAACCTTGATGACGAAGAAAAGCCGCAGGTTGCAGTAGACGAGAATCCTTATTTATCCCGTTTCTACTAGAAACATAGCTTATCACCCAAGATCCTGTTTATTATCGAAACGGAAGTTGAGCGGTTGATGAAATCGATTTTCATTGAACCATAAGCCACTACCGTGCTAACTATACTTACGTATTTGACTTCCGTATTTCCTCGAATTTATCGACGGCGAACTTTAACAGTGGAGTCTTCTTCGCCCAATGTAATGTAATATTCTTTCACGTAATAACAGGTAAGCTATGGAATAAAGAAAATGAGAGACGAGAAGGTGAATGAGGAGAAAAGTTAAAAATCAAAGTTGAACAGAGATAATGTTCAATGATTTGACCGTAATATTAATAAAATAAAATAATAATATTGTTCGTTAAATTTTTATATCAATGCACCTTTTCTTGCATACAACACAGAGCATAGGTAAATGGTTTACTTGCGCTTGATACGAACTGGTAAGTTTAATCAGGCCAGAGCACGTAGTTATAATATTCGTAGGTTCATTCAGATCATACCTAGTGAGATACAGTTTCCCTTCATTAGTAATTCTATACACGTATAAACAATAATTTATCCTCGTTTGTATAAAACTTATACTAGATTATATTGAAACGTGCACGAAACGTAAATCGCACTGCTATGAAACGTAATAATTATTGTTCCGTGCGAATAACGCCTATTTTGTAACGAAGCATGAAATATTTCGCGATAAACCGATGTATGTAAAATGTATGACGTTTATACGATATATGTACATAAGTTTTTACCATTAACCTATAAAATTACGACGTGACAATTATAATATTGATAATTAGAAATACTCCATAGAACAACGTTTAGAGTATCGTAACAAACTTAAATTTTATTATAGATCCAAGCGATAGCTATGATGAATAAATGTACGAAATTAATATAATAATGATACTTGCGTATAAATTTTCCGCCACAAGCGCCTTTGAAATACTATTTACGAAGCGCGTCGTAGGATGCACTCTAACGATTGACTTGCGAACTACGAAGAAACGTTAGTGCCATCTGCAAACGCGTCGAAGTTAACAATGACAAGTTAAGTCGTCTGCTTGCGATGCTTTAGTTAACCTTTACGATTCCTAGGTATAAACGTTTAGATTAGGTTTTAAATCATTGCAAGGTAAGAAACAATTACGCGATGGGCGATAAATCGGAAAATTCGAAAATGAACGAACAGATCATAGAGGAACTCACGAAAGATCTAGAAAGTTCTTGTATCAGAGCAAATAACAATCCCGCGTCGAACGACGATATCAAAGATTCGACTGAAAAAAATGGCAATTCCTCGGGAGCTTGTTACGAACGTGTGGGAATAATCAATGACAATGCTGACGAATGTGAAACAGGGGCCAAAGGCGACACTAATTTTCCGCAAGACTATATAGACGAAGAGTCGTTGAAAGATAGAGAACTAACCCTCTCTGAAGATGAAAAAGAAGTTTGTAGTTGCTTATAAAGTTTATGGCCTTTACAGAATTATATAAGTAATCATCGTATATTATATCTACCGATGTATCTTTCTTTTTCAGATCCTTAAAGCAAAAGCAAAGAAATATAAAAATGAAGGAAATGATCTTTTTAAGAGCGAAGAATATCATGAGGCAATATCTATGTACACGCTAGGATTGCAAACTTGTCCGTTAGCTTATAGCAAAGAGAGATCCATTCTATACGCCAACAGGGCTGCTGCAAAGATAATATGTCTGGTAACGATGTTATTTAAAGAATATCGTCGTAAATGTTTGAAAGATCTAATGATCTTTTCGGTAAAATCTACTTACAACGTTTTTTAAGTAGGATAGAGAATCGGCGATATCCGACTGTACAAAGGCCATAGAATTAAATCCAAACTACGTGAAAGCATACGCTAGAAGAGCCAAACTATACGAAGAAGCGGAGAAACTAGACGAGGCTCTGGAAGACTTCAAAAAAATTCTAACGCTTGATTCCGGTCACGTAGAGGCAAATCATGCCACTCGGGTAATCACCAAATTATATCTTCTTTATTTCCATTGTACTTAGGTATTAATGCTTTAAATGTTTTACCAGAGATTACCTCCATTGATCAACGAAAGAAACGAAAAACTGAAAGAAGAAATGCTAGGGAAACTGAAGGATTTGGGAAATATGGTACTAAAACCTTTTGGTCTTTCTACGAATAATTTCGAACTGCAAAAGGATCCTAATAGCGGTGGTTATTCTGTCAAGTTCCATCAAAATCCTAGTTAATACATCAACCGCCGCATAAAAATTGATTTTGGAAGCGTGTCGCGGAATATTTATACGTACCTTATGTAAATTCTGCTCGGATGTTGTGTGCTTGTTGTAATAAATACATAAACGTTATGATATCTAGAAAGATATATTAAAATATTGAAGATTATATATATAAAAAATGTAAAATCGTAAAATCTCGTTGTTCGATTTTATCACGATACGAAGTTAGCTTCTTTCGCTACCGATCAACGTCTTGATAAGATTCGTCTGAAAACGTACGATGCTTGACCGATTACAGATTACGGCACAAGATTTATTCATTATAAATGGTAAGTATACGTTTGTAAGTTCGTCACGAGGTAAAATAATCATTCGTCGGATGTATTCGTCGGATGTACTCGTCAGATTTTTTCATACACCAATTTTATTTACAGTTGCATGTCGTTTGTTGCATTGTTGATTCAGAGTTTCCTTGGCATCTACTGCAGTTAATGTTTCGATCGATAGTAGAATGGTCTAATAAATATTACTGAGAACTTTTGTTCGCAAGAGAATAAAAAAAGTTTATGAAAAATCGAAAGACCAGCAGACAGATTGCGAGGCAGATCCTATTGGTGTCTTTAGCATTTATTCCTAACGACGTCGTATGATTTAGATCATATGTAATCTAACGATCCTATCACATACAAGTTCAACAAGCTATAGGCAACTATAGGCAAGAAACTATTTTTATCTTTCACAATCGAAAGCGAACGAATGAACGACCTTAAAGCGTTGCAGGTGCAACGAACGACCGCGAATAGAAAGGAAGCAACGGATGAACTGTCCACGTTGCCACTCCTATCGCTTCTCACCCTCTCATTTCGATATTTTTATCTTCGTATATACCCCTTTTTCTATTCTATTTTCGATACTCGTGTACTATCCTCATATTTCCTAGACTTTATCGCCGCATTACGGATGATCTATTCCTGCATTTATGGAAAATTAAAGTTAATATACAAGAATACATAAATAACTAAAGTAAAGCGCTCGTTATAACATCTATTGGATAGAAAAATGTCTATTTAGGTTTACATTTCTCCAATTGCGATTATTAAAATATAAAATTACATATCGAGCGTTCTTTCTCTTTCCCTCTTCATCTTTGATCGACTATGGGTATTTATCCAAATTCGTATGTTATTAACAACTACAAAAGTAGAACTCTACTTTGGACATTTTGCATCTATATATAATTATCTATATGTCCAATTCCAAGGATGCATAAGAATCCGTAATTCACCGATCAATGGCCATTACTTCATTCAGTTTTCATTCTTGCGGTTCACAGTAAGCTGAATTGTGACAATGCGATTGCGCGTGCGTAACTTGATATCGGAGGGTTGGGATTAACAGAAAAAGAGATACGACGGATGTGTGCGCGCTTTAGTAGGATAAGTAGGAGGGTGGTTCTCGCGTACTCGTGAGCGCGTGCGCGCATGCAGGTGAAACACATAGATATAGGTAGCAAAAGGGGAAGAGGATAGAGGCAGTCGCAAAGGGGGGATGATAGTGGCGGCGTTGATGGTGATATGCGAGGAGAAGAAATGCGAAAGGAGGCTTCATTGGCGAGCAGCGCATAAACGCAGCGAAACAGGCGACCAGAATCGACCGGTAAACGATAAACGTTGCATGGCTATGTGCTAGCAGAGATCGTTAAAAGCTGGTATCTGCGTTTAAAGGTGACCTGTTACACGCATACAGACATACGTGCACGTTGAAAGTGTGCGGTCAAACTGCAAGACTCGGAAGAAATAAAAACAAACGTGGAATAAACGAGAAAACTGGCAGAAAAATAAAAATCGGGTATAGGAGGTGAATAGAAAAGACAGAGAGAGGGAGAGAGGGAAAAAGAGAGAGAGAGAGAGAGAGATAGGGATAACAAGGGATGTGAAAGCACCGTGAAAGGGATCTTGCGAAGATACTTTTTTCACGGCACGAGGATGGCCGTGACGTCGATGAAAGGAGATCGTATTAACCGGAGGGTGGTTCAGTAAGCACGACACCTACGTAGCCAAGAAGACGACGCCTACGTACAGCGCAAACACGCCGAGAACGCATCGTAACCGACAGTTTTTATGCAAATCAATAATTCGAGTACGACGCAGCAATAAAGCTTTGCCTTTATTTCCTAGAAATATCGAACGTTGTTGTTGCCGAATAACAGTGACGACAAGGGCGACGTCGCGTCGCGTCGACGGCAGCGAGCGCCCGACACTCGATAACGAGTTTCTATCGTGGTAGAAGCGTTCGGCAGACGTCGGCTGAGTGCGGAGGAAAGCGTAAGAGTGCCTTTGGTCGCTTGCACCGTTGATTCGCCTTTCGCGTGCCAATAATCGGTGCTGCGTACGTGTTTCGTGAGGCACGTAAAAGAAGTTGGTCACGTCGAATTCGCTGGTGCATAATGTGCAACGTTTCTGAGAAAGGGGTAAGCCGAACTACGAGCTACCATACATACGTCGATTCGTAAACCCACCGTTTAACGATCGTTGGAAACACCGAATTGGGTCACTTTCACTGACACCTCGGTTTTCCTCGTGCTTTTATATTACTACGTGTTAATTGCGGTAAATAAAGTCTCGGAACTTCCGCCACCGGAAATAGTTTTGCCGAATAGAAATCCACTGTATCGTTGAATCGTTCCCATTACGAAATACGTATGCGCGTTTGCTCAGAATTATTTTTTTCAGAAATCCTATCGTTTGGTTCGTTCGTCATTAAAAGACGCGTATTTGATCTTTGCCGTAAATCGAGCCGTTGGTGTCTGTTCATAACTTAACGCGTAATTTTGTGGTTTCTCTAATCGTATTTCCTTCGCAACACACATACTACACGCATGTAGGCATTCATATGGAATTATCAGTATCGTTTAAGTATTTATTTCCTCGATGGGTTGATAAATTATTAACGTAAATCCTTTCGTACGCGTTCGTCGCCTGGCTCTTCGAAATGAAACAAAGAGAGAGAGAGAGAGAGAGAGAGAGAGTGGATGTAATTGCCTAATTCGAAAAATTGTATTTGTCGTTCGTTGGTATTGATTTTCGATCGTTAGCTGTAAAAATAGATATCAAATAGAACGACGAAAGAGGAAGTCGAAACACGTTGAAAAGGAAAAAACGTTTCAAAGCAAAAGTTTAGATCGTCGAGTTTTTGTTTGACTACGGCTTTCCATATTTGCGTATAATGCGATACACGTGGCTATAAATGACTCAGTCGCATTATACAAAGAACGAAGAACTTTTTGCGATAATAACAAGGTAAAACAAGAATAGAAAAAACAGAAGAGAACAATACGATAAATTTTAATCGTTACAGTTAGAGTTGCTTGTCGAGTTGTGAACAGAACTTTTAATTAATTTCTGTATTCTATCGTATCGCTGCTTTCTCACTTGCAGCAAAGAATTATAGTGTAACTGTGGGCAATCGCTTTCTCTTCGTTTAATTTTCATTTCGTAACGAGCATAAATATTTGAACGAAAACCGGGATTATCCTCGTACGATATTAAAACTTATTCTGTTTACTTTGTTCATTCGTAAGGCTGTTACCGACACGTCTGGCAACATGTATTACATGCGTGTACGCGTTGCGAATCAATATATTTCCCACGATCGATACGACTATATCGAGATAAAAAGAGTCTAATCCTTCGCATGTTTCGTTTGATACGGGTCGTTCGACCCGTTAAGGGACGAGACGTTTGTGAGACGAAGAAAACGTGAACTATTACGTACATCACGTCAAAGTTGAAGAACGTGATTCATATAGCGGTAAAAAACAAAATTGATGGCGTATTTCGCACAGGATCTGTTGTATTACCGGATGAAACAAATGTCTGCTGACATTCCAGTTTTCCAATTGAGTTACGTAAAAACGAGAATTTGCAGAAACATTTGCGGTCTATTCACCGCGCGTTTAAATATAAAAGAAGCTGTATGCATGTACCGATGATAATTGTACGTTAAATATGTTTCAGTCGAAGACAATGAGGCGAATTCACTTGGAAAGTATTTCGCGACGCAGAAGGTGGTCTCTGCGATTCGGCCTTTTCCTCGTGTATATATTAGTCCAGTACGTCACTTGTGCAAAAATACCTGAAGAGGTAACGTCTCCTTATCCCAGTTCCACGGACCGCGAAGAAAACTGGACGTTAGATTCTACCTCGGAATCGTTCACGCCCGAGACAGAGGCCAGCGTCGAACCAAAACCAAAAGCAAAGGAAGAGGCTGTTTCGGAGAAAGAAAAGAACGAAAGGACCGAACCGAAGAACGAAAAGAACAGAACGGAAGAAAAGAACGAGGGCCAGCAGAAACATGGAAAGAAGACACCGGAAGAAGAAAAATCGAAGCTCGGTGAACATTCGAAGGAACGGAACGCCGCTTCGACGGAGAAAGCTTCTCCAGCAGAGAAAACTGCTCCGAAAAAGGAAGTGACGACAGCGAATGTCCCTGGAACCACAACGGTGAGTCAGGATTTTTATTATCGAATTCTCTTTTCTATCGCGGTGTTCTTTTAAACGCGAGGAACGCGACTGTAAATCGTTCGAATTTCACTATAACGCATATAAGAGATATTGGTTATTCGAGACTCTAGGTTCCAACAACGACCACTATGAAGTACGAACATGCAACGTGGAGACCGCGAAGGAAAGATTGCTCGCCACCTGCGATCGAACAATTTCCACGACCATTAATGGGTCCCTCGGCTAGAAAACACGGTGGATTGATCATTCATATTTTAGTTGCAATTTACACCTTCCTGGGCCTTGCCATTGTTTGCGACGATTACTTCGTCTCCAGTTTGGATCGAATTTGCGAAGGTAACGAAAGTTTTAAAGTAGAATTTCACTCAGGTGTCAGACCTATGCGTTTGCACGTTTTCAGCAGGATGCTGCTCATACAGAAAGATTTCTCGTGTATATTTTCATCTATATCTAATACAGCAGAATCTTTGGATAACTAATTTTACGATATCGAAGATACAAGGAGAAATTCTATTTTTATGGAGGATCAAAATTGTATTACAAATAGTAATAGAACCGCGAGACTTACGATGCATCGAAGAAGCGTGATTTTGATAAAAGTTATACAAATTATAGGAAGTTCTTCTACCGCTAAATTTGCGAGAATATTGACAAAAGTCTTGGTTTTCTTTGCGTAGAACTGCGATTGTCTCCGGACGTTGCTGGAGCGACTTTTATGGCTGCCGGTTCTTCAGCTCCGGAATTGGCAACCGTGGTGATCGGTGTGTTCTTTGCCAAGGATGATATCGGAGTAAGTATACGAGAACTTAGCGTTTTGGCCAAAAATCCACATCGAGCAAATACGCGCGCGCGTAATTAAGTTTGGTTAGAGGGGACTCGAAAGGAATTTAGTGGGGAATATTATGCAGATTACAGAGAGTTGCTGTTGGGATTGCAGGTAAGCGGTGTAATCGGAAGTGCGGTGTTCAATATAATGTTCGTGATATCGGTGTGTGGACTGTGTACGTCGACAGTGTCAAAGTTGAATTGGTGGCCCCTCTGCCGGGATTGTTTTTTCTACGCTGTATCGATTCTGGTGATGCTGGGTACAATTTACAACGAATCGATATCTTGGTAAGAGACAGCTTGTTATCGAGCTTATTCCTGTTACGACACAGTCATCCCTAAAAGTCTTTGTATATCTTACGAAGAGGCCATTTCATTTACACAAAGCATATACGTTTAACGAAAGAATCGCGTTCATATGAAATACGCTATCATTGTAGCCAACTTTCGCGTAGCATTTTATTTTAATAAAAATTACCTTCTTCCACGGTGAACGAAGACTTTCGTGACTGTACCATCGTCGCATGGATGTCGTATCGTCGATTTTTATCATGTACAAAAAAGAAACGTGTCTTTCGCAGGATGGAATCTCTGTTCATGTTGTTCATGTACGGCGTGTACTGCGTCGCTTTATCTTACAACGCTAGACTGGAACGTTGGGCGAAATCTTACAATATACCTTTTCTACCAAAAGACGACGAACCCGCGGAGGAGAGCGCTCTTGTTAGTTATAGATCGTTACAAGAGGACCGCTTGTCTTACACAGGGCCGAGTTCGCCTACGGATCAATATAAAGAGCAGGAAGGTAAACGCCGATTATCAAACACGTACGAAATACGAATTTTTAATCTATTCTAGTTTTTATAAAAAGAATAGATTGTGTGCACCTTCGGTACACATCCGGCGACTTTTATGAATTCATTATGTTGACCTACGATCTCGATGCTGCAACGAATTAGAACGTAGACTCGAATCGTTCGAACGCCTGCATCGTTTATCGTGCTGTCATGTTTATCGATCATCGGTGATCGATATCTATCCAAAGACGGAAGACAAAATCACCCGTAATCTTTTATTTTATCATCTTGATACCTCCATATCGCTACTGTATAAGTTGTTCCAACCTAAACGTCTGCTTCGCTTATAATGTCTCGACTTAAACGATTTCCAAAAATGGAATATCATGGAAAAGGAAGATTTTTGTTCGCTCGTTCCTTCTTTAATTTTGTCAATGTCATCTCCGTCTTCTGTGTACGAAACGTGTATCTTTCCTATCGCATCTTGTAGCGGATAAGAAAATACTGCGTGTACGTCTTCGCCAACCTATCTCTGTATAAAATATTCTCCAAAAATAACACGAAGATCGTAGGACAATGCGATAAATCCATAAAGGAAACCGAAGATATTTATGGGAAATGCCTAACTACGTAAGTGTCCGAATACTCATGGACGGGAGTGTATGAAAATTATTGCGCAAAAATGAAATTCCGTAAAGTAGAAAATATTACACAGAAGATCGCTTGGCTACGCAGGTGTAACCGCAGGAGCAGTGGCAGGAGGAAACGTTCCTGAAACGAACGAATCGGCACCACCGAAACAACCGAGCTATTACAAAGCGAAAGAACCAGATCCGAACGAGGTATCGCCGTTAGAGAAGCCCACCGACGGTAGCAAATGGTCTCTGTTCACCTGGGGTCTCGTCTATCCGATTCATTTCATGTGCCGCGCCACAATGCCGGATTGCCGACAAGACAAATTTAGGAATTGGTATCCCTTTACCTTCTGCGTGTCGATGGTTTGGATCAGTTTCTACAGTTACTTCATGGTGTGGATGATTACGATTATAGGTAAGAGACAGCAGCGATGGCGGCGATCTTGAAAAGCACAACGATACAAATATAGTTTAAGTAATCTTTTTCCGACGTCCACTATTCTTCAACGGCAAATTCAATGTTTCGTAGGTAGCACTCTTGGCATACCAGACACGGTGATGGGTTTGACGTTCGTCGCTGCCGGTGTCAGTGTGCCCGACGCGCTCTCGTCGTTAGCCGTGATAAAAGAAGGCCTTGGTGACATGGCCGTGAGCAACGCTGTCGGCAGTAACGTCTTTGATATACTTGTTTGCCTCGGGCTTCCATGGTTTATACAAACTGCGATGATACAACCCGGCTCGCACGTGAACGTCACTAGTCGAGGTAAAATCGTGCGATTTCCCTTATACGAGTCTTTGTCGCATACGCTTGCTAGACCGCGAATGCGCGTGTCTGGGAACTTTCGTGCATTTCAATTTTCCATAAATGCATAAACGTTCGCAGTCTAGAGGTTGCCAAACGAAATTCAAATTCCCGTTGTTTTATTGTCGCACTGCCAGGTCTGACGTACTCGACGGTGTCTCTGCTGTCAACGGTGGTGTTCTTAGTCCTGGCGACCCATTTGAACGGCTGGAAGCTGGATCGACGGTACGGAGCGATATTGATGGTTTGGTACTTGGTATTCATCACATTTGCCTCGCTCTACGAACTAAATGTCTTTGGTGAAATGAATCCTCCGGTTTGCTTCAGCGCATTTTAAACGAACGCCACTTAATCGTATACAGACTGACGAGGAAAATGAAATATAATGGAAAAAGTGGAAAAGGAGGAGCAGTGAAAGCGAGGGAGGGAGAGAGAGAGAGAGAGAGAGAGAAAGAGTGCGTGTGTAAGCAACCGACTGAATGCTCGATGAAAATGTTCTCGTCGAACTCGATCTCATTGCATCGTGTAAGTATCAGGCTGCTAAAGCACGATGGAAGATAGTTCGAAAACTCTTTTATAATATTTTCGTTTCATTCTTCCATCCTCCGTCTCGTTTCTTCTCGTTCCTTTTCGTTCTTCTTCTTCTTCTTCTTTCTTTTCCGTTTCCCCTTCTTCTTCTTCTCTTCTTCTTCCTTCTTCTTCTCTTATCTTAGCTTCTAGCCCTATTCTAATTTCTACGTGAATTGAAATTTCAAGCAAAAGTGAGGAAGAATGGCAGAGGAATGAGAAAAAAGGTGACAAGATTCCAGTTCGCACTGGAATTAAAGAATATATTTCAAATGCGCTCGTCTTAACATCTATTTGTACAATAACGCGTTAGATGATTTGTAGCGTCACCTCTCGAGCACAAATTCGAGTTCTATTCTCACGTCGCGTGAATTTTCCTTCCATCGAAACATCGACGATTCTCGGTGTTTCACTTTGCTTCCATTTGTTATTCGTACGATATCGATCGAGCTTTCTTTCGGAAGCAAATGGAAAACGCAACGAAAACAAGCTCTATCGTTGTTCGTAAGTTTGGGGTCGGTCAAACGGACAATACACTCATCAGTATTAAAACGCAAACGACGACGTTGTTAAGTATTATGCAATCTAGAATCGGTAGCGGAATAGAACTGGTGGATCGATCGTATTAACTCGTCGCGCTTACTTTCGAATCGTAGACGCGCGAGACACCACAGTCCGAAGACTCTAGACAGTCGTTTTCGTTAATCGAATATCGTTTCTATCTTTCGTGCCTCTTTGCTCTTTCAAACCTACTCTGTTTCCTCGTTCGACTCTTACTGCTCTACTTGTCGTACTTCCACCGAAATTTCTAATCGAAAGCTGCTGCACTTTCGCTTATTTCTTACGTTTTTAAACGTTTCTCGCAATCGGCATCCAGTCAATTTCTTCTTGTACGATGATTCGTCCGTCCGTGCGTTCGTTGGTTCGTTAATTCGTTGATTCGTATTGCCGTTTTTCTTCCTCGACAAGCGATATAGTGCACACGCGAGAATAATTATTTTCCTATCGAGATAATCGTTCCCTTGTTCTTATCGCGCACATATACGTTTTCTATGCAAGTATACGCGTGTATGCGTGTGCGTACGTCAGTGTTTTCAAACGGTTCTATCCGCGGAAAAGTTAATTTTCCAACAACGTAACGTTTTTTGATAGATATTTTCTAATCAGCGCGTCGATAACAGCGAATTTAGCGTATCGATAGACGAAAAATGTTGCGAAAGAATTTACTTCGATGTTTCTTTCCCTCTCTTGAACGATCGTTTGCCTGTGGCCTAACGCGTTTTTTCGAAATCACGAAAGTACCTTTTAATCCGTCTTTTACGAAATATTTCTCTGTTCGCGCGTAACTGCGGGTGGAGCCGCTACTACGAAGCGCTTTATCGATCAGAGAAGTAGAATTAACGTTTAACAGTCAGACGCGATGCAGCGGCACCCGAAAAGCTTGCTTTCTTCCAGAGGAAATCGATAAACGTCGGCCAAACTAGCCACGTCCGAATCGACATTTACGACGCACCGTTGTTCTCCTCGCTGACGATCGACACCATTCGTCCTCACTATCTACCGGTCTTTTTATCGACCTTTTTACCGACAGGCTTGTTACGTGCACTCGAATACGTTGTTTCTGGCGCGTTCCTTTCCGCACTATTATCTCTGTTTTTCTTTCACTTTCTAACGTCCTGAACGAATATGAAACGACGAAAGACGATGCAACCAGTCGCGAAGTTCGAGTTTATCGGACGAATTAGACCGTGGGTGAGGGAGAGGCGAGCGCTTTCAACGAGTCGAGCGAATGATCGAACGCCGTTCGCGTACTCGCGTAAAAGTACGATTGCTTGCAAAGGAGAAATTAAAAGCTTCGTTTCGGACAAATCGTACGCATCGATCAAAGGGATTACGTGTAGGACCCACGTGGATCAGTGGAGGCGAGTCAAAAGGTAGAAACGAAGTTGACGGAAGAAGGTGAAAGAGATAGAAGGGTACACTTTCGACGAGTACGAGACGAGATAACAAAAGAGACAATAATTAACGCAGCCTTATCCGATGAAAGTATCTACAACGTTACTCTGCGCGATCCTTGAGATCAGCGTGTAAAAGGATAGCGTTCGGTATTCTTCCGTTTTCCCATACCTTTCGATCTGTCTGTTGCCTGGCCATTTTGCAAAGACGATCGATCAACGTTTCTAGACTATTATACGTACGATATTCTATGTAGTCGCTAAGCGGAAAGCGGGCCGGCGGTGAATTCCAGACAAAGAGCAAACCGCGATCCGCGAACAGCCTAAGTATTTATTGTATTTGTCTGTCTACGTTGATCAGCGCTTCTTCGTACATCGTGCATCGTACATCGTACCGTATGCGTGCATTCGCCTGTTCCAAAAGCAAATACAATGCAAACGTAATTCGTAATGTGTCACGAGCACAGTTGCGTTTGAATCGGTACGCGGTCCGATGACAGATCGCAAAGATCGCGCAGGCGTTTTAACGTAAACCGAACGCGTGTGTTATATGCATGCGTGCTCCATTACGTAAGTACATGTACGTATACACACGTACATATATCGTATGCGTGCGTATATAGATATGTACGATTACGCATTATACATATATAGCTGTAGCAATACATACATCTACAAACTGTATATTACGCACTGTATATGTATATGTATATGCACAGTACGTAGTATACATAAAGAAAAGTATATACGATACGTACGAAAGCTTAGATTTATATGATTATCGAACGTTCTACGTGTTTGTTCACTACCATTATTTGTTATATTGTTAGCGCTTCAGGCGGATACACGTTGATATTAACTATTAGCGATATCGTGAGATATATAGTATGCTCGCTCGTTCGCTCGATCGATCGATCGAATTGAACTCAAATTACACCTCCATATAGAGTATATATACATGCGTGTGCGTGCGTGTAATTGAACTTCAACGAAGCCAACCGCGGCATTTAACAAGCGTTCGATCGATCGATGCGAAGCAAGAGACGGTGCGTTCTGACGCATACGAATACGCGTTGGAAACGCGTTCAATTGGTCGAAGCGTAATTATCGGATGCAGCTTCGCGAAGCGAGGCGCGCGAAGAAGCAGCGATGATTCGCTAGAAAATTACGTTGACGTCGTTTCGACCAAGTGGGATTAAGTCGGATCGGCGACTTGCGCGACGTGCACCGAGAAACGAAAAAAAGAAGGACTCGCTAGGTGAACGACTAAGATGGGCATGGGTGTAAAACGTGGTTCGGCCTTCTCTCGTTGACGAAGGTTTGGCTCTGTAGAATTTTATTTTTCTCCCGATCGTCGACTCTGTGAATTCGCCTACGTGTTTCGTAGCCGAGTAACGTACTCGTCATTCGTGCAACAACGTTCGAAAATTGGTGTGGTTCTAGTCAATAAAGATCAATTAGTAGCGTTATCGTAGGTGTATATCGTTAGATAGTTTAGCGTAACTTGGATCAATTCTCCGGTGCCCTTAAGATAGGCGTAGCTCATACGTTCGAGTCAATATATTCGATACGGCTTAAAATTAGACGTTTTACGTACGTTTCGATCGGACCTATTTACCCGTCCTTCGCCCCTCTCTGTCTCGTTCACCAATTTTCGAACAACGGACCAACGAAAAATCTGTTTCGAAGGTATCTCTATCCGATTCAAAAGTTTAAGTAACACGAACAAGGAGACTCGTTGTTTATCGATATAGATATCGACCCGTCGATGATTCATTGTTAACTGTTGTGAATGTAGATTTTATATCGTCGAGTAATATGCATACGCATACATACATATACGCATACCTATAGATATACGTATATAAGAATATACATATACAGATAATATATATACAATATATATATATATAAATATATGTATACAGACTCTCTATATTTGGCACATACTATATGCAAGTATACGTATATTATGCGCCTAGCTTAATTAACAGGATTAGTTGATTTCAAATATATAGTTTCTTCTTCTTCTTCTTCTTCTTCTCCTCCTCCTTCTTCTTCTTCTTCTTCTTCTTCTTCTTCTTCTTCTTCCTGTGCGCGTGATATTTCTGGTCTTCGTCGAGTCAATACGTCCGTGTACCTGCCATTGACAAGAGGGAACATCCGAAAAATGTTCAGTTTGCGATAAGGTTGCGACACGACAAACGTTCGTTCGATTTAACGGCGATACAGCGCACTGTGCGAGTTTGACGCGTTTCCAGTCGCGTTTCCCTCGCGCTCCAACCATTTCGTATGTATGCGTAGTAGGTATACGTTAAAGAATGGGAAACACAAAGCGAGAAAGGCGAACGAGAGCGCGGGTCGTTTCATCGTGACATCGAGCGACGATTCGCAATAAATTACTTACGTAAACGAGTAGCGATCCTAACAAGACTCGTAGAAACCGCCTAGCATTTTATACTGTACGTAACAGAAGAGAACGTGATAAACGCGATAACTTAGCACGCAAATCGTAATAATTTGTAAGCGTAGATTTAATTTCTTCGAATTAAGCGAACGATCAACGAACGATATACGCGTTATGTAACGCGTTTGTACACGCGTGGAACGTGTTCTCGACGCGATCGAATCGACAGTTTGAGAAAGTATGTTGCGCGCTTCTAAACAACGAACAAAATCGAGAAAAATCGCGCGCGATGTGAAACATCGATAAAGCGATACGACGGGACGATGCGATGTGCAACGATCGTGCACCTTCCAAGGGGATTGTTCACGCGCGATCGAAATCGGAAACAGAACCGGATCTCCCTCTGTTATATAACGTTTTTCTCGTGTTGTTAGAATACATTTCCAAGACAGTCCTAAACCGTCAATACATCTAGTTATAGCTTATTACGGCGTTATGTAAGCAAACTGTTTTACCAATGTCGTAAAGAAATAAACACAAATACGAAATATAAATGAATAAACGAATAAACTAGTCCACGAACGAATCGATTATTTCACGAACGAACAAATTAACGTGTAAATAAAACAGACCAACGAACCGTCGTTCCGCGGACATTCGTACGAAAACATTCGATAATTGCACGGTCGTTACGGGGGATGAAGGTTTTCCCGACGCAACGCGAAGCTCGATGACTCGCCGCGATCCGATAACGTAATACGATGGAATCGTGGAAAGCGAAACTCTTTTTATTTTTCGAATTTTCAACATCGAGCGCCTACTAACGAGATCTTTCCGATTAAGACGACACCAAACACGATGTAAATTAAATTATACTCGATTACCGATATGCATTTTTAATCGTCGTTTCGTTAAGCGAATACGCCCCAAATCGTAACGCGTTTAGTTTCGTTTTAACTAGAAAAATGTAACAAACGTATTGGCAAAAGTTTCGTTGATCGCGAGTGAAAACCGGAGAATTTTGAGCTTCGAGTTAAAAGTCTCGGTTAGTCTAGTCGAACGCTTCGACTCTCGGTGTCTCCGTCTCTTTCGCATTTGTAATTTGCATAAATTGGCTCTCGATTTTCGCGCAATTATCGAACGTTTCCTTGTTTACGCCATTCGTAATAGATATGTTCGTGCGCGTTTGCGAATAGTGGAGAAAGGAACGGAGGAAAGGGCCGGACGGAGAATATTTGCTTTATTTATTCGTTTATAAACCAGCGTGGATAACGAAACGGGGAAATGGACAAAAATTTTCGGGAATAAAACGGCTCGCTCCGTGTATGTACGTCGAATAATTTATCTTTATTCTCTTGGTAAATGAATATACAAAGTTTACATCTAGTTTACTTGTTTATACGATGCATCGGATAATATTGATACGATGTGACGATAGTAGCGTCGCTGTTATAATCGCGCGTACCATTTTTCTTTTTCTCTTTGCTCTGTTCGCACGCGTTTTGTATAATCCGATGGCTCTTCCCTTGAATACGGATGAATTACGCGTTAACGATACGAAACAAAAATCATCGAAATACCGCGGATCGTGATCGTCGATCGTTGATTTTCGTTTCCCCTTATTCCTTCTATCCTTTCTCTTCATTTTTCCGTTTCGCTTTTCGCGTTCTCCAGTCTGTACGACGAAAAAATGTTTTATAGGCCGATACGAGTATATGACCCGTTCTATTTTCAAACAGAGCATCAAATTATCGATCGATAAAAGACACGAAAACCAAGAATCGTTCGATCGATCCATCGAACGATCGATCGGCGTTTAGTGGTTGCTGCTGGTCCAGTAATGCTCGCTTAACTCTGCCGCGGTTCCGCAAATATCATCGTGCAAATCTCACTCTTGTCTCGACAAGCGATAAGACGTGGAACGTTTTAAGGAAAGCTTCGATATGCAACTAAAAGTGGAAATCACGCGTATCGACAACGACAGCGAAATTCTATTCGCTCGTCTCGACGGTATTCGTGGAACAAAGTTGCCGCTGCTTGCGCGAGAATCGCGATACAAAATCCTAGTTTATTGAAATTTAAGCGAGCACCGCTGTGATCGTTTGGCGATTAATAGGACTCGACGTTTCGTGGCGATTCGCGCGCGAAATGCCAAATGGAAGAACGAATGGAAACGGGAAACGCGACCGAGTAATCGCAGACAGATGTCAAAGAACAAGAGAAAAATGGAATCTGAGCCAGGGAATACTTTTGGTGTCGTGCTCCGTGAGTATTCGAGAGCGCGCAAAGCGATAGCGTTTAACTGTGAATTAGAATAAATACCAAGATAACTCTAATCAGTCTTTATACAATTATTCGTACATATCTGTTAAATTTTTTTCTCTTTTCTTCCCCCTTTTTTTTTTCTTTTTGTTGCATTAATTCTTCCCCTTCGTCGTTCATTCTCGCGCCTTTCTCTCGTTTCACCCGCAAGTTTGACTCGATCCTTAGTTATTTACAGCTTCGAAAGGAATTAGTTCGAGGGCGAACGAATTGAACGTGCGCGCACAGACATAGGCACGGAAATTCGTACGCGCAACAAATACGCAACCTTTTTCTTCCCCTGTCTCTAGTTTTCTCTCTTTTCTTTTTTCCCTCTTCTTCCTTTTTCCTTCTCGTTTGCTACTCTCTATGCGTTGTGCCGTTACGCGCGCTTCGGATACAATTCTCGCGGGAAAGCTCGGAAATTGCGCCGAAACTACGTTTCTTTCTTTTCCTTTTCGTCCTTAACGTTCTTTTGGGGTGTAGGTAGCACGTGGAACGCGGAATCGATCCGTTTCGTGCAGGTATCCGCGTTCGAGATGTCTAGCCGGATCTAAAACGAACAGATGAGGTGGCTGACTGACGCTAAACGGTAAAAAAATATTTCTGCAAACAGCAGCGTCCGTATCAGATCGGAGCCTTTTCGCCATTCTCCAAAAGGTACGTTCGGCTGCTCTTTGCTCTCGATATTCTTGCTGCTGCTGATAACAACGATGGAAACGATAATGACGACAACGATGACAATGACAACGGTAATTCTCGATCGTGACAACGCGAGTCCGTCGTCGTTCTTAGCCTGATGTATTTTTATTTCGATTAATACGATGCGAACACGAACTCGATCGTTTTCGAAGAACGGATCGGCCCGATATTAAAAAGTCGAGAAGAAAAGACGTTACAGAAGTTGAAATCTCCTTCTTCTGATCGTTGATCGATGGCGATCCAGAAATGCGTAGCGAATCGAAAGATTTTACACGTCTCGTCGTTACCAACGCGTGGTCCTTTCACTGTGATATGTACGATCGGTGTAACAAAGCGTTTATTTCTTTTTTTTCTCTATTTTTTTTTTTTTTTTTTTTTTGTATTTTTCCTTCTTTTTACGAAAAGATCTCGGGGATTTACCTCCGTATGTCGATGATGATAAAAACATGCTCGTTCGCTTCGACCTCGATTCTCCGTCGTCGTGTTCTCTTCTTCTTTTATCTCTAAATCGCGTTGTTGAGGATCTTTAGCTTCGAACGAAGACGAAAGCAAGTCTCGTATAAAAGTCGATACCGTAATTGGCGTTCAAGAGAATGCGTGTAACCTATGCGCATTGAAAGTCGTTTGAAAAAATATACAAGTACAGTGAAAGCTTTATCGTTTTACAAATCGATCGCGATGTCGAAGAATCGTGCTGCTCTTTAGCCGTCGTTTGCATTCCGATCGATCGTATGCTTTAGAAAATGAAGATTTATCGCATAGAAACCAACCATCCGCGGATTATTTAGGATTGCTTTTTCAAGAGTCTGCGTTTCCGTCGGTACCATAAAGCTTTGACTGCAACCATTTCGACGTTTCGTTGATCCTAGAAGAATAGACTGATATCTTCTAATTTACTCGCAAAAACCGTTCATCTATTCGATCCTATCGAGGTATAAAAATTAGAGGAATTTTCTGTCTAACGTCCGTCCAGATAACCAAGGATTTCGAGGCTCGAATAGATACGTGCTACACATTTGCAAAGTAACGTTTGACAAAAAAGATATAACGAAGCCGTAGCGTAAAATCAATCGAGAGTTTGAGATTCGAGTAAACGTAAAATTCTACAAGCGAATTTTACAAATCGCAAATCCTGTTATCCAATTATTCTGTTTCACGTAAAATCGCGAAAGGGATGTTATCTACGTACGATCTACGATTTGCAGCTTGCGAGATCGCTAATATCGTTAGCTGATAAATTATCGCGAACGAAGGCTGCGAAATCGAAGAGGTTCTCGCGTAATGTAATTTATGACTTCGCTGTATCCCTTCTGGCCAGACGTACGTCGAACATCGCAAAAAACTCGCACGCACGCGTAATTAATTCGAATAACCTCATCGACGGTGATCTGGCTGACTACTACTACTGGCTTTTTCTACTCGGCTATACGTTACATTCCCGTTTCTACTCTCTACGTACGGAAGTCGTAACTCGTTCGTGGAAAGAGTAAGAAAATATCTATTAGATGGTATTCCCTTCCGTTGATTTTGTTCCGTGATAGAAAAATTATTCGAGTATGTTCGTACGCTCCGTGATTCGTTAACGTCCGTGATATGATAAAAAAGTAGTTGACGCGTCGCCCATTAGAGCCGTCTTTCGCAACTTCGTTCCCTCGTTTCGATCCACGAAAGTGAAAGCTCGACGAAAGCGACTGGCTCTGTTCGCATGTCAGAACGTAAACTAAATATTAACACTAACGTTTGCGAATAACGAGTCGAGAAAGGTGTGAGTACGCAACGGTATGTACGAGGTTTGAAGAAAGCTTAATGTCGATACGACACGCGATACCAGGCGAAATCGGTATTCTTAATCGTCCTCGTGAATATTCGAGCCCTTCGAAAGCCATATCCGACGAGTCTCGTAAACCGAAAAGTATGTAGACTTCAAATGCGAACTGCCGGTATAAACGTTATCTTTTCCAGTTTATTATCCTAAAGCTTATCGTGAAAAATGAAGTTACGAAGGTAGATAATTCGTTCTCTCGAAAGTCGTTGTTCATCGATTCAGCTTCTGAGAGACTCGTGTGAGATTCTTAGGAATCGGATTTTACGCTTTCGCGATAAGTGCGTGAAACATACGGATATTTATCGACAATACCGTATATACCTGTTCTGCGCACTCTTCTCAGCTCTTCCGACTCGATATCGTCGAAAACGATCGGAAGATATTTCAAAATAACAATCTTTCTTCTAGAGCGTATTTACCTGGGAAAGCTAAATTTTACGCAACTCGTCCGACTACGCTGCGCGTTTACGTCAAAAGAAACCTTCTCGAACGAGCGAGTGGAAAGAAAGAAGAAAGCTTGCGCGTCCTATTATACGTATGCTTCGTCGAACAAGCAAGGCACGCTCTCAGTACCACACCTCTCTCTTGCCACTAGTTTATTACTATCGGTGTATTTGATCGGAGATTGCAAAGATCGATCCTAAATCGAAAAATACCGTTCGTTTTGCCGAATTTGCGTCAACAACAATTTCCCAATAGCTTCGCTTGCAACGTATTATCACTTACACGCGTCTGGTATATGTAAGTTTCCTGTATCGTAGAGTATTCGTAGTATCGTAATAGATAAGCACTGATTAATATACGTTACACACATTATTATCTCGATCGTTTTCTATGTTGTTTCGAAAAAGCGTCGGTTCTTTTTTCTTTTCTTTCTTTTTTTCTTCGTCGAAAGTTAGGAAACCCGTACTTGCAGTTTTGGTTAATCGATATCATAAGTACTTGGATTAGCGATAGATGCTCGAACTCGAATTCGTTCGACTATCTGGATTATATATATATATATATATATATCGTTCACTCGTGCGTCGTGCATCTGGGTCCTTAAGTCTTTACTTAATTATGAAATTGGGCGCGTCTCCACGCGAGATCATTTCCTATGGTCTCGCCGCGTTTTTCGCCATTTTAAAATCGCGGAAATAGAAAAGAATTGCCGCAGCGCAAGCGTTAAACAGGACGAATTAACATGGCAGTCGATGAAATCAATTTATATATTCGATATAACGAAGATCTTAGAAAGTCTTGCGATTATGTTTATTACAATGGCAGTAATCGTACGCTTCTCAACGTCCTCTCTGATGGGCTCACTCGCTGATCGTATTAGTCGAGATGTATCGTTATTACGTCGCGTGGGATCGAAATTGTGCCGTCTCGAATATCACGAGGGTAAACAACTCGTGCGAAGATTATCCGTTTGAAATGCAAGTTTCGCGTTCAGCTTTCAGAATAATGATAAAAGAACATTTTTTTTTTTTTTGTAATAATAAGTATATATATATATATATATATAAGTTATTTTAAGCAGTCGTAAATTATTTTCACGAGTGTTTTTGTCGGCTATTTGTTGCAATAAAGCGATGAAATGGTGTATGACCACGCCAAACTATATGGAAAAGTAAAAAATGTAAAAAAATTTCACTCCTTCCAGTCTGGCGATCGAAATAGTCTCACGTGCGATTATAATGGTTCGTGATTGACGAGCGATTGACGAGCGGTGATTCGTGAGCAGCTGGCAAGATATGTTTGTGTCGCGAGTCGTTCGTTCATATTCGAACGAGTCGTTGTACCGGCTGAAAAAACGGGCAGACCATAAAAGTGTATCTACAAGTGTATGATTTCTTACTGGTACGTGCATATGGAGAGATAATTGATATGGAAGAACGGGGCAGAATATTATCTCGACATACGACATCTGTATCGAAAATAACACAATGTAACCGTAAGTGTCGGATGTTGCGAGTAATCGACCGGTATGATATGTAATAACGTTACTTTTGATATCGGTGATAGGGTAAAAATCCACGATGGTAATCCTCCACGAACCTCGATGACAAAACACGCTTGAAAGAAGGTTCCCATCGAAGTACGTTCGCGAAGAACGACGATTCTTTTCCGAGAACGATCTCGCGAATGTCTCGATGGGAAACGTTTCGTCGAGGCGACCTAGGAACGTGATCGTCGAGAACGACGACGGGAACGGCATCGTGAGAACGTATCGGGTTTGCTCGGCGCGGAGCGAGAGCGAAGAGGTTGGAATCTAGCAGACGCGATCAACGTCTAATGAGGCAAACACGTATCCGAGTCTCCGCTGCTGGCCATCGAGAAATTAGCCGAGTCGCGATCGCTCTGCCTGATCTGCGCGGTAGTGGTCAATTTTCCATTAACCTGCGAAGCTTGGGGGAAAGTGTGGTGGCCTGGCAGTGCCCAGGGTTGCGTGTGTAGCTGCACAGGAGGGAACCTCTTGACGAAAGGGTTGTTCGGTGTGGGCGTGATGCCGTGAAGAAGTCTGACGCCGTTGTGATGGGACGGTAGAGTAGTATGGGCTGGTACCGACGAGTGTACTTGCGGAGGGACGAAAGCGTGCCTCGGCACCGATCCGCAGCTTCCGCTAGATCCACCCATATGAGATCCAGCCATGCTATGAGAGGCGTGTGGCAGAGGCATGGTGGAGCAATGCGGATAAGTGACCGCCGGCTGGGTCGGATAATGCGGCAGAGTGGCCGACGTTGCGTGCACGCGGATATCGTTGCTCTCCGTGAACGACGTCATCCTCATGTTCGTGGAACGACCGAAAGGTTCCTCGTTAGGGTTCAGCGGTTCCGTCAGCTTCGTCCTCGAGAGTTTCCGCCGGATCACCACGGTCGCCTCGTTCGGATTCTCGAGAATCACAGCTGGACATCCTTGTCCAACCACGTTGACGTCGTTCACGTTAACGTTCGTGTTGACGCCCGTGTTCGCACTCGCGTTTATACTCGCGTTCGCTGTTGAATTTGCGTTGATATTGGCGAACAGTGGCACGTGATTCGCGTATTGCGGCGATGAGAAGGATTGACTAGTGCCTGGACGACTGTTCGGCGGTGAGAAGGTGGCCGTTGCGGATGGAGGCTGAATCCCTCGCTGGAGGGAACAGCTGCGCCACTGATCGCGTGATTCCTCGCCGTCTCGTTGATCGCAGTTGCCGCTCACGTCGTCCACGCTCGTCGCTCGTCTCTGACAACTACTGTTACTCGCGTTGCTCGCGTTACTGTGCACGCCACTCGAGGACGTTTCGCTGTGGCTGCTCGCGTTGCTGTGACCCGTCACCGAACCAGCTCCGCTGCTACCACCCACCACGGCGTCCAATGGCGGAGAATTTGAAGAATCCGAGCGAGGTGTTAACTCTTCGTGTGGCATTCCCGAATCCCCTCGACGCAGACATCGCGGCGTTTGACCACCGTTTGCCTGAAACCAATGCGCGACCACCTACCTTCAATTTAAGGAACAGGGCTTCCACGGATTTTTGTTTATCGACGTTTATCTCGCTCTCTGTATTCAGTTATTTATTTATTTATTTATTTGTCATTTTTCTGTCTGGTATTTATTTGGTAGTTTGTTAGAAGAAAAGTATATTGTGAACGACAAGAGTTGTTAGTACCTGGGTGTTAGTGGTTAGTAACGCCGTGACAACTTCGGTAGTCGGTGCACAAGTTGGAGTCGGAGTCGGAGTCGGAGGTGGCAGTGGAAGTGGTTCCGAAGTGGGATCGGGCAAAGGGTCTGGAGTCAATAGGGGCGAGGGGTCGCCTTCCGAAGGTTGTAGATCGCGATTTGCGCTCGCGTAGTATGTCACTTGGTCGTCGTTCACGCACTCGAGCAGCTGTTGAAACGTTTCATCAACGATTAATTGCCAAGCGAAATGCCAATTAGAAAGTAAGCCTGCAAGAGTCTCATGAATTTATTGAAAATCATACGAATCGAAGAGAGAACGCAAAAAAAAAAAAGAAAAGAAAAACAGGACCATCAGGCGAAGGAAGAAGAGGAGAGAAACAAACGTGTTTCAATTCTTAGCAAACGTATCTTTCGAACCTTTTTTTACGTAGATACATTTACATGTACAATATAAAATTGGTACGGTTGCTGTTTGGAGATGACAGAGCAGAATTCGAAAGGATGGGAGGATAAGCGTAAGAAGATCGAACGTGCACTACCGATGCGATCGAATTGCGTAGAAATTTGTGGCATGTTAAATCGCTTTTCAAACATTTTCCTCGTCTCGTACGATTCTATGTTAACGTATGTTAGTACGCAACCAAAAAACAAACACACGCAGTTAAAGAATATTAGTATTACTTCGAAGCGTCAACACGAAACGAGAAAACAAACGAACGAATAAAAAAAAAATATTTTTGTACGCCTTACGTTGCCAAACTTAGGTATAACGTCCCTACGAGATATCAGCCACCTTTCCCACTGTCAAAGCAAAAGAAAACTAAGTTAAATGTCGAAGGGGAAACGAACGACGTTACAAGAGTCGGAAGGTACTCGAGCAAAATATTTTCAAGTTAACGAAACGTTTATCGCGAATGAAATCTAACGGGGAAAGAACGATTCGCGACAGAAAATGATCGAATACCTTGTTCTCTTCGGACGTTGAATCATCCGCTGGGTCCAGAGACGTGATCAGCGGTAATTCTCGTAACGTGGCATAATCTCCATCATCTTCAGGGCCTCCGTCACCGGTGCCTCGTCTGACTTTTCCTTTATTGCTGCAATCCACACGCACCACGTTGTAATATGTTACAACGAGGTCATACGAATACTTATCCGTTAGGATAGACGAGGAAAATAGAGATAATGGGAGACGGGGAGAAAGACAGGGGAGAAGAAAGGGAGGGGAGGAAGACAGGAAAAGAGAGAATTGGATAAAGTGATATCTCTTTTTTGTTAGTTTCTAGCGATCCATGTAATCCATATTGGACGTAAACGTAAGAAATTTTATTCAGTCTCGTGAAAGCGAAAACGAATGATAATAAGGCTTAGTGAATAAATACAGGTGCTAGCAATACGTGACGTTAACTCTTCGAGATTTGACACTTGGTGCGAATTGTATTGAAAATGAAATATCGTTTACTCATGGCGTATATTCATAACGTAATAACATAGCGTAGCATATGATATTAGTAACGTTTTTTTTTTTTTTAAAGAATTCCTGCTAGATCGTGATACGAAATAGGTGTAATAATATAACATTATGATCTCAAAGAGTTAACGAATTTCGATACACTTTAAAAGCACGCAATTTAATAACACTGACAACACGCGCGTGTACGTAAGCACCAGATACGAACACGGTACGATTAAGTGGAAAAAGAATTCAAGGTGAGAAGAGGAGATCGATAGGAAATTACTCGCTTGAATATCGTAAGAGCAACAAACATTATAAAAATACATAGTAGCCAAAGCAGGAGAATTCCACAAAGGGAACGCAGGTTATGATAAAAAGGCGATGGCAAGTTCTCCGTGATACGGACTGATTACCGAATTGGAACGATCGATCGGGCGAATTCTCTACAGGAATCTCGAATTAGTTTACAGGAAGGAGAGAAAGAGTAAATGAAAGTGAAGACGAGCATGAGCACGGGCACGGACACAACGATACATACAGAAAGACATCAAGAGGAGGGAGGAGGGTAGTTACCGCGAGCCTGACGTACTAGGCAGGTCGTTAAAGGTGACCTTGGGTTTCAATTTCTTGTTCAGCCAGCCCTTTTCCGTCGCTGGCGCTACGTTTCCGTCGTTCGGCGATCTAGTCGGCGATGGACGTAATTTTGGTCTTAGCCAATAAATCTGTTCGTCGTCGGCTGCTGAGTCGCCGTTTACGGAATCGACGTTTCCTACGATTGGAATAAGATAAAAAGGACTATAGTAGACAGTGTCGCGAAATACGTGTCAGATATTTATAAATTCGTGCCAAGGTATCAAAATTATGAACGAATTTCGGGTACAGAATGTTCGAAGCTTATCTTTCAAGTTAGAAACAATATCAGCCGTTAATGTTTTAAACGATAATATACCGCGGAAAGTAAAAAGAGGGTCGTGCTATAAACGGTTCTGTTACACAAGACTATAGTTTGTTCGTCAGCTCGACGTATTGTTCGTACGCTGGTGTAATAAAAATTGACTCGGAGACAATTATTAAAAGAAAACGTTTAACAGTAGTATAAGTATATCGCCGACATTGCTGCAACTTTGGATCAAATTAAAACACAAAATATTCACGAGTATTCAAAGATACGAAAAAGTTTCTCGTACGCTCTTACGCGCTTACTGCCTTCCTCCATAACGCGCTATTTTACCTTGACTGCGTGCTTTCCTTTCAATAGCCGCCTTTTGTATCACGCTCATGATAGCTTTCTTCGGCGACGCGTCGGCAATCGTGTAAGTTCTACCATTCCCAACGACCAGTAACGGCGCGTTAGTTCCGTCCTCGTCGTCTCTAGCTGACAACAGATCCACGTCAGTTACGAGTTTCACCGATCTGGCTGACCTAACGGTAGCACGACCGATCGTCACTCGCAATTTGAATGTCCAACGTTGTTTTATCGTGAGAAAGATCCATAAGAGTAACCAGAGGAGCAAGTGCAGAACGGTAGCGACGACACAGGCTAATATCGCACCATCCAGACTGCCACGATATACGACGCTGTAGTCGTAGAGCAACGGTGCGCTGCAGATCGCGATCGACAGGAATACGCACAGAGCGGTGCAGTGCATGAAATACATCCAACCATTGCCATTTCTATTCTCCTTTGACAAGATTATTCGACGCTCTCGTTCTTGGCTCAAAAACGCCGTAAACCTGTATGTGCAGAAGCGCAAAGAAGTTAAAGAAACTTTCGTACGACGAAAAGCAGTTCCATTAAAGAACGAAATAGGGCAGAATGAAAGAAAACAGAGGGGATGGAAAGCGACTTACCTGCCGTAAGCGTAGAAATACATCACCATGCTGGAACAGAGCACCAGGAGGGAGGAAAGAGCAAACAAGACGAGGGTAACGTGTGGATTTAGTAAGAAGTAAGAGTCCCCGAAGATCGTCGATATGCTGCTAGTAGTCGATATCGTGCGATACTGTTGTCGAAGAACTGGTAGCACCTTCAAGGGTCCCATCACTTGAACCTGAAGATGTTACAAATTTTAATTCTTCCGTTATTTTTTATTTTTATAAGGGAATTTGTTACAAGAGCGTGTCTTACCTTGTAAAGTACGGACATTCCAATATAGGCTAATAAACTCTGGGCGGAATTGACGATCAACTGTAAGCTAAAAATCGTGGCCAACGGTTTATTGCACGACCAGAACACCGCTGGGTATCTCACAGAATACACTCCGAGAGCGATGGCGTAATTCAAGTACTCGAGAGTAATAGGTCCGTATGATTCAGCTAATGGAGATACAAGAAGAAAGATTACGACAAATCGGAGAAAGAGAAAACAACTCGAGATTCGATTTTAACTTACCCGGATTCAACTTCTCCGGATGATCCAAATCAGCCAAACTATTCATCGTCAACGACATACTCTGCGCTGTCATATTCCCAACGTTCTTACCGGGCCGAACAGTCGTCGATGATTTCCCCGTGTTCTTCGTTTTCAATTTACTCCTCGAATTATTGCTTCTAATGATCGACTTCGCAGCGGTAGGTCTCCTAACGGTATTGCCATACTTCATCGAGCTAGACGTTGAAGATGACGTCGACGGTAACGTTGTCGTTACGGCTGTAGCAGCGGTTGGAACTGCGGTTGCGGTCGTAGTCGCAGCTGTAACCGCTGCCGCCTCGTCTGAGCTTGCAGGCGCTTTAACGCCTCTCGTTGTTGTCGTCGCTGTCGTTGTTATCGTTGCCGTAGTTGTTGCAGCCGTATTTGTACTGGTCGTTGCTGTTGTTGTAATCGGAGAAGCTGCGGATGTCAGTCTCGTGGAATTTAATTTCGATGCTCCGTTGACTATGGACGGTGTTTTCGTCGTGTCGTTAATAATTTTTTGCGTCATGGGCATCGTAATCTTGTTGGTAGGCAAAGTAGTGCTAACGCTTGAAACTCTTGCATTGGGTACGGGTAGATTGGTACTCGCTGGTGTACGAAACTGACCAAGATGTTCGTTCGTGCGGTCGCGTGGTCGAAATTCCATTGCTGTTGATTTATTAATAACGTCGGTCAATTCCAATTTCGTCGTGACGATGTCGTTGGCTATATTGTCGGATTCTTCGTCCGGCGCTAAGGTGACGAAAGGCTGAGGAGTTACGAAGCCCGTTAGGATGCTGAGATTCACGTTTGGATTCATGAAACTGGATACAACCAGACGATCCCGGTGAGTCACTAGCCAATCGAGGTCCGTACGCCATATTGTTTCTGGAAAATAGGAAGCATCGGGTTATCGATTAAATAGGATTAATCGAGCTGGTATCCGCATTGCGCTCCATTTCGCAATCTCTGCAACGAATCGCTTCGGTTATAGTTCACGAGTTTGGCGGACGCTGATCGAACGCGCGAATGCTCTACGCGAGTCGTAAAATTATAATAAACGATAGACAGAAATTGAGAGATGGCGTGTACGATGCATCCAGGCAACTACACGTGTTGTTAATCCGTTCCTCGAAATACTATCTGTCTCGCGAAACCAAAGAAATCCCCGCCTAGATTTTATTTCTTCAATTACGTACGTAAAGGTACGAATTTACGTACATGCGCGCAATCTGATAATTTCGTGTTAATCATTAGCCAGTTCCGCCCTGTGGTTTCGTGTTTTTGATCACGGATCGCGTGAATAGATCCCGTAGCCGGCATTACGATAGCGCCAGAAAAAGAAGAGAGGAATTCGAATATCTCGGAGTATGAGATCATCGAGAATAAGACGGTTTTTTAACAAGGTCGAAGAATACCGTGTACAAGGGTTGAGAATTGATTCGTTCCAAAAAAAATGCTATATTTTTTCTTTCCTTGGTTAAGTGGCCCAAGGTGGAAGGATTCGAGGAACGAGAAATCCTGTAGCTAGCTGTGTGCACACACCTGGCCGATCAATACACGAACCAGAACGTAGTCAGGACGAAGTTGCCCCGTTACATTCCAAACGCCCCTTTCTCCATGCGCGAATCGTTTTACCCCATAACGATAACGATCTGAATCCGAAGCGCGATTCATTGATCGTCATCGACTCGATTGAAATGTTTCAAATCGATGAAAACCAAGGCACACGCGAGTGATAGCTTTAAGCTGGAAGACGCACAGAAGTTAAACAATTACCGATGAGATCAGCCTAAACGAAGATACGCGTGAAGCTAATGTAGCTTCGGATAGATTTTTAATTAGTTTCCCTTAGATTACTCGAACTGCAAGGTAGTGGAGCATATTCAACCAGGAAGAAACGAGTGTTCGAAAAAAATGGTACGAAAAGTATCGTTGCCTTCTTCCACGTGAAACAGGAGAGGCAACGCGTTATCATGGTTATCCTGAAATATCGTTCGAATCGTATAACTGTCCGCAAAAATTAATCACGTTGCTAATGAAAAGCGAAACCATTCAAAACACGCGTCACCGTAATTGCGGAACACGAAGAGAAACAGCGATAGGTGTGGGTCGTTACCTTTTGGCAGAAATCCAGCGTGTATCAATCTAGCCTCCATGAGCAGCGAGGGCAGCAGGAAGCACATGGCTGTGCAAAGGTGTACGAAAGCAGCCGTGGGACCTCCGTGTCGCCATAAATTATTCGCCAAACCTGCGAATCGACAGCACGGGAATTGTGTAGCTACAAATGGTTCTGCTTTCTACGCTTTGTCGAGCGAAACATCTCAGCTTGGACGTTTGACGGAGGAGAGGACGTAAACCGGGATGAAAAATACATGGCACGTATACTCACTGTGGTCAGGATTGTTGGTAAGCAAGGATGAAGGCGGGTCGCGTGAACAGGCGCTCAAATGACGACCGAGCTTCACTCCATCGTTCGCCAGGTTGCCTAGCTTCAGGAAGGCCGCGCCAAGCAGAACCGGCAGTAGGACAACCCCGGCTCCGGCTAGCACCAGACACGCGTATAACTCCACCTTCGGCGGTGGAGCGTCCGCCGGCCAAGGTAACGATAAATATGCTGCAAATATAACCAACCAACCTGTCACGTCGAAGGTATACAGCGTCTCGCGAAAGTGTAGCAGAGTTAGAAAATTTAGAGATGGTACTCGTTTCTCTCGTTCGAAAATAAAATAAAGTTATTTGATCGTCCGAACAGTACGTGTCGTGATTAATTCCGATAATCAAAGTTCTACTATATTTGAACATTATGACGAGAAACTTTCGTGAATATGTTACTCGCGTTACAGCAAACTATTTGGAACTTAATCGATATTGTAACTGGACACGGCTGTCGTGATCGTATTGGTAAAGTTCGAAACGGAACAGAAATTTCGCGTTAAAATATACCAAAGCTTGGATCGTGTTTCATGCGGCGTAATAATTTAAAAAATCCGTCAACGCCAACTTGAAATTTTGCACGTGTACAAAAGATTTCCATAAGCGTTGAAATATGTACCGCGTTTCTTCCGTGAATTTCATGGAAAGCCAAGTTTCCTCTTTCAATCCGAAAAACGACGATTTCACTTACCGGCAAACCTTTTTGCGTATCTCAAGCCGATGTAAGCTTGAAAAGCGACCGCCAAAACGCCGTACCAGACGGACCACAAACTATTCACGTGACCTCGTATACAAGAGTTTCGTCTAGTAGACCTTCGTGGCTTTTTCGCTTTGTTGGTAGTCGTGATACCGCTGGAGTTTACGCTGGACACTATCGGGAGCGGTTTTAATGGCTTTTTGCACTTTGCTTGATTTACCTCGTTATTATTTTCGTAACCCATTAAGCTTCCCGTCATTGACATCTTGTTCTGAAAGAGAGACGTTTCGTTCGTTCGTCGTAGAACTCTCGAGGGCGGGATATCGCGCGTGAAAAATCGCACGCGTATAATTTCGCAATTTTTCGCTTTCAGATTCGGGAATCGAACTTTCCGGTGGGCGTGAAGTCGAACATCGATCCGGTTTGAAATATTTACCGAGTATTCTGCTATGTTTCTAGTGTAGGCGTCTTAATGATTCGAAGGAGTTAGTTTGGAACAATCGATGCGGAGCTGTGGCATTTTCGGAGGTGACAGCGCCGCCTGAAACGTAAAAAGAAAATCGAATTATCGGATAGTCCAACAGCGTGAAATAAATCGAGCGAATTGTCGTCTTGTACGCGACTCGTCAGAACGCATAGCGTACGATAGAAAACGAGGACGCACGGACGCTGCAGTGATCGAACCGTGAAACTGACCGGACTTGTCTACTTGTGTTATACACCTAAGTATACTACGAGGCACACGCACAAAAGTTGTTGCCCGTCGACGTATATACAAAGCCTGTTGATTCGTTTGTACCTAGCATCGTGATCTTCCGTTCAAGCTACGCAAGTGGCAAAAGGATGTGTCCAAAGAATACCAATATGCCATTGCTCTGACGCGACTAAATTTTCATATTTGTTTCTTTCTCGATCGACGAGAATTCAACGAGAATTCGATAAGAATCGAAGAACGTTCGAAACGATTAAAAAGTCAGTTTAAGAAGATATCGGATACTTCTTGATGGAAGGTGGGTAGCAGAAGTACAAAGACCGAGACGAAGACTTAAACGCGCATTGCGCGTAAACGGTATCGTTTGAACGTAGAATAGACGAGAAAGGGGAAACCGACGCGTAGGGTGTGAGCATTGTTCGAAAAGTTGCGGAGAAAATTACGCATCGTGTCTATCCGCGAACAACTCGATGCTTCCCCAATCGTGAAACCGACAATGACGAAGCGCGGGAAGAAGAAAAATGATCGAGCGGCTTAATGCTTACCGACAATCGCGGTAGCGAGTCGTACAAAAGGGTCGAAACAGAGGAGGGCCAGCGTAGCGTGGTAATTCTAGTGCTCTTACGACCACATCTGCCTCTCTCTTTCCCTCTTTTCTCTCCCTATCGGCCTTTTTCTCGCACGCTCAGCTTCGTAAAGTCGTTTCTTTTCGTTTCTTTGACGAAAGAAGCCGTTTTTCCGAGATGATTACTTTGCAGAGAAATTCTTTTTTAGTCGGATATTGCTCCTGATCTTTTGCTTTGCCACGGTATTCAAAAGAAGGAAGCGATACCGTGGAGACGGACTCTGAAGGGGCTCGGTGTCGTAACAAAAAGAAACGAGTCTTTTCATTTTCCGTTTGATACGAGGTCGAAGGAGAAACAAAGACAGAAAGGGAGAATCTATTATCGTAGAAGCACGATCGTACCGTAATCTCGCTAGGGTTGACCCACTTGTCGCGAACGATATTCGAACAAGCTGGAATTGGAAATTTCGATGATCGATAGCGCGTTTCTTCCTACGATAAGATTCCTTTCTCTATTTCTCCCCCTGCGTTTTGTTATTCCAGTTGCTTCATCGTCGTTTCCTTCCTTCGAAATTTTTGTTTCTCCAATTCCGACAAATTGGCAGCTAACGTGTTTCCTCTAATTAAGTGAGAGAAGTTTCCCCTGAGGGAAAAGCAGGTACGGAAGAACGGAACGTGGACCGATGGTCCGCCGGTGAAGTTGGACAAGACGAATGGTCGTGAGTGCAATGGAAAATCGAACGAACGTTCGGTCACGGTGTAGCGAGAATGAAAAACCGTGTAACTCGTAGATGGACTTTCCTCCAGGGAGAAGGACGAACAAAACGAATTCTGGCTGTTTGTCAAAATTTTCGCGACTACAGCTCTTCGGTACCATTTGGCGCGGCTACTGGCAGAAAGTGATTGTGTTTCTCGACGATCGTTTCCGAGCAAGAAACGACGACGGTTCGTGCACCGTGTAAAGAATTAATATACAGCACGAACGACCATCCTGAACGTACGATAAGCGTCGAGGGATGACCACGCTGAACATAGAGATTCGTCGATATAACGGGGAATTGGCTGTTCAAATATTTTTCCGATGTCGTATCTCGGCGTTGAAATACTTTCGCCAGATGCTGTGCATACGTAAACTGTCAAAACGATCGATCTACTCACCGAACGGAGGAGAAGAACCGCCGTCGTCGCTGTCGCCGTCACCGTCGTCGTCGCCGTCGTGCTGCTCGTCGAGTCAAGCGACGAGTTAAGCGACGAGTTGCGCTTTGAACGCTATGCGGATCTGAAATGGAAACCAAAGGTTCTTTCAAGTTTCTATAAACGAACGTACGAACGGATTGCAGCCACGCTCGCGAATCGATTAGCCATTGTCGTTTTCACTGTTGAACAAAGCGATTCGTCGATCGATTATTCTGCCCCGCTGAATTTCGAGAGTATATGAATAGACGAATTTGATCCAATCTGTAGCTACCGTTATTCGAAAATAGTTATATTCGTCACGTTTCTTGTATCAAATTCTATCCATTATGATATTTTGCGAGGAACAAATTTCTGCTTATTATTATTATTATTATTACTACTATTATTATTTACGTATGGATGGCACGTTTTGATAGAAAAGAAGAATACGATAATATAAAATGAACAAATAATTGCGATTGTCAATAACAACGGATCGTAAATGGGGCGAAAGTATCAGTGAATTACACACTGCATTTCCAACATTTTTCTTAAGAACAGGAAACGATTCGCAACGGAAGTCTAATCGACGGGCAAATAAATTAGCAAGTGCGATTAATGCAACTGCTGGAAGCGTAATTGCATCCGCATAGAGATGCGTAGAAAATTAAGAATCTCCCGAAAGGCCCACATGGAGCAACTTAACGAGCTCAAGAACCTCTGGATACTCGATGTAATGATTTACGATCTTGCATACGAATATGGTATTAGCTATTTAGGAAAATACGGAATCGCACAGACGTTCGCAGATATCGAAACAACGAACACTACCTGGATTGAGAATTTGCACGAGTCTTAAGTTTAAACTATCGCGCGGATTATATTGCTCGTTGGAGGAATTCGTTGGACAGTAAGGTAGTTGGCAGACACGACTCTCTCCGCTACATATTTTAGCAGCACCGTCAACAAGCAAAGGGTGGTTTCTCTTAATTAATTTGCATCGGTTAGCAATGTGAAGAGGTCGTTTATCTCGTGGCGAGCATGTTCTCGCGTGTTCCAACGTTACATCGTGCTGTAGCTCGTTATTTCCGTTTCCGGAACGTCTCCGACATTCCGAGACAGCTACTTACGTGGCTGTGTCGGCGAGGACAGCCGGAACACCCTATTAATCCTATATATTCCGCATATCGCCTGGCAACCGATTCGACCTCGTCCGTTCTGCCGCTCGTCTTGATTTCTGAACTCGTGACTCGTCTTGTTTTGCGATTCAAATTAGTCGAGTTTCTTTTCGTGGTCGGTCGACCAGTCGTAAACAATATCGAAGCGAAACTAAGGTTAACGATAGGCGAAGGACGAGATAGCGAAGAACGTGCGAGAAAGGTCCGTTCTCTGTGTTCGCAGGGCATTAGCCCGCGATTGCCGTTTCATGCTCCCGTCAATCAACTGCCTTTCGATCGGTCTCCGCTCTTCCTACCAATTCTACTCGGCCTATCCTCCGTCTGCCCGACCTGCTCTCAACGTCGGGGATACGAATGACTTCATTCGTTTTTAATCAACGTGACGCCGTGCACGTTTTGTCAGAGATATCGGGAGACTGGCGATCGTTTGCCAGGATCGGACGAGTTTGGCCTCTAAGAGAAGCTGGTTTAAAGCTAACGCAAATCTCATCCTCGATTATATCTAGGCAGGATTCGGAAAAAATACTTCCTTTTCGCTGAAATTATCGCGCGTGAACACGCGCGATGCGAAGACAAGGAGAGGAAAGTTCGTTACGAGGCAGCAAGGTATTGGGACGAACAGCGACAAGCACGCCGATCGTCCTTTACGGAATGCAATATCAGCCGAGAACGGGAGAGCCGGTCGTTGGATGAATCCTCGACCTGCATTCGGTCTCGTCGAGGACAATGCATCGAGGTCCCTTTTGTTTGTCGGTCAACACCGAAGGCATCGATGGCAGGAGGAGTAGCTGGCAGGCTGCCAATGGCTAGCTCACCACTGTTGCCTACAGCGTGCGCTTGCACCAGTCAGAGGCATCGACACCTCAATTATCGACGTCAACCGATCTCGCGTTTCAACATCCCCTGAACCGTTCGTATTTCTGCTTGTGTTTGCATTCGTTTTCTCTATTACCAGTTTGCGTTCTCGTCTTTGCTCGTGTTCACGATGCTCTTCTATAGTTCTCTTTCTGTCTGCCTCTCAAGAGAGAGAGAGAGAGAGAGAGAGAGAGAGAGAAAGCGATAAAATGAGAGGATTAGAAGAAACGCGCGACGAGTCGAAGATGGTAATATTTCAGCGAAAATCGTGTTGGATCTTTGCCAGGGAACATTTGCTCTCTGTAAAATTTCGCCCTATATTCAAATCACGATTTCTCTCGGTGGTTTTTCACGAAGACTAAAAAGAGACTCCGCTGACTTTCGCGAACGTAGATCTAGCGTCCAAATTAACCCATTCATATCGAACGAACGGTATTTCTTTCTCTTTTTTATCTCGTTATCTGCGCGAGCTTCGTAACGTACTCTTTCGAGTCATCGTCATCGAACACGAACGCGATCTTTCGACGACCTATACGTAGACAGAGGACGCTTGTTGGAAAGTGGAAAGCACGAAATCGCGATCGACGATCGATTTTTTTTCACCTTCACGTTCGATTTAATCGCCAAACATATTCACCGCTGAAGGTACGAAACGAAGTGTAAAAAACAAAACTCGATACAGGTATTTCGCGTGCGTTTCACCCTGTCGTGCACGTCAGACCTTTGAAAAAGGTCAAGTACGAAATATACTACGATAGTTGGTAGTAACTTGGCTATTTACGTACGAAGGGTGATATCTCTGGTTACGCATCGTGTACACCGGCAATTTCCATATGCAGCTCCGTTTTTGCTTTCGTTTTATTTGAAACAGCACCGAAATAGCTGGATACGCATGGCACGATATAAACTATAGGCTATAGACGCTCGCGCGACCGTAAATTCCTGCCGAATTACGATGCTGGGCTGGATTCACGAGACGGCTGAGAAAAGCCGAGGTCGACGATGCATCGTAATCGTAATCGTCGACGCGTCTATTATCGTACGAAGCAGCCACGATCGTTATCGGAAATCTACGGTTCCTCTCTCGCCACTATTTCATCGATTTCATACAAAAAGCTCGGACGTTGAATGGAATAGTCCTAGACTGGCTATAACGTTTTTCCCCCTATTGTTCTCCGTTACTCTTACATAATTAGGCTGCCGATTTTTATACGTTTACGAGAAATTTAAATAAATAAGTAAATAGCCAGAAACTACGGAGCTATATAACGTGGAAAAACGTATTAGGTATGCAAAGTGTAGTATCCTTTGCGATATCTAATGAATAAAACAATTTCCTATCTAAGTTCCAGGCGTTTAATTATATTGGTAAAAATACGAATGTCCATAAATATTCGTAACGCGATAACGATATTTTGTTCGTTGTCGTAATTACTTTGAAAGCAGATGAGGGTAAAATATCGGCGAAATGAAATCCGATCTAAAAGCGAATTTCGAAAGATGTGTTCAGAAATAGAAGAAAGCGGCTGGCACCGTATGTTTTTCTTCGAAGAACGTCGATATTCCCACATTCTCTCTCCGGTGTCTTAAATTAAGCATGCACTTCGAATTTAACGCAGCGAAGCGAATAACAGGGAAACGGCGTCACGTTCGCTGACTCCATAGCCGACAACGACGTTGTTCGTCGTGGAGAACACGACGACAACGACAACGACAACGACAACGCGACGGCGCTTCCTCGAATACGAAATCCTTCCTGTAGACGAGTACGGAGTACGGAGTATGGAGTATGGAGTTGCAAGTTGGTCACGAGTTTACTTTACGCGGAAATTTCTAAAGCACGTTCGATTGCGGCACCGATCGATGCTCGGTCGCAACAAAGAAACAACGAACAGGACGAAGCGAGCGTGTTGCTGGCGCGATCCGCACGAACCTCAACCGGAAATCGATTTTCTATCGAAACGTCTACGTTTCAATGCTTCGTGCCTAGCGTAAATGTTGCCATCCTTGTCTCGCGGCTTCGAAAAACTTGATTTCCTGCGTGTCATTCGTTACTCTCTGTCGATATAGCCATAATACGCGTTCATCTACGCCCTCGTAACAACGCGTTTCATACGCAGCCGAGATGAATTTTCTTTGTACGCGCGTATCCATCGGCGATTGATTTTCCGAGATCAATCACAGCGAACGTTCGAGAGGCATATACCGACGATAAATAGTACGAGAACCGAGCTAGAAAAAAGAAGGGAGACGTATTCGACGTTTTTCTAAATTTGCAGCTGTTTGATCCGACGAGGTATAGAACGATAAACGAATAACAACAGAGGAGGATCTGTGAACGAAAAGCGAGTGCGTTTTACAAGCAGAGCTATTTCTAGATCGGAAGGTTCAACGGAATCGATGTTGAAATTACGTTCGTGGTTTTGGTACGTACAACCCCATTCATAAGTACCTTAGAGACTAAAGAAGAGATACTTTTGAGATATTCGTACAAAGTTATTATATCTTTTTCTCGGCGTTACTACGTCGTTTGAGACGATAAACCGTAAAGAAATTAATATATTCGATGCTACGATATGACGATATTACCGATTGTACGTGTAATTGAGTTTCATTTTTGGTCAAACTTCTCAGACTCGGTATCAATCGGAATCGTCCATCGAATTCATATTTCTTCAATGAAATATAGACTGGAATATGGTGGAGCCGGCTTCTGCGACTATTTTACAGCTTTTCCGATTGGTTTCCGCCAACTTTTGTCGTACATTCTCGATCGTTATCTTACGGAATCCAAAACATCGATCGATCAACCTAAAAAAGCAAAGGTTCGTCGAAATCTGGGGCGACCGATCGTAGGTGGAGCGGCGTAATAATTTATGAACGGGAGTGTACGCACTCGACTTCCGGTGTACGCGCAACGAATGCTCGGAGGAGAGATTTTTAGCATCGGCTCTAGTTCCGAAGACGAAACGATAAACGGGCTAAAATCGTTGGGTGCAGGTGCTTCCGCAACGGTACGGGAAACGCAGCTGCCCGGAATGTTTCTTCGCGTCGCTTCTGCTCGGCTTTCCCCGGTAAATCGATAGAACGAGGTCGACCGGAGCTCGGAGGACCGCGATTCTTTTTCTCCTTGGCTCCACGCGAAACCGGATGAAATCGGAGCCTTCGATTCGAGAAAACGAGTACCAACGAACATCGAAATTTTCTTTCTGAACTAACATACAAGACCGAGTAATAATTGCATCGCCCCCTTTCTCGAACCTAGCCTCACCCTGTTACATCCGAATGGGCGGAACGCTTTGTCATGACAAATCGAATCGACGCGATCCGGTTCGTCTCGATGACTCATCGCTCTCTTCCTTTGCCCCTCAAGACATTCCGAAAGAAGAAAGTTTCCCAGTTTTCCGCGGGGTTCCACCGATGACTCACCCTCGAGATTCACCCTCGATTCGACGTTTCAACCAACCGCCCCTACCACCACGGGACAAGTGAAATTGCCTTAGGATGCTGTTACAGCGAAAGCTTGTCGTACGAATTTTCAAGTTCGTCGGTTTGACGTATACCGCAAGTACGTATCTTTAACTTGTTAACCAGAGAAAACGAATCAATTGATCGAGCAAATCACCGATCGCTGGATCATTACGATTCTTTCATCGTCTCTTTTCTTGGTTTCCCATCGAAATTACGATATCGAGAAAGCTTAAGCGACGTTATACTCTGTTTCTAGCCAGAAATAGTACGGATTGAAAAAAATCGAGTTAGTCGATCGTGAGATAAGAAGGAAATGTAATCGACAAAAATTGTTCCACGTTGTTCTTCGACTTTTAAAAGATTGTTTAGCACGAGCTTTTGATTTTTGAACGGAAATGACGATGATTAGCAACTAACGAGCAAAGTATCATCCATCCTTCGTCCCTTTTGTCGCTCTCCCTTCTGACAGTCACCGGCTCTCCTTCTCTCCCTCCAACGTTTTATTCCTTCTTGCCGCACACCTCCCATGGCATCCCATTCAATCAATATCCGATGCCGCACACACACTGCTAAACATTGGGATCTAAACCCCTCATTTTCACCGAGAATTTCGGCAAGGTCCATTCTCACGCGAGCATTGCGCGATTAACGATCGATCGTAACGATGTATGCGTATAAGAAGGTGATACAGAGGTGTAACTAATGTACAAATTTGTATTGCTCGAAGTACATTTTTCTTACTTTACGAAGCGTACACGCGAGATAAGGTAAAAATAATAACTGTTAGTTGGTTGATCTAAAAAACAAAAAAAAGAAATGCTGCTACTATAGTGATATCGATAAACACACGATATAAGTATAAACGATGCACGAATATTGCGTTAAGAGCGGATCTACTTTGCGAAATATAATCTGGAGCTTATCGAACGACTAAATAAACGTCCTAAGATCGACGAGATGCTTCGCGAGACTATTCGCGAACGTGCTAAGACAGCATGGGCTTACGGTTGTAGAATATCGACAACGGTTGCGGAGTACGATAGATATCCGACATAATGTAGTTTGGAGTAATATAGAGACGCAACAGAGACTGCAATGGTGACGAGAGCATCGATGTTATTCGATAACGAAAGTAGGTACGCAGTCGATGTCAGTCTTCCTGACAGTCTTGCTTAGCTTACGATCGACTGTGACGCGGCAATTATCGTGAATTTCTCCGTGGCTTGGTAGGGGGTTGCCAGTCAGAATAATTTGAAAGGTAAGCGATAGGGCAGCGCGTATACGTGCTCCGTTGCAGCAGGCGGAGCAGACGTATTCGACTCACGGAGTCATAAATTTGAAATTGGAGGAACTGGGAAATAGAATTTCGTACGAATATCGTTTAATCTCGCGGATGTTATGACTGGCCCGACAGATACATGCCAGACCTTTTTATAAATATTTTCGAACGGAACAGCTCTCCGGCGAACAACTGCAACGAAGTTGGCGCGAATATCAACATCCCTGACTGGTATTTTTACGATATCCGTTTGCCATATCTGTTCGACAGAATGTAATACACGTTCGTTGTTACGATTGCCTCGCGTAATTCCGATCGATCGAGTAGCCACGACAAACAAGGTTCGTCGCTCTTCGACGGATTAGATCGGACATCCAACCTGATCGTGACTTCCTTTGTGGATTAATATGCCCCGGGAATATTAATGGCTTTACGAACGTAATTAGTTTTGTGGCGAAGGGATCGGATTCGATCGGTTTCATCCATTCGTCGAGCCGTTTCCGCAAAAGACGGTCGCCTACCGAAAGGGGAGAATTATCGAAACGCCATGGAAATGCGAGGGTTACGAGAATTAGCATCGCCTATCGAAAGTGCGAATAGCTATTTAAACGTTTGAACAAGCGATGCTTGCGATATATCGAGTGCTCTCTGGCGTTTTTCTTATCGCCTCTTTCGGTCGACCGAAACCGAGAAAAATTAAACCTCGACGGTTCGAGGGACGTGCGACATTTTATCGCCAGTGACTCGTAAATTAAATTCAATGGGTTAAATTCAAAAGCTGTCCGTGCTACGGCCACAGAAAGTATTGGCACAATGGAGTTCTCTCCATTTTCTTTTTCTACGCGCACGAAACATCACGTCATCGTTATCGTTATCGTTATCGTTATTCTTATCGTTATCGCGAGTCACATTAAAATACTACCTTTGAACTACCACAAAATAATCATGAAAGCCAGAAGATGAAGGAAACTGTACTTGTCGTATTTTTCCTCTGCGATTCTCCTATGCTAAAAGTAAAAGGAATCGAACGAAATGAAACGTCGAGTTCAATTAGGAGGATTAACGAGCGACGTGATGCGAGGGCACGCACGTTTTCTCGCCTTGACCGTGTCTGTGATTAAACGAGAGCACGTGCATAAGTACGAATGTATAGAATTCGAAGCAGCGCGAAACACTCGTTGCTTCGTTCCCGTATAACTTGGTTTCCGGGCGTGTTCAACAGCTCCCAAATACGATTAGCGCAGGCTTTACGAAACTTGACGCGCCTGTGAATCCCGTCAGGGGGATGTTATATTTGGTTACGGCGCGTTGCTTTCGTGTCCATCGAATTCGACTAAAGAAAACAAAGTTTGCGTACCGCGCGGCTCTAATTTTCACCATCTGTTTCCTTTGTCTTCCACCCTTTGGTCGAAGCTTTCTCCATGAACCGTTATCTTACGATGTTTTATCACGTCACCCGCCATACTCTACCCTATTCGCTATTTTCTTATCGTTTCCTTCTTCCCTGTAGTATACTTCCGTATAACGATAGAATGGGACGTAACGGATATAGATAAAAAAAACACAAAACTACACGAACCAACCTACGCATCGGCAAATGAAGGAACAAAACCGAGCGAACGTTTTCGACCGCGCGTTTATATACAAAGTATCTTGAATTTTATCCCGTGTAATTGAATAGTTTCTCCAGCTACGAAAAACGCGTTTCTTTTTACTCTTTCTTTCGCTCGGCCCCTTCTCTTCGAGGTTTTCAAGCGATCGTCCCTTTCTCGCGTTCATAGTAATCTCGGATAAAATCCCAAGTGATTGCCTTCCGTTTTCTACAGTCCGACCAAACAAGAAAAGCTGCATATAAGCTCTGCCTTTCCTATATGTACGTGTGTGTCGCTGGAACTGAAAAGTCGTAGGAAATATTGGTGTCGACCGAAAGGAAAACCACGGAGGAACGAAGGGAACGGACACTAGTAGTTTGTAATCCGGATAGAATGATAAACCAAACAGATCGTGATACGGAAAAGAAGAAAATATTAGACGATCGATGTTTCCGGTCGTATCTACAAATTTGTATTCGGAGTGCGGTAATTTTCGCGATTTTCCTTTATCGTTATCCGATGCAACGATCGGCTCGTTATGGTTCACATCGTTAAGAAAAGGTTTAAAATAAAAAGATGGTAGTACGGCAAAGGTGAAAGGAAATAGGATATTATTCTTATCGCCCCTTATAATTGCAAGCTAAGGGATAAACAACAGCTGCAAGATATAACCGGGGTCTCGACGTATATCGTATATCGTGAATCTACGAGACACAGCAATCGTTGCTGTCGTTATAGAGATACGCAGGAAGAAGTATCTCGACATATCGTTTTCGTTAAATCGTACGAAAGAAAGGAGAGAAAATTAGAATATGGAAAACTCTTTACCGCGAATGTCGCGTTACTTTTTAGTAATCCGTCAAAAAATTTCCTTTGAACGCGATTCACGCGATTAAAGAAGATTCGGCGAACGAAAAAATCGATGCGGCGGTCGGTCGCGTTTTCAATTTTCACGTTACGGGGCAAACGATTTTTAACACACTACCATTATCGTTGGCTTTGACGTGGCTGTTAAACGCGCAAAGAGAGTATATTTCGCGAAATTTTAATGTTCCCATAAAAGATCGTCCGTGCTGTTTTATACGACACATATATACACACAGGCGGTAAATTAATTCGCGAAATAAAATACGCAGAGGCTGGAAATCGAACCGGCACGGCCGCTAGCCGAAGGGAAATTTGATTGATAGGAACTGAAGCGACCATCGGAAAAGCACTTTAGATAATTGGATACTGTTAAATCTCATTAGGTAAACCGAACAAGTACATAGTTACTTGTGTACATGGCGACAGCTTGATACCGTGCACATAGGTTCGGTAAATTCCGACGCGATATTATCGTATAGAGAAACAAAGACGTCGATGGTTAATTTCTGATACTAAAAAGCCACTGGGTCGACCGTATCTCCGCAGAGGCACCAACGATCGCGATGGTCTTTGTACCTTCTATAAAAGCATTATTTTCGTTAAATAACAGTCATTGATGTTATACGATAGAGGAACGCTTGGATGAATGTGTAATAGAAATATATTTAAATAAGTATAAGTACTGGCAGCGTTACATTGCAACAGAGCTCCGAAACCATGGGTCTATGGGTTATTTATATAATTACGAAAACTGGCCTGTCTATAGCCCGTTGTACCATCTGTGCAAGGCATGTTCCTAAAAAGGCTATGAGGCTGAGAGGCCCTTCAAATTGATTTAGCGCCAAACAATACTTAATGGCTTCGAGGACTGAGAAAACTAAAAACTAGAGCAGATATCGAGTTTTCCTAAAAGTGAGAAATCACTTCAACAATATTTATTTAACAGATTAGAGATGCATTATATTACAGGAATATTCGCTGACATAAGAAAACAAATATTATATGAGTACGATGTCCAAACCTCAAACTAGAGATTGTTCGTTATTATTTACATAATTATTTATGTATTTACTTGGTATAACAAACGCGTCAAGTCCCTTTCCAACTCCAACCGAGGAAGATCATTTCGCGTTATGCCAATATGTTACAAGCACTTTATTTTGCTTTTATTGCTATAAAATACGGTAACTTGGCGGTGAAACTTGGTGCAGTTTTATTTTAATAAAAATAACCGTACGCTATAGCGAATGATTCTATCCGAAAATATAACTTTGATACAAAGAATTCGGTAAATCGAAATATATCGTCGTCGAAGCAACACGATAAAGCGATGGTTTGGAAAAATTTCGTTCGGGGACAGCCGGTCAACGGTCGATACCTTTAACCGGATGTTTCGAGCGAGCATTGCAGGGTTAAACGATAGTAACGAGTCACTTGGTACAGGAGTGGGTGTTGTGTCACGCTCGTAGGGTGATATTAAATACGGGAGTATCGAGTTGCGAACAAGTCGAGCGTGAACGGCGCAAGTAAATGGATCCATGTACGATGTGTACTCGTGAAAATCGGCAGTGCTTACGGCGGCTGTTACGCCAACCAAAGACAAACTCGTGATCGAAGTTACACTTTGTCGAACCGACATTGTAATTTCTAATCGCACGGACCTAGCTACTTTCGTTTCAAAAGCTCGTAGATTCGTGGAAATTTCGTCTTGTTCTTTACATTTAGTTTTCCATTTAATCTCGATTCAAGACTATTGACTTTTTCTAGCTGCATACAAATCTAACTTTGATCTAATTTGTAACGCGCTCTTAAAAAAAAAAAAAAATACGAATGCAGTCATTGCTTAACCTAATAATTACGAATTAATTTGGATTCGGTATATCGTTGCTAGACGGCGGATTTTTATGCATTTATAGGAAATTTGAGAGTTGAAAATTTTACAAAATGCACATAATATGGAAAAATATATGAAATATCCGTAGAGCGTTTTCTATAATATTCGGCAGATGAAACGATTTTTTACCGTGGTTCTATTTTCTAACTGTGTTCTCCAAAATGTGACAAAATTTCCGCTGTTTAATTCTCACGAACCAGGAATTCTTAAGTTAACCGGGAAAGAGTTGAAAGACATAAAATTTTAAATGGAAATTACAAGGTTTCGTTGAGAAATCGAGTTTCAGGAAACGGAGTCGAGAAAACGAAAGGAAAATTAATTCGTTCGATCGAACGGATGATAAATACTCTGGCCCCTTGACCCATATTCTTGACACCACTGTCAAGTTCCTATACCGATTGTATTACAGTGTCGGAGCTGATTGCACCATCGCACGCGTAGTAGCGGTGCCTTCTACGGTATACTCAAGCGTCTACGTTTTCAATTTCACGCGATTAGAAAATCATTGCAACCCCTCGTTACTAATTACATTAAGATAGAATAATTAACATCGCGTGTAACGTTACATGAAGGGGTTGCGCCACCCTTATAATAGTTTCTGGTATTTCTTAATTTTCTAATCGCAGAACAGAACAGAATCTAATCGTGTAGAACAGCGTGTCGAAATGGTTTGTCAACGTTCAAGTTGCCGACGAAATTCAGGGACAAATTACGCCAGATATTTTATGAAATTTTAGGCGTGTACGAGAAAAAAAAAGAAATTAAGAAATCGATGGTCATAAAAAATATAGTTTACGGCTGTATACGCAAGTTACGAATTTATATACAGGGAAAGTAAAGTTTCGTGGCGACCGAAGGACTTTCTCGAACCGTGGAAAAACGATAATTCGTGTCAGCGATCGTCGTGTTGCTTATGTATATCGTCGGCTATTCTCTCTAATCTTTAAACAGCGTAGAGACTTTTTGCTACGTATATCGACCGGTTAGAAATAACTTTACAGGTCAATACGCAGCTTTTCGCGTTATCCGTTAATCGTTAAGCGACTCGTAGTTCGACGAAGGTTCGACAGTACGCCGTGAATCGTACGGATGTATAAACGCGTTGTTCTTTTTGTCCCCGTCTCATTCCCAGTCCCCGGGAATATTTTTGGAATAATTAGCCAACGTAAAGCGGAATATTCTACTTCAGGACCGAGCACCTTCGTCAAAAGAACGAGAAAATAATGAACGAAGGAAAGAAGAATTGCCAGGGACGAGGAACTGCTTAGACAAAAAGGTACACAGACTGGAAGAGAGGCAGACCGACGAACAGGTCGTCGAGCTACCAAGAGAGCGTGGCATTCTGATGCACAATAAGTGTTGGGTTACGATAAACTGGTCAGAAACAATGGAGGTTGTCGGAGCAATGTGCTCCAAACTGTGCAGCCAAGCTTCGACTATCGTGTTACTAGCGTATATACCAGGCGAGTCGCGACGATCACACGGCAAGAAGGTTGCCAAAGGATCGACAACGAGAGCCGTGGCCTGTTCGGTTGCTTGGCGGCAACGATATTGCTTGCTGCGCGATATTACCTAGTCCAATTTTTCACGTATCGTCCCTGAAGATAACCCGCATAACAAGATGCATCGTAAACGATTATACGAGCGAGAGTATGAGGGAAAGGCATCGACGGATGAAACAGATGTTCGACCGTATTCGCGGAATAACGCGTCAACGAGAGTTGTAAGATCTCGTCTAGATACGGTAATCGACGCCACGAATCAGTCGATCGCCTATTTCGGTTAAGATAATAGAGATGGTTCGAATGATTTTAACTCTGAGTTGACAATTGCGTTTCTTTTCTATAGAACTTTATTGAATAACACAAGTTTATAACCACCGTTTACGCGACTGATCTGCGAGACGTTGACTGATGAGAGTTTGTAATTTCAGTGTCGAGGTGTTCTCGTATTATTACGGAGGAAAGCTCGGTGTGGCTGTGTCCCTTTGAACTAACAACGCGGATTCGTCGTTCACACTTTTGGTTAGGAAAAGTGAGGGTAACGATCCGCGATGCCAATTGGTTATAGCCCACGTTAATAAATGAAGATAGGTTTTCCCATTAAGTAACTACCTACTTTCTCCGTAATTTGTAAGAACGTACAATAGACCTAAGGACTGCTCAAGGATCATCCATAAACCGACAAAACTTACAGAAACGATAAACTAAAAGTTTAAGTTTATGGTGGGTCCTTGAAGTTATCGAGGGTACGCGGTGAGGGCACGCACACATCTGGCCCCTAATGTCACAGTGGCCATGTGAATTGACGTTACAACGTCGAGGAGGAAAACTAGCTATGGATGTATCTAAAGCACGAGACAAGCGGATTCGTTGATTACAATTTTCGGTAGAGAAGCGAAGGCAGTAGGTGCTGGCCGGCCCCTGCCGAAGGTCGCTCACGGGTGAAATCGACCTTCGAACCTTGTACCTGGGAAAAGCCGCTTATCTCGTGTTTTATCGTAACGAGCAATAAACCCTAAGCAGTGTCTCGATTCGAAGGACGCATCGTAGAAAATTAGGGTGTCGACAGTTAGCTGACAAACAATCAAGATAAAGTAAATCTTAAGACGCCAATAGATTTTGTCGCTGTAAAGAGGATTTTATACGTGGCGATAACGATTCCTTGGGATCGTTGCGGATCCGAGCAAATATGTTTGAACAGCTGTTAGCCATCTCGATCGAAGGATGGATTAGAATATGTGGTCGGGCGACGGGACGTAACGACAGGCAACGGAAAAGTCTTAGGTTTCAAAGACATAATGAGAACTTGGCAGGAATATTATCCTGCTCGTATTTGTAATAGAAGAATTAGGTTTTCGAGAAGTTCTATAAAGCTTGGCCGTCTGTAAAATTGGGAAACTGGCCGTAAATGGAGGCTCGCATTAGTCTTTCTCTACCCAACGCACGATCCCTTTTCTTTCACTTTCTCTGTTTTACCGTTAACTTGCTTCCTTCTCTCTCTTTCTAGCCCCACTCCTCTTTAACTACTTTTCTCTTGCCTTGCTTTGTTGCTGCTCCGTTCTCCGTGTTAACTTGATACCCAGTAGACGCAAAGACAATAGGGAACACGTTGCGGTTTATAATGGATCAAGCGCGACAAACGTTATAAATCAATGTTAAAGCAGGAGATGTGAATCGCGGGAGGTGAAACGAGAAATAAATAATTTCAAGAGACATGCGAATTGCGAAGGAACAGATGTTCCGTCATTTGTCTTCAGCTTTGTTTCGATGTTTCCTTTCTTACGAGAAACTGCTCGAGTGTAATAAAAATCGCTCAACCCGTAGAAACATATACGATAATAAAATAAGGCAGATATCGTACATTTTGAAGAAAACCATCGATTGTGTTTATATCCACGAACGAAACGAAACAAAACAAAAGCCAAGTTTCCAGCGAAGTAATAACAAACGGACGATTAAAATAAGCGAAACCTTTCGATTTGTCAAGAAATAACTGCTGCATTATTTATTTATGCGCGCGAAAGAAACAGAAGACGAACGAAGTTTCGAACGAAATGCGATACGTACGTAGAAAATAAATGGTCATGAAATATTCGAGCGATATAGAAATAGATTGGACTTCCATCCGCGATATAAATATAGCATATATGGATAAATGTCGATATACATATTGCACGTATATCCGGAACGTCGATTTGCCAGTGGCGTTTGCGTTCTCGTTCGAGAGCAGAACAAAAGAGCTGTCGTGCACGAGCACTTTGACGTTTGCTGGAACAGGGTAGCAACGTGTAAAGCAAAGAAGAATTACGAAAGCTTGGGACGAACGTGATATGGTGAAACGTACAATGCCAGGTGGTAGCGAAAAATCGTAATCGAGTGTCTGATGGCCGCTTTGACGCAATAAAACGGCGATGAATCGGTAAACAAGTTTCGCGTAAGCCACCTTCTTCCACTTTAACTTCGTAACGAGTTATATACGGTTGCGTACGGTTATTGCGACACGTTGTATATAGCCTAGCCGAGAAATAAAATATCGTTACGAGTATTTAGCAATCACAATATGTATGAAACGCAGAAAAAGGACTAGGCAGCAAAATAAAAAACACGGTCGGTCGTTGTGATACGAATTATGTCCATAAAAATATGAATTTGCATAAATATCCAAAGTCATCGAAACTTGATAGTACGAGCGAAGACAGCGTGGCGTAAAATTAATGATAAAAAAGGAGTAGTCGAACAGTTAAAGGAGTAGTTAAAGCGAAGTTAAAACAGTTGTTCGAATCACGGCCACAACTGTACACAAGACTCAAGACTAAGACTAGTCTCGTGGTCGGATGCTTGCAGTTTTTATATGTCGCGTTTGTAGGTGTTGAAGGACAAGGGAAGGATCCTGATTGCCCTACGTAATGGAGAAAGCGTAATGTTGGGCCATGTGCAAAGGTCAAGTTGAAACCCAGCGGTCAGGTAGTATGGAATGGCGTGGATTTGGGTATGGTCGTTGTCACAACAGAGTCGATCTCCTAACGATACTACGATCTAATAAATCGTCCCTTAAATCCGTTTAATCGATTGTGCCGTCGATCGTCGATTATAACATTTATTTGGGGAATTTTGGTTAGCTGTGGAAAGGGGAACGCGAGGCATTTTATATCGCGATACGTGGCATCGAACGTCGTTCTTCCTATGGCGACTGCAAAAAGGGGTAACAAAGCTCAGAAACGCGTAGAAGAAATCCGGATCGGAGAGGTAAAGCACAAAGAAGAGTGGAAAGGATCGCATACCTGTGGAACAGGTGTTCCATCGAAGACCGGCTTTTCGTTCTCTTTGCCTTCGCGCGTACACATCCACGCCTCCACCACTACAACCTTCGCCAACTACTATACTCGGTTCGAACGTTTGCCTACAAATACACACATACGTGTATAGAACATTCGTATAGAGATTTTCTCGAGGACCGTAGACGACGATGGTAGAACGTTACGACAATCACCTTTGTGCGCTGCTATTGTACCCAGCACTTGCAGCAATAGGCGTAACGATAAATCTGACACGATCGCCGAACAGAACTAAACGACCTCGATCGTTGTAACAATAATCGAAAGCGGTCGCGTGACGAATTCTTTGATCGAACTGTTGACCAATAGTATACGATAGGATACTACGATGGCTCACGGAAGTGTGTTAAGGATCGTCATAGACAACTTTTACGTTCGTACTCTACGCCTTGTACGAAACGTTATCGTATCGACGTTAGTCATGACGTTAGTCATGACGAGACTCGGTCGTCACGATTATATTGGCCAAATTCGAAAGCAATTCGAAAATGTATACGTATAAAATATATATTTGACGAAATATTAATATACACGGCACGAATAGTCGTAACTTTGAAAATGTTTCATACGACACACATAATATATTCGTAAAAGGTGTCTACAAATGATCGAATATTTCGATGAACCTGTGCGTACGGAACACGATATACGGAAGCACGATAGTCCCAGCGTGCAATTAGCGACATGCGATCGGAAAGAAAGAGTTCGATTAGCGCGAACGTACGAGCGCACTTGGCTCGGTGCCCGCGAAAATTTACCGTGTTTTAATCGCGCTGCTTCCATTGTGTCCAGCTTGATTTTGTTTTCATGGCGGGGCGTTCTCTTCGATTCGGAGTAATTAATTGCCGCGCGATTGAAATAAAATTGATTTTCAGTTGAAACTTTCGAACGAACGAAAGATCTGGAATATTTGTTTCGAACAATTTGTTTGAAAGCATCGTTAAACGATAGTTTGAAACTTCAAAGTGGCGTATGGAGGCTGTTGCGACGTTCGGTGGTACGTGGCGATAATTCGATGAAACAGCGCTGGAACGAGCGCTCGCGTTTTTCTATAAAAGCTTATCCCGAAATTGCCACCGACACCGAGTCGTAGAGCGATAAATTTATCCGGGATGGTCTCCTTCCCGTGTGGACGAAACGACAAAAATAACCCCGTAGCCTGCTCTTTGCGCTCCAACGAATGCATAACTACGGAAGGATGCACTCGTTTCTCGAAGAACGCGTTTTGTTATCCGTTCGATCGTTTAACCACGAATCGATTTCCTTCCTTCTCCTTCAACTACTTATTACTCGTCGTCTCTACGAATGCCTCGAAATACTCGTGTTGCAGCGATTTAAAGCCGCGAGCAAATCTATCGGTGAAGAATTAATTATTTTCTTTCCGATACTCGATCGTCTTGGACATGCGGTAAAAGGCGTATAGTAATTCGTAAAAACTGGACCTGTAGGAAATCGATCGTCGAATAGTTATTCCTTCGTCAATTTTCTAACGACCTAGGCGTGCAGTAAAGAATTTATGGCAGTCTATGAAAGCTGCGGCGTTACGCGTTACTCGATATTACGCTCATAAATTACGAAGACAAGAAAAATATCGCTGTATGAGAGTAATCGTACTGCCCAGATCGTATAAGTGCCAGGATAGCCTGTTGCGTGCACAAAATATGTACGTCTCGGCGGTGCTCCTTCCAAAGAAAGTTTCATATTAAGCAAACCTCCGTATAATTATTTCAACCCTTTCGCAGTGCAACGCAGGGGAGACTCGGGCAAGCCGTCAAATATAGCTCTATAAATTTCCCGTTTGTAACATCGTCCTACATAATGTATACCTGTTCGTGTTTAATATATACTTATTAGCTTTTCTTATACGAAGATGAAATATTTTTTAAACTGCATACATTTTTAATCAAATACACTTTGTATTTAAAAAGTGGCGGAAAAAGTTTCGACGAGATAAAGGGACGACTATCCTTCGAATCGTTCGTCTCGGATTCTTCGTCGAAGGGTTACCATGCCACGATACACGCTCCGCCGGAAGCATAGTCGTGAACGATTTTTAGATTGATCGGAAACCGGAAGCCGGTATACACATATACACACAAGGTTGCTTTGAAGCTCGAAACGTTTACAAAGCCCGTAACGCGATCACGTAGAACGAAGAAAAAGGATTTCGAGGTCGTTACATATACATACGAGTATATACGCTGAAAATTAGTTAGCACGAAAATTAGTCACGATACGGTCGTCCATTTGAAGCATTTCAAAATCCAATTTCGTTTCTCATCGCGTAGAGGCCAGTCGAGCTTAGCACCGACCGCGAAATAAATCGCTTTCGATAACTTTCTTCTACAAAAGATTCGTCCTTGCGCGCTCTTTCGAACGAGAATACGCTGAATAAAACTGTTCGCTATAATAAATGGTGATATTGTCCGCGAAGAAAAGTTTAACTCCGGCAGTGCAGACGGCATACGCGATGAAAGGTGCGTGAAAAAAGAACCGATGAAAAGGCTATTATATTCGATTTCGAGGGAGCCGATCGGTCCTTTTCCATCGCCGCTACGCTAGAACCTCGTAATGAGATTAATTATCAATAACGAGCCTCCTTCACCGAACGATCTATTATGCCGCGGAGTCGATATCGTTAAACTGCCTCGTCCGCGATATTAGTCGATGGTTTGACTCGCTGGCTTTCGTTGACATACTTACATGTATTATATATATTTAAGCAATCTTGCATCTTCGTGAACAGAAGTAAAACGATGGTACTAAACGCGTCAAATATTCGAACGAATATTATACTCATTCCGGGTATCTTTACACCTTTAAATATCCGAAAGTAATG